>NC_041391.1:691639423-691681342 GCF_002162155.2 Triticum dicoccoides
CCATGCCCCGGTTCCCCTCCTCGCCCGCCGATTTGGGCGAACGCCCAGTCGGGCGCGCCCGACCCGCAAGCCCCCCCGGGCCACTGACCACAGGGCCCCACCCCAAAACATTTTTTTGAAAAAAAGATAATTAAAGAAAATATATAATAAAATAAAATAAATATAATTAATAAAAATAAAAATGATTTAATAAAATTAATTATTAATTAATTAATTAATTAATTAATTAATTAAGTTAGTTAATCCGGTTTAATTAATTTAATTAACTAGTTAATTTTAATTAAACTGTAATTAGGATTAATCTAAACCCTAAATAAACCTAACAGTGTATGACAGGTGGGACCCACGGGACCCACATGTCAGGTTGACCAGGTCAACGGTCAACGCTGACTGTTGACGTCAGCATGACATCATGCTGATGTCATAAATCCATTTTCCGAATTAATTGAATAATTAATTAAATTTCAGAAATTAATAAAATCTTTAGAAAATCATACCTTTTAATCCGTAACTCGGATTAAAATATTTTCAACATGAAAGTTGCTCAGAACGACGAGACGATTCCGGATACGCAACCCGTTCGTCCGACACCCCCCCTAACCTATCGAACTCGCAACTTTCCCCCTCCGGCTCCTCTGCCCGAAAACGCGAAACATCGGGGATATTTTCCCGGATGTTTTCCCCCTTCACCGGTATCACCTATCCCTGTGTTAGATCACCTCTAGCACCGCATTTGTCATGTTATGCTTTGATTGCTCTATTATTTATTATGTTCCCCCTCCGTTACTTTTTCTGGTAGACCCCGAGGCCGCTGCCGGTACCCCCTGTGATCGACTACGGTGTTGACGACCCCTCTCTCTTGCCAGAGCAACCAGGCAAGCCCCCCCCCTTGATCACCAGATATCGCCTACTCTTCTCTATACCGCTTGCATTAGAGTAGTGTAGCATGTTACTGCTTTCTGTTATACCTATCCTGATGCATAGCCTGTCCTTGTTACTACTGTTGTTACCTTTACCTGCAATCCTATATGCTTAGTATAGGATGCTAGTATTCCATCTGTGGCCCTACATTCTTGTCCGTCTGCTGTGCTATACTATCGGGCCGTGATCACTCGGGAGGTGATCACGGGTATATACTATACTTTATACATGATACATGTGGAGTCTAAAGTCGGGTCGGCTGGTGGAGCACCCGCGAGTGGATCTTTGAGGCGGAGCGACAGGGCAGGTTGAGACCGCCTAGGAGAGAGGTGGGCCTGGCCCTGTTCGGCGTTCGCGGAGACTTAACACTCTTAACAATATCTTGGTATTTGATCTGAGTTGGCTACGAGCTTATACGCACTAACCAACTACGTGGGAAAGATATGGGCACTCGACGTCGTGGTATCAGCCGAAGCACTTCAGACGTCAGCGACGGAGCGGCGCGCGCCGGATTGGACTGGAACGCCACTAGGCTAGGTCTGCTTCCGGCCGCCCACGCAACGTGTAGGTGTGCTCAGGGCGATGGGCCCAGACCCCTGCGCGCTTAGGTTTAGACCGGCGTGATGGCCTCTCTGTTGTGCCTAGGTGGGGCTGCGACGTGTTGATCTTCCGCGGCCGGGCATGACCCAGGAAAGTGTGTCCGGCCAAATGGGATCAAACGTGTTGGGTAAGTTGGTGCACCCCTGCAGGGAAGTTAATCTATTCGAATAGCCGTGATCTTCGGTAACAGGATGACTTGGAGTTGTACCTTGACCTTATGACAACTAGAACCTGATACTTAATAAAACACACCCTTCCAAGTTCCACAGACAACCCGGTGATCGCTTTTCCACAGGGCGACAAGGGGAGGATCGCCGGGTAGGATTATGCTATGCGTTGCTACTTGGAGATGCTACCTGGAGATGCTACTTGGAGATGCTACTTGGAGGACTTCAATCTACTTTCTTCTACACGCTGCAAGACGGAGGCTGCCAGAAGCGTAGTCTTCGACAGGATTAGCTATCCCCCTCTTATTCTGGCATTCTGCAGTTCAGTCCACTGATATGGCCCTTTACACATATACCCATGCATATGTAGTGTAGCTCCTTTCTTGCGAGTACTTTGGATGAGTACTCACGGTTGCTTTCTTCCCCCTTTTCCCCCTTTCCTTTTCTTCCTGGTTGTCGCAACCAGATGCTGGAGCCCTGGAGCCAGACGCCACCGTCGACGACGACTCCTACTACGCTGGAGGTACCTACTACTACGTGCAGCCCGCTGACGACGACCAGGAGTAGTTAGGAGGATCCCAGGCAGGAGGCCTGCGCCTCTTTCGATCTGTATCCCAGTTTGTGCTAGCCATCTTATGGCAACTTGTTTAACTTATGTCTGTACTCAGATATTGTTGCTTCCGCTGACTCGTCTATGATCGAGCACTTGTATTCGAGCCCTCGAGGCCTCTGGCTTGTATTATGATGCTTGTATGACTTATTTATGTTTTAGAGTTGTGTTGTGATATCTTCCCGTGAGTCCCTGATCTTGATCGTACACATTTGCGTGCATGATTAGTGTACGATTGAATCGGGGGCGTCACACCATGATTATCTGGCCATCGCAGAGACCAACCAGTACATCCCTCTCCGTCGTCGTGCGGCCATCCGCCATACCACCCAAGGTATTCTATTGGAAGCGCAACTCTTCACTACTAAGGTCAGCGACCACCCGTTCGGAGTTTGGATTTATGGTTTTGTTGATTCTTTTATGCGGGACACTACTGTGGCCACACCTCTAGAGCTTGAAGATGAAGATTTACTCATCACCTTTGTGCCACATAATGAGGCTCTCAATCGTCGCACCACCACTTTTCGGTCCAGTGATTTGGTTTATGTACTTTGGATTCCCGTATGATTACCAGACAGACTACTAGATCAATAAGTCACTTGGGGGTTTTGGATCTCTGATTTCCTGGTATAATCCAAGGCAAGACCGTCGTTTTATGTTGATCAAGGCTTAGGTAATTCATCTACGCTTAGTGCCCAAAATTTTTGTGGTTTGGCAGTTGGGAGGTGCTCGGGACTGCTGGACTGTCCAAGTTACCATTCTGCGCAGTAACGACTGGAATGCTTTGCTCCCTGAAGTTCCACCAGCCGGAGAGGAGCCACCACCCCCTGATGGCCAACCCCATCCACAGTTTGGTCCAGACTTCACCGCTAAACAACTCTATCAGCAGCAAGTTCACAATTGGTTAGTGCAGAATGCTGCACCTCCCAATGGTGCCCCTGCTGCCCCAACTCAGAACAATGCAGGTTGGGGTGCCTGGCCAGCTGCTCCTGTCCCTCCTGCTCCACCAGTGGTAATGCCTTCGCACCTTATGAATTTTCAGGCATGGTTAGCTGCTCAGGGTCTCACCTTTGAAGCTGGCATTCCACCTGAGAACAACATAGTTGACAATGCGGCACATGCTTGGAACGATTTTGTTATAGTTTCTGAAGACACGAGCTCTGTTAACTCTGCTATGGCCTTATTGATTGTTGAAAATCACACCTCTGCTCAAGTTGATCAGGCTAATATCAATGAGATGTTGACTGTCACTGTGGATGTTCATAGTCAGGGAATGAGCTTTGTATTGTCAACTCAAGGTAAGCATCTTATGAATCTCCTGCTGGCAGATCCCATCCCTCAAGAGTAGCTCAATGCCTCCATTTTTATAGCTATGTGTCCTCTGTTGGCCACCATGGGACCATGGAATCATTGATATGGGATGAGGCAGGACCACTTTCATGTTGAGATACAAGTTTCTGTGGGGGGAGGATGGACTCCAATTTGTCTCTGTACCTTAGCCGAGCAACAAGTTGCCATCCGCCTCCTCTATCCTTATTCAGGAACTGCGTGTTGGTGAGCTGCCACCTCCTATGCTTCCAGAATCTGCTTCTGCTACTGAATCTGCTATTGTGGTTTATTAACCCATAAGTCTTGGCCAGGAGTTCTCTGCTGCAGAGGGATTTGATTCTTATACTAATGCTGCACCTGGGACCCATACTCAGGAAGCCACCATGGATGCATTACAGCCACAAATTGAACTGTTAGCTCTACCTGCACCAACTCTTCAGAAGACACCTCCTTCCTCAGAGAACTATGCTGAAGATTCCTCTGCATCCATTATGATTGTGGACACTGCACTTCTACATCCTGAGAACAATGATCCACTGCCCTCCAAGCTTCGTAAAGGCAAAAGCCAAGTCCCCATTGATACTGCATCCCTTAGGCGCAGCAACAGGTCCAATAAGTATGACGGTTTCCGCACCAATCTACTCAACGAGTCTCACCTACCAAGTCCAAAGTGAAGTCCAGAGTGCTGCCATCTGTGTTCCCTCGCTCTAATGAGGTGGATGATCAAGCTGTCAACACGGAGGAGACTACTGTGCCACCTCCCACTCCAGTCTCAACAATGCAGAACATTGGTACGCATTGATACGTCTCCAATGTATCTATAATTTTTGATTGTTCCATGCTATTATATTACCCGTTTTGGATGTTTATGAGCTTTACTTCACACTTTTATATCATTTTTGGGACTAACCTACTAACCGGAGGCCCAACCCGAATTGCTGTTTTTTTTGCATATTTCAGTGTTTCGAAGAAAAGGAATATCAAAGAGTCCAAACGGAATGAAACCTTCGGGAGCGATCTTTTCGGAACAAACGCAATCTAGGAGACTTGGAGTGGACGTCAAGCTGTAAACGAGGTGACCACGAGGGTGCCCGGCGCGCCCTAAGGGGGTGCGCGCGCCCCCCACCCTCGTGGCCCCCTCGTTGCTCCACCGACGTACTTCCTTTGCCTATATATACTCCAGTACCCTGAAAACATCCAGGAGCACCACGAAAACCTAATTCCACCGCCGCAACCTTCTGTATCCGCGAGATCCCATCTTGGAGCCTTCGCCAGCGCTCCACCGGAGGGGGAATCGACCATGGAGGGCCTCTACATCATCTCCAAGGCCTCTCCGATGAGTTGTGAGTAGTTTACCACAGACCTTCGGGTCCATAATTATTAGCTAGATGGCTTCTTCTCTCTCTTTGAATCTCAATACAAAGTTCTCCTCGATCTTCTTGGAGATCTATTCGATGTAACTCTTTTTGTGGTGTGTTTGTCGAGATCCGATGAATTGTGGGTTTATGATCAAGTTTATCTATGAGAAATATTTGAATCTCCTCTGAATTCTTTTATGTGTGATTGGTTATCTTTGCAAGTCTCTTTGAATTATTAGTTTGGTTTGGCCTACTAGATTGATCTTTCTTGCAATGGGAGAAGTGCTTAGCTTTGGGTTCAATCTTGCGGTGTCCTTTCCCAATGGCAGCAGGGGCAACAAGGCATGTATTGTATTGTTGCCGTCGAGGATAAAAAGATGGGGTTTATACCATATTGCATGAGTTTATCCTTCTACATCATGTCATCTTTCTTAATGCATTACTCTGTTCTTCATGAACTTAATACTCTAGATGCAGGCAGGAGTCGGTCAATGTGTGGAGTAATAGTAGTAGATGCAGAATCGTTTCGATCTACTTGTTGCGGACGTGATGCCTATATACATGATCATGCCTAGATATTCTCATAACTATGCACTTTTCTATCAATTGCTCGACAGTAATTTGTTCACCCACCGTAATACTTATGCTATCTTGACAGAAGCCACTAGTGAAACCTATGGCCCCCGGGTCTATCTTTTATCATATAAGTTTCCCATCTACTTTTATTTGCATCTTTTACTTTCCAATCTATATCATAAAAATACCAAAAATATTTATCTTACCTTATTATCTCTATCAGATCTCACTTTCGCAAGTTACCGTGAAGGGATTGACAACCCCTTTATCGCATTGGTTGCGAGGTTCTGGTTTGTTTGTGTAGGTGCGTGGGACTTTTGAGGAGCCTCCTACTGGATTGATACCTTGGTTCTCAAAAACTGAGGGAAATACTTACGCTACTTTGCTGCATCAAGGGAAAACCAACGCAGTGCTCAAGAGGTAGCAAGAAGGATTTCTGGCGCCGTTGCCGGGGAGGTCTTCGCTCAAGTCAAGACATACCAAGTACCCATCACAAACTCATCTCCCTCGCATTACATTATTTGCCATTTGCCTCTCGTTTACCTCTCCCCCACTTCACCCTTGCTGTTTTATTCGCCCTCTCTTTCCCAATCTCCTCTCCCTTTCGATTGCCTTCTTGTGTGCTTGTGTGTTGGATTGCTTGTCACGATGGCACAAGATAATACCAAATTGTGTGACTTTTCCAATACCAATAATAACGATTTCCTTAGCACTCCGATTGCTCCTCTTAATGATGTTGAATCTTTTGAAATCAATGCTGCTTTGCTGAATCTTGTTATGAAAGATCAATTCTCTGGCCTTCCTAGTGAAGATGCTGCTACTCATCTAAGCAACTTTGTTGATTTGTGTGATATGCAAAAGAAGAAAGATACGGATAATGATATTGTTAAATTGAAGTTATTTCCGTTTTCACTTAGAGATCATGCTAAAACTTGGTTTTCATTTTTGCCTAAGAATAGTATTGATTCATGGAATAAGTGCAAAGATGCTTTTATCTCTAAGTATTTCCCTCCCACTAAGATCATCTCTCTTAGGAACGATATTATGAATTTTAAACAACTTGATCATGAGCATGTTTCCCAATCTTGGGAAAGAATGAAATTAATGATTTGCAATTGCCCTACTCATGGTTTGAACTTATGGATGATCATACAAATTTTTTATGCCGGATTGAATTTTGCTTCTAGAAATCTTTTAGATTCGGCCGCAGGAGGCACTTTTATGGAAATCACCTTAGGATAAGCTACTAAACTCCTTGATAACACTAATGGCTAATTATTCTCAATGGCACACCGAAAGATCTACTAGTGAAAAAGTGCATACTATAGAAGAAATTAATGTTTTGAGTGGAAAAATGGATGAACTTATGAATTTTTTTGCTACTAAGAGTGCTCCTATTGATCCTAATGATATGCCTTTGTCTACTTTGATTGAGAATAACAATGAATCCATGTATGTGAATTTTTTTGGTAGGAATAATTTTGGTAACAATGCTTATAGAGGAAACTTTAATCCTAGACCGTTTCCTAGTAATTCCTCTAATAATTATGGTAATTCCTACAACAACTCTTATGGAAATTTTAATAAGATGCCCTCTGATTTTTAGAATAGCGTTAAAGAATTTATGATCTCTCAAAAGAATTTTAATGCTTTGCTTGAAGAAATATTGCTTAAAGTTGATGAATTGGCTAGGAACGTTGATAGACTTCCGCTTGATGTTGATTCTTTGAAACTTAGATCTATTCCACCTAAGCATGATATCAATGAGTCTCTCAAAGCCATGAGAATTTCCATTGATGAGTGCAAAGAAAGAACCGCTAGGTTGCGTGCTAAGAAAGATTGCTTTGTAAAAGCGTGTTCTTCTAGTGTCCATGAAAATAATGATGAAGATCTAAAAGTTATTGATGTATCCCGTGTTAAATCTTTGTTTTGCAATATGAATATTGATAATTATGGGACTGGAGATGAGTCAACTTTAGTTAAAAGGCGTCCCAATGATTCGGAGTTTTTTAGATCTTGATGCTAAATTTGGTAAAAGTGAGATTGGAGAGGTCAAAACTTTACATAGTATTGAACCCACTATTATGGATTTCAAGGAATTTAATTATGATAATTGTTATTTAATAGATTGTATTTCCTTGTTGCAATCCTTGTTGAATTCTCTTCATGCTTATAGTCAAAATAAAGCTTTTACCAAACATATTGTTGATGCCTCGATGCAATCTTATGACGAAAAACTTGAGTTGGAAGTTTCTATACCTAGAAAACTTTATGATGAGTGGGAACCTACTATAAAAATTAAAATTAAAGATCATGAGTGCTATGCTTTGTGTGATTTGGGTGCTAGTGTTTCCATGATTCCGAAAACTTTATGTGATGTGCTAGGTTTCCATGATTTTGATGATTGCTCTTTAAACTTGCACCTTGTGGATTCCACCATTAAGAAACCTATGGGAAGGATCAATGATGTTATTATTGTTTCAAATAGGAATTATGTGCCCGTGGATTTTATCGTTCTTGATATAGATTGCAAACTTTCATGTCCTATTATTCTTGGTAGACCTTTCCTTAGAACGATTTGTGCAATTATTTATATGAAGGATAGATTCCAATTTCCACTAAGGAAAGGCATGGAACACTTTCCAAGAAAGAAAGTTAAATTACCTTATGAATCTATTATGCGTGCCACTTATCAATTGAATGCCAAAGATGGCACTACTTAGATCGATTCTCGCTTTTATGCCTAGCTAGGGGCGTTGAATGATAGCGCTAGTTGGGAGGCAACCCAATTTTATTTTTGTTTCTTGATTTTTGCTTATGTTTAGTAATAAATATTTGATCTAGCCTATTTTTAGATGTGTTTTCATGTTTTAATTAGTGTTTGTGCCAAGTAGAACCTACAGGATAACCTACGGTGATAGTTAATTTGATTCTGCTGAAGAATAGAAACTTTTGTGCGCACGAAAATAATTTTAGTAAATCACAGAAACGTTACTTTGCGTTGATTCTTTTTGATGTAGATCAATAGAAAAATTTCCCAGGACTTCCTATTTTGGTAGGATTTTTAGAGTTCCAGAAGTATTTGAAAGTTACAGATTGCTACAGACTGTTCTGTTTTTAACAGATTCTGTTTTTCGTGTGTTGTTTGCTTATTTTGACGCATATATGGCTAGTATCGGGGGGTTTGAACCATAGAGAAGTTGTAATACAGTAGGTTTAACACCAATATAAATAAATAATGAGTTCATTACAGTACCTTATGTGGTGGTTTTTCTTTCTTGCACTAACGGAGCTTATGATATTTCCTGTTGAGTTTTGTGTTGTGAAGTTTTCAAGTTTTGGGTAAAGATTTGATGGACTATGGAATAAGGAGTGGCAAGATCCTAAGCTTGTGGATGCCCATGGCACCACAATATATTCAAGGATAACCAAAATCCTAAGCTTGGGGTTGCCCCAGAAGGCATCCCCTCTTTCGTCTTCGTCTATCGGTAACTTTACTTGGAGCTATATTTTTATTCGCCACATGATATGTGTTTTGCTTGGAGCGTCTTGTATGATATTAGTCTTTGCTTTTTAGATTTCCAAAATCATCCTTGATGTACACACCTTTTGGAGAAACCCACATGATTTGGAATTTATTAGAATACTCTATGTGCTTCACTTATATCTTTTGAGCTAGATAATTTTGCTCTAGTACTTCACTTATATCTTTTAGAGCACGGCGGTGGTTTAGTTTTGTAGAAATTGTTGATCTCTCATGCTTCACTTATATTATTTTGAGAGTCTTTTAGAACAGCATGGTATTTTTCTATGGTTATAAAATTGGTCCTAGAATGATGGGCATCCAAGTTGAGTATAATAAAAACTATCATAGGAAGTGAATTGGATGCTATGATCAATTTGATACTTGATAATTGTTTTGAGATATAGAGGTGGTGATATTAGAGTCATGCTAGTTGGGTAGTTGTGAATTTAAAGAATACTTTTGTTGAATTTGGCAAGTCCCGTAGCATGCACGTATGGTAACCGTTGTGTAACAAATTTGAAACATGAGGTGTTCTTAGATTGTCATCCTTACGAGTGACGGTCGGGGACGAGCGATGGTCTTTTCCTACCAATCTATCCCCCTAGGAGCATGCGCGTAGTGCTTGGTTTTTGATGACTTGTAGATTTTTGCAATAAGTATATGAGTTTTTTATGACTAATGTGAGTCCATGGATTATACACACTTTTACCTTTCCATCATTGCTAGGCTCTTCGGTACCATGCATTGCCCTTTCTCACCTTGAGAGTTGGTGCAAACTTCATCGATGCATCCAAACCCCGTGATACGACACGATCTATCACGCATAAACCTCCTAATATCTTCCTGAAAACAACCACCATACCTACCTATTATGGCATTTCCATAGCCATTCCGAGATATATTGCCATGCAACTTTCCACCGTTCTATTTATCATGACACGCATCATCATTGTCATATTGCCTTGCATGATCATGTAGTTGACATCGTATTTGTGGCAAAGCCACCTTCATAATTTTTCATACATGTCACTCTTGATTCATTGCCCATCCCGGTACACCGCCAGGGGCATTCATATAGAGTCATATCTTGTTCTAGTTTTGAGTTGTAATTCATGAGTTGTAAATAAATAGAAGTGTGATGATCATCATTATTAGAATGTTGTCCCTTATAAAAAAAGAAGAAAGGCAAAAACAAGGCCAAATAAAAAAATAAAGGGCAAATAAAAAAAGGCCCAAAAAAAGAAGAAAATAAAAGAAAATAAAAAAGGGGACAATGTTACTATCTTTTTACACACTTGTGCTTCAAAGTAGCACCATGTTCTTCATATAGAGAGTCTCATTTGTTGTCACTTCCATATACTAGTGGGAATTTTTCATTATAGAACTTGGCTTGTATATTCCAACAATGGGCTTCCTCAAAATGCCCTAGGTCTTCATGAGCAAGCAAGTTGGATGCACACCCCACTAGTTTCTTTTGTTGAGCTTTCGTACATTTATAGCTTTAGTGCATCCGTTGCATGGCAATCCCTACTCCTCATGTTGACATCAATTGATGGGCATCTCATAGCCCGTTGATTATCCTCGTCAATGTGAGACTTTCTCCTTTTTGTCTTCTCCACACAACCTCCATCATCATATTCTATTCCACCCATAGCGTTGTATCCATGGCTCACGCTCATGTATTGCGTGAAAGTTGAAAAAAGTTCGAGATTACTTAAGTATGAAACAATTGCTTGGCTTGTCATCGGTGGTGTGCAAGATGAGAGCATTCTTGTGTGACGAAAATGGAGCATGACCAAACTATATGATTTTGTAGGGATGAACTTTCTTTAGCCATGCTATTTTGAGAAGACATGATTGCTTTGTTAGTATGCTTGAAGTATTAGTATTTCTTATGTCAATATGAACTTTTATTTCGAATCATTTGGATCTGAACATTCATGCCACAATAAAGAAAATTATATTGAGAATTATGCTAGGTAGCATTCCACATCAAAAATTCTGTTTTTATCATTTACCTACTCAAGGACGAGCAGGAATTAAGCTTGGGGTGCTTGATACGTCTCCAATGTGTCTATAATTTTTTATTGTTCCATGCTATTATATTACCCGTTTTGGATGTTTATGGGCTTTACTTCGCACTTTTATATCATTTTTGGGACTAACCTACTAACCGGAGGCCCAGCCCGAATTGCTATTTTTTTTGCCTATTTCAGTGTTTCGAAGAAAAGGAATATCAAACGGAGTCCAAACGGAATGAAACCTTCGGGAGCGATCTTTTCGGAACAAACGCAATCTAGGAGACTTGGAGTGGACGTCAAGATGTAAGCGAGGCGACCACGAGGGTGCCCGACGCGCCCTAAGGGGGTGGGCGCGCCCCCCACCCTCATGGGCCCCTTGTTGCTCCACCGACATACTTACTTCGCCTATATATACTCCCGTACCCTGAAAACATCCAGGAGCACCACGAAAACCTAATTCCACCACCGCAACCTTCTGTATCCGCGAGATCCCATCTTGGAGCCTTCGCCGGCGCTCTGCCAGAGGGGGAATCGACCACGGAGGGCCTCTACATCATCTCCAAGGCCTCTCCGATGAGTTGTGAGTAGTTTACCGCAGACCTTCGGGTCCATAGTTATTAGCTAGATGGCTTCTTCTCTCTCTTTGAATCTCAATACAAAGTTCTCCTCGATCTTCTTGGAGATCTACTCGATGTAACTCTTTTTGCGGTGTGTTTGTCGAGATCCGATGAATTGTGGGTTTATGATCAAGTTTATCTATGAGAAATATTTGAATCTCCGCTGAATTCTTTTATGTGTGATTGGTTATCTTTGCAAGTCTCTTCGAATTATCAGTTTGGTTTGGCCTACTAGATTGATATTTCTTGCAATCAGAGAAGTGCTTAGCTTTGGGTTCAATCTTGCGGTGTCCTTTCCCAGTGATAGCAGGGGCAGCAAGGCACGTATTGTATTGTTGCCATTGAGGATAAAAAGATGGGGTTTATATCATATTGCATGAGTTTATCCTTCTACATCATGTCATCTTTCTTAATGTGTTACTCTGTTCTTCATGAACTTAATACTCTAGATGCAGGCAAGAGTCGATCGATGTGTGGAGTAATAGTAGTAGTTGTAGAATCATTTTGATCTACTTGTTGCGGATGTGATGCCTATATACATTATCATGCCTATTTATTCTCGTAACTATGCACTTTTCTATCAATTGCTCGACAGTAATTTGTTCACCCATCGTAATACTTATGCTGTCTTGAGAGAAGCCACTAGTGAAACCTATGGCCCCCGGGTCTATCTTTTATCATATAAGTTTCCCATCTACTTTTATTTGCATCTTTTACTTTCCAATCTATATCATAAAAATACCAAAAATATTTATCTTATCTTATTACCTCTATCAGATCTCACTTTCGCAAGTTACCATGAAGGGATTGACAACCCCTTTATCGCGTTGGTTGTGAGGTTCTTGTTTGTTTGTGTAGGTGCGTGGGACTTTTGAGGAGTCTCCTACTGGATTGGTACCTTGGTTCTCAAAGACTGAGGGAAATACTTACGCTACTTTGCTCCATCACCCTTTCCACTTCAAGGGAAAACCAACGCGGTGCTCAAGAGGTAGTACGCATCTCTGTGCTATTCCTGCTGAAGAGCTCACTGATGAGATCCTCTCCGACAAGGATGGTGGCTCGGCTTCAACCTCCACTTAATTTTCATCTTTTATCCTAGCCATGGTTCTTTTGCATACTTGAAACGTACTTTGTTGGAATGTACATGGTTTAAATTCGCCCGATAAACATTTAGCTCTTATGAATGCGATCAACTCTTCAGGCTGCACGGTTATTTGTATTCAAGAATCTAAAATGTAGACCTTTGACGCTAGCACACTTAAAATGTTATGCCCTCGTCGGTTTGATTCCTTTGCGTTCTTACCAACGGTAGGGGCCTCGGGTGGCATTATCATGATTTGGTGTAGTAATGTTTTTGACGGCACAATGTTTCTGTCTGAATAATTTGCCTTAGGGGTTGAATTTTCTTCCAAGCAATTTTCCCAACGATGGAAACTCGTGAATGTATATGGTCCATGTCAAGGCGATCCACATACTTCTTTCACGAAATGGCTTTTTGAGGTGGATATCCCGTCTAATGAATATTGGCTCATTCTTGGAGATTTCAATTATATAAGATTGCCAGAAAACCATAATAAACCAGGTGGTGATGTCAATGATATGTTCACTTTCAATGATTTCATTCACGAGCAATGTCTCACTGAATTACCCATGAAAGGTAGAAACTACACCTGGTCTAATATGCAACAACATCCCCTACTTGAACAGCTGGTTTTTTATGTCACTTACTTGGACGGCCACCTTTCCCAATACACTTGTCAATCCTTTGGGAAGACCTATCTCTGATCACATGCCATGCAATGTTGTCATACAAACCACCATTCCTAAATGCAAATTGTTCCGATTTGAAACCTTTTGGATTGCACACCCTGGCTTCCTAGATGTGGTGAACAAAGCATGGAATAAACCCATTAGCCATGGGAAAGATAAGAATGCGGCGTCCAGCTTATGTCAAAAACTTAAGAACCTCAGGCATGATCTCACCATCTGGAGCAAGAACATTTCAAGGCTGAAAATAGTGACTGAGAACACCAATAAGCCAATCCTGGAACTGGACCATATTGCAAACCATCGAGACTTGACTATACCCGAGGGGAATTTCCAGCGCATTCTTAAAACACATCTACTACGTCTTCCACAATATCAAAAATAATATTGAAAAAATGCTGCACCATAAGATGGATCAAGTTTGGCGATGAGAATTCTAAGTTCTTCCAAGCGGTTGCAACTGAAAGATATAGGAAAAATTGCATCTCTAGTCTGAAAACTAAAGATTGAACGCAAGTTGATGATCATTCCAACAAGGAATCTCTCTTATTCGAGGCCTTCAAGAATCACATGGGCAAGAAGAGCACGCCACAAATGAGATTCAACCTTTCCCGCATGCTTAGAACGCAACTGGATTTTGACAGCCTTCACACGTGGAGAGATCGACAATGTGATCAAAGAAATGCCTCCTGACTGTGCTCCTGGCCCAGATGGATTCAATGGTGCGTTCTTAAGAGCATGTTGGCCAATCATCAAGGAATCCTTTTACCTCCTATGTGATGAATTCTATCATGGCACTCTAAACCTCGAAAGCCTCAACTATGGGTACATCACGCTCATACCTAAAACCAGAGCCCCTGAGACAGTCAATGATTTTCGCCTTGATCAATTATTGTCTCAAGCTAATCGCCAAAATCCTAGCCAACCGACTCCAAAAGGTGATCCTGAACATCGTGCACAAAAATCAGTACGGGTTTTTGAAGGGAATATCCATCCATGACTGCCTTGCAAGGGCTTTTGAGTACATACACCAATGTCAAGCTTCCAAATGTGAAATAATCCTTCTCAAATTGGACTTTTCTAAGCGTTTGATATGGTTGAACACGATGCAATCATCCAGATAATGAAGAGCATGGGTTCAATGATAAATGGATATCATGGTTCACAAGTATATCATCATCTGGGAAATCTTCGGTCTTGCTCAACGGGGTACCTGGGAAGCAATTCTGGTGCAAATGCGGGGTGCGTCAAGGGGACCCTCTCTCTCCTCTGATCTTTGTTTTAGTAGCCGATCTCCTACAAACTGCTATTAATGAGGCTTTGGAAGATAATCGTCTACATCTGCCTATTCCATCCTATGGCGCGACCAACTACCCAGTATTCAGTACGCCGATGATACAATCATCATCATGCCAGCTTGCGTGGAACTGGCGGCGATCATGAAGAACATTCTAACCGACTACGCTGCCTCAGTTGACCTACACATCAACTTCCATAAATCCACGTTAATCCCTATCAACACTCCGGAAGACAAGTGTATCGATCTGGCAGCCATCTTCGGGTGTGTCACGGCCTGCATGTCGTTCATGTACCTTGGCCTCCCCCTTGGAAGCACTAAACCAACAGTGCTGGACATGACCCCCCTGGGTGTGCAAAGCGGAAGGCAGGATTACGGCTGCCATGTCCCTAATGTCATATGCTGGAAAATTAGCTCTCATGAACTTGCTAGTCACTTTGCTGGCCATTTACCCAATGGGAGTACTGAGGCTACCCCCCAAAAAATAATAATAATTGAGCAACTTGACAAAATTTGAAGACATGGGCTCTGGAAGAAAAAACTAAAACAGGTTATAAGTCTAATTCTCTTGCTGCATGGGATATGGTATGTCGTCCTAAAAAGAATGGTGGCTTGGGAGTTCTCAATCTCAAAATTCAAAATGATGCGATGCTGCTCAAGTTGCTCCACAAATTCCATAATCAACTAGATATACCCTGGGTGAAACTTATTTGGGACACCTACTACTCTCATGTGGTCCCACATGCTATGCCCTTGTGTGGTTCCTTCTGGTGGCGCGAGCTAGTGAAACTCATGCCAATCTATCGTGGTGTCACGAAAGTTTTGATCAATGATGGTAAGACAACTCTTTTCTAGAAGGATGACTGGAATCAACACATCCTAGAGGAAGCCTTTCCCAGAGCATTCTCTTACACCACCTTGGAAGATGATTCAGTCGACACAATGCTCACAATATCCAACATAAGGGAAGCTTTTCAACTGCCCCTCTCCATACAGGCCCATGAAGAACTCTGAGCCCTCCAGCTTGATGTCAGCTCCACCACCCTCTCTGAGAACAAAGATACTTGGCTTTGCACTTTGGGGGGCGCAGGTTCTCAAAACCACAGCTTATTACAAATTCTGCTTCAGAGATGTAGTTGCACATGAAGCATTTGGTTGGCTATGGAAGGCCAAAAGTGTCCACAAAATTAAAGTTTTTGGGTGGTTCCTATTGGTAGATCGCCTCAACACGCGCAATATGTTGAAGAGAAGACACTATAACATAGGGACCAATCTTGATTGTCTACTCTGTGGTGACCATGTTGAAGAAACGGTTGAGCATCTCTTCTTCCATTGCAAATTCAGCGAACACTGCTAGCACGAACTCAGTATTAGCTGGCCGGCAGATGGCAATCGCCTGGACATGATGACCCACTTGAAGACGAGAGATCGCCAGAAAATGATCATGGATGTATTCCTTGTGGCTGCTTGGAGTCTTTGGAAAGAAAGGAATAATAATTACTTTCGGCAAGTGACGCCCTCCTTCTGTGTTTGGCGGACCAGATTCAAGACTGATTTCTCCAACATTGCTCATAGACTACTAGAGCACAAAAAAGATCTTGTTTCAAATTTTTTTAGACTCTGTAACATAGCCTCACACATAGGTAATCTTGTAAGTTTAGCCCTTGTATAGGTCTCCCCCCCACCTCCATGCTCCTTGTAAAGTTGACCAGCTTGATTTAAATACATACATGAAATAGGAGCTTTTCCTACCGTCTAACCATAAAAAAAACTAATGCACCAATATAGGTTTTGTGACACACAACTTATATTTTGATAGTCAAAGTCTGTGATCAAAATATAGCATAAAATACAAATGATACCACTAAACCAGGACATATGTAGTCCTTGTCTGCCAACGCTTAAAATGCATCGCGGTAAACTTTTTCGGTTCTAGAGTAGCAGGAAAGCCTTGAATAGAGAAGTGCCTAAAATAAGGTTTTTGTATTGTTGGAAATATGAGCACCTTTTCGATTAGATTAATTCATGAGTAAACAGTAAACATGGCAACCACATTATGTAACACATACCAATGCTTAAACATGTGAGCACGTACAGTACATAGAACAGAAACATCTATAACCACAACATATACAGCTAGCACATGAACAAGCATATAAATGAGTAAGTGAGGGATGAACAAATCATACCCTCCGGTTGGCCAGGCCAACGCGACGGCAACACCAGTAGCCTCGGCGTCGTTCGTGGCATTCTTCTTGGCGGCAACGGCGGTGGCGTTCGTCATGGAGTCGATGCGGGGGAAGTAGTGGAAGCAGAGGAGGACGAAGACGACGAAGATTGGGACGAATCGGGAGCATTCGAGTCGAGACGCTCCCTAAAAACCTTATTGTCGTTCTCCCGGGCAGGATCTCGAATGACAGGGTTCCGGAGGCACCTTCTCCCACGACCAACCATGCACGCGGTCGTCGGGATGCGATTGCCGAAGCAGTTCACTAAGAGGAACAGTAGATGACAGCTAGGGTTAGGGTTGTGCAGAGGGAGTGAGTGAACTGAGTTAGGTCACTCCACTCGCCAGAGGCTTCTTATATAGGCCGTCGGGTAAGGAGTCGTGGGCCTGGGCTTAGGCCCAGGTCTGAGTCGACGCACTCCCGCGGCGCCCGTTATGACGAGGCGAGGCAAGCGGCGAAGGAGAAGGAGCGCGCGTATACAACTCCTCTCTCAAGGTCCCAATGGCATGTGGTAGAGCAGCCCTTATAAAAGGCTCTCATTCTCACTCCACTAGCAGTATGGTACTAAACAAACCACTTGCCATGCACCTAAATGGGTCTAAAAGATTAACCAGGGATTATTGTTTTATATGGGCCTAAGCCCATTTATAATCCAACAATATGCATTTTCTGTACTAGATAGCATATAACTAAATAGTTATTTTGCAGGTGATATACAGAACCAAGTTTGTCGATGATCACACACATGAGGCAAAGCGTGTCGTTCTCTCTAAGGAAAAGAATGATAATGTGCTCACACACGCACTCACTCACTCACTCAATCATGCTCTATATATTTGATTTGGTGAGATGCATCAAATTAATAGTCATTTACTGAATATATAAAACAATTTCATAAAATCCTATATACAGTTAATGAATATATTAACTCACCAAATCAAATAAATAAGAGTACATTAATTCGGTTGTTGGTTATTAATTCATAAGATCCACAAAATCTTGGTACTTTAATGCGCTAAATCAGCTATAAAAAGCCTTGTCCATTTCGTTTGTTCTCCTTGAGAACTCGCATATCACACAACGATCGACGACTCTCTCCTTGAACACCGCAACTAGTTAAGATGAGGACTACCCGGGTGTTTCTCCCGGCCCTCGCCTTGCTCATGCTAGCATCAGGTACTCGCTTGTTCTTGTAATGCATTTTTTTTTCACAATCTCATGCCACAAATAATGGCCATGTTGTGATCGACCATCCCCTTTCTTCATGGAGATTTCGCAGGTGCGGTAACGGCGGCGTCAATGGACGGTAGCGCTAAGTTCAGGTACAGGTGTGAGGATACCCTTATCCCATCACCAAAGCCATGTGACGACGACACTTGTAATGTGGCGTGCTACAACCTTATTCAGGTACCCAAACAAGGCAAGTGTGACGCCGTCGGGTGCAAATGCATGATATGCGAACGCCAGCCTCCAATGAGTAGTAACTAGCTAATGATATGCAAAATCGCAAATGGTGTAGCAGCAAGGTTGTTCACTGGTGATCGGCATGTTAATTATGAAGAGTGATGAATTCGGCCTGGCTTCTTGAATTATATACTACCGTTTCCCGCAAAAAAAAAGAATTATATACTAGTGTATAAAATTGCAAAGCCATGGTACATAATGTTAGCGTGTACTTTATGTCATGATCCCAGTGGTTAGAGATCAAGAGGGACATCTCTCACAAGTTCCAGTACAGAGAGAGGAGGCATTCGAGAGGAAGGCATCTTTTCTGGTGCATGCTGTTGATCTGGCTTGATCTGAAACAACACTCTCTCATCTCCTCAGCCTCCCTGGCTTCACGTGTGCGATCCAACGGCGCGCTGGACGACCGCCGGAAGCCTTTGAACGGCGACCGAAGTGGCAGGTTGTCCAAGAAGAGACTCCAAGTAGTACTAGACATGCACAAAGCCTATGATCGAGTCGAGTGGAATTTTCTCAGGGATATGATGATCAAGTTGGGGTTTGACACCTCATGGGTGGAGATGATTATGGCATGTGTTACTTCAGTTAATTACAGGATTTGGTTCAACTGGGATGGAACAGAGGCGTTTACCCCATCCAGGGGGCTCAGGCAAGGGGACCCGTTATCTCCTTACCTATTCTTGATATGTGCTGAAGGGTTATCCAGTCTACTAGTGCATGAAGAGGCGGTCGGTGGTATCCAAGGAATTAGGGTGTGCCGTAGTGCACCATCAGTTTCACACTTGTTATTTGCTGATGATTCCCTGATCCTGATGAGGGCGGATACGTTGAATGCCACGTCACTCAAGAATGCGCTGGACTTGTACTGTGCTAGCTCGGGTCAACTGGTAAGTGATGCAAAATCCAGTGTCTTTTTCAGTCCAAACACTTTGGTGGAGGTACGAGCAGAGGATTGCACACAGCTTAATATAGTTTCAGAGGCTATTTCTGATAAGTATTTGGGACTACCGTCGAAGGTTGGAATCGACCGTAGTGACAGTTTTCAGTACCTGGTTGATAGAGTATGTGCGCTTATTAACAGTTGGATGTCAAAGATACTCTCGATCAGTGGAAAGGAGACGTTACTGAAAGCAGTGGCGCAGGCGATCCCAGTCTATGCCATGTCTGTTTTTAATATCCCCAAAAATATTTGTAAGGCTATTTGCGATGCTATCGCTAGATATTGGTGGGGAGACACTCAGAACAAGAAGAAAATACACTGGAAAGCGTGGTGGAAGATGTGTATCCCGAAAAATGAAGGAGGCATGGGATTCCAAGATCTATACTGTTTCAATAGAGCCATGCTAGCAAAGCAATGTTGGCGGTTATTATCTGATCCGGATTCGTTATGTGCTCAAGTCCTACGAGCAAAGTATTACCCAGATGGGGATTTGATGAATACTACTCTGAAAAAAGGTGCATCTTTTACGTGGCAAAGTATCATGGCAGGTATGTAAACCTTCAGGGAAGGGGCGATCTGGCGGGTTGGGGATGGTGCATCCATTGACATTTGGAAGGATCAGTGGATTCCCACAAGCCATGATCGGAGGGTTATGACCCCAAGGGGGCATTACTTGTTACAGAAAGTACAAGAACTGATTGATCCAATACCCAGAAGTTGGGATGAACAATTATTAAGGGAAATTTTTTGGCCAGTGGATGCTGAAAGAATATTGTAGATACCACTATCATCTCATGGCCAGTCTGATTTTATTTCATGGCATTTCTCAAAGTCGGGATGTTTCACGGTCCGGTCTGCTTATCACATGACTTGGAAATCTGAGTACAGAACACGGGCTCGGATGAATGTTGGAGCAGGAAGAGTGGATCCGCATCCGGTTTGGAAAGTCCTTTGGGGCAGGATAGTGCCCCCTAAGGTAAATGTGTTTAACTGGAGAGTGCTACATGGGATTGTACCATGCTATTGTACGCTGTCAGATCGGCACCTATCTACTCCGGTGATTTGTCCAGTATGCGGCAATGAGCTTGAGGATCTGCGACATATGTTGTTTGCGTGCGAAAGAGCCAAGGCCGCGTGGAAGGAGCTGGGGCTGGAAACATCGATCACGAATGCAGCAGCCCATGAGCGGTCGGGGTCGGTAATCCTGGAGACACTTCTCTGCTCTGAGCTACCAGGAGAGGTAAAACTACCAATTGATAATGGTGTGGAGACAGTTATGGTGACTGGATGGTACTTATGGTGGGATCGTCGGAAGATCAGTCACCAGGAGAAGGTTGGTAGCCCGGTTCGTTCAGCTATGAGCATTCGGGCAATCGTGGCAAACTCTCTGGCTGCAAAGGCAAAGGAGCCCAAGAAACAGATTAGATGGGTGAGACCAGCTAAAGGGGTGATTAAACTAAATGTTGACGCGAGCTATCATGTGGATGAGGGAGCGGGAGCAGCTGGAGCTGTCTTACGAGATAGCTCAGGAGCGTTTATTGCTGCTTCTTGCTCCTTTCGACAGCATGCCATGGATGTTCCCTCTATGGAAGCGTTAGCACTTTTGGAAGGACTGCGTTTGGCAGAGCATTTGGGTATTTATGCACCGGTTGTGGAGTCCGACTCACAGGAGATAGTTCAAGCTATGACGGATCCTTCGGAGTACCGTGCCTCGGCTGCGGTGGTGACGGATGATTGCCGACAGGTGTTGAGTTCTTTCGGCAGGGCGACGATTGTACACTGTGCTAGAGAGAGTAATGGGGTTGCGCATTGGCTAGCCAGGACTAGTTATAGAAGGCAGTTAAATGAGGTCTGGCAAGAGCATCCCCTGATTTCTTAATTCCCTCCCTTGTATCTGATATGATTATTGTGTAATAAAGGTCGCCAAAGTTCAAAAATAATAATAATATGCAAAGTAAGTAAACTGTGATAGGCTTTCAGGGCGGCCGAAAGCCAAGTGAGCGCGTGCCAGATGAACGAACGAGGCCTACATATCCGTGCCGTGCCGTGGGTATCCAAATCATGACAATGGTTCATCCGGCGATAATTAGCATTAGCACGGCTACGCCTCGTAGTAGTACCCAAAAAGCCACATGCTTTGCATCCAGGACGTACTTGGGACATGCCATATATAAACTTATATAATATGAAAAACCTACATGGGCGCTTCAATTCAAAGTTCGTGCACCTTTCTCTAACACGGGAAGGAGGGAGCATGCCTGTGGAAGAAAGTGTGGTGATGGTTAGTTGGATTCTTTTCTTGAGAAGAGGGGTTGAGGGATAATTAATCGGATTCTACCATCGATGTGCATGCTACTTGTGAACAGTGACCGATGGATTCAGTTCATGTGAGGGTCCAGGCCACTCTTCACCGGGCCTACATGTAGGAGATGAGGTGATATGAATTGACGGATGCAAGGGCGCGTGGTCCGGCCGGGGACATGGGGCTGAAGAGCTTGTGTTTATCTCACGTCTCACCCCCACATATGCCCGCCCTATGCGAGATGAGAAAAAGACGACTATGTACTAGCCTGTTCGGCCCCGGCATGCATTACAGCTTCGGCCTGTAGGCTGTGCTAATCTCCAACTTTACCGTGCTTGCTTGGGGATGTCTGTGTTGAATGGCAAGCTAGGGAATAGTCCTCCCATCATCGTGTTCTCCACGGATAGGGGAAATCCGAAATCATGCACGAGAATTAAGACCAGCTCCAACGCTCCCATCTAAACGAACGTGCGCTTTATCCTCTTTTCATCTGCTTAGGTCGGTTAGCCGCCGATCATAGTCCATTTGAATATTAATTAAACCTTAAAAAACGCTAAGCGCTCGCACACTGTTCTAGTCGTTCGCCTTGTCCTTGTCGTCGTTGCTGCCGGTGAGGTCGATGAAGACGGGAGGCGGCCCAGCCCAACCAAACGCGGCTTGATAGGCTGCCAGGGCAGCCTCCTCCTCCTCCTCCTCAAGGGGCAGTGCCTCCTCGTCGTAGCACATCTGCCGCTCACCGTCGGCCTCCTCCTCCTTCGGCGACAAGGCGTAGTGGCAGGGAGGCGCGCTCATCCACTCGTGAAGCTGGCCGGTCCACGAGTAGGATTCCTCAGGCCAAGTGGCCGGCGGCGGCGACCGCTTCCATGTGGGCGTGGGCTCGCGCTCCGGCTCGGCCTTGGGCTAGACGAAGGGTGGCAGCGGCGACGGTGGCGGGACGAACAGCGGAGCGTGGACGTAGTCCCCCGACGCTGACAAGGCGAGGGTGTGCTCCAGCCCATCCCAATGTGCGTCCTCCTCGAGCCGGCTCTCCTCCAGCGTGCGCTCCAGGGCCTCCTCGAGGACGGCTTGATACTTCGCCTCCTCCTCCTCTGGCAATACCAATGGGGGCAGCGAGGGAACGCCGTGGTCGATGCGGACGCGGCGGCGGCGCTCCTCCTTGTGCTCTAGCGCAAACCAGCGGTCCCAGTTGGGGGAGTCTGGCGCGAAGGCACGCATTGCGCACTGCTCCGGCATAAGGAGCCCGAGCAGCCAGCGAACCTCCTCGGCGTGCGCCCGCGCGAGCGCGGCGCCACCGAAATGGGAATGCACTACGGGTCCAGATGTCGGCCGTGCGGCAGGTTGACATCCGAATACTGCAGGGGCCAGCGGTACTCCCAGTGCCACTGTGCCTGGTGGACTAGTATGTACAACCTTTGTCACTCTCGTGATGGCGAGCCGCGTCTAGCCGGCGGCGGAGGAGGAGGAACTGCGCGGGAAGAGCTCGCGTCGGCGCTGAACCTCCCCTTCCCCTTTCCCTTCCCGCTGAAGAAACCCATGGCTTGCTAGGGTTTTATGGTTGCCAGCGAGGGAATAAGAGCAACTCCAACGGGCCGACCCAAACGGACGGCGATTTCATCCGCTTTTTGTCCGTTTGGGTCGGCCGCCCGCCCGGCGTCTGCCCTGTTTTTCATATGGGTCGGCAGCGCGCCCAACGCGCCGACCCATATGTGCAGGCGTTGGCGGCTCGCCGCCCAATTTTGCATTGCATTGTGAAATGAAAATTTTAAACAAACAAAATAGTCCGATCAAATAAATAGTATAGTTTTACAGGCCAAATAAAAATAAAAATGTTTCACATAGTTTTACGAACGAATAAAAGTAGACACATCTATTGGTTGCCAACATGAGTCCACATATGCTCAACCAAATCATTTTGCAGTTGCACGTGAGTTTCCCAATCACGCATGTCTTCGTGAAACTGAGTGAACTGCTCAAATGTTGCCGCTACTCCATGCTCAGGCACAACATTCTCACCCTGAAACTGAAAGCCTTGATCGCATAGACGTTTTGGGCGCTCGTCTTCTACGATCATATTGTGCATGATCACACAAGCAGCCATCACCTCCCATAGTTTGTGCGTGCTCCAAGTATTAGCAGGATATCGAACGATGCCCCATCGAGATTGCAAAACACCAAAGGCACGCTCGACATCCTTTCTAGCACCGTCTTGCTCTTGGGCAAATCTTTTCCTTTTCTCTCCAACAGGGTCGGGTATTGTCTTTACAATAGTGGTCCACTGAGGATAGATACCGTCACCCAAATAGTATCCTTTGTCGTAGTTGTGGCCGTTGACAGTAAAGTTCACCGGTGGGTTGTTGCTTTCGGCAAGCCTAGCAAACACCGGCGAGCGTTGAAGCACGTTGATATCATTGTGTGATCCAGTCATGCCAAAGAAAGAGTGTCAGATCCAGAGATCTTGAGACGCCACGGCCTCTAGTATGACAGTGCAAGCCCTGACATGTCCCTTATACTGCCCTTGCCAAGCAGAAGGGCAGTTCTTCCACTCCCAGTGCATGCAGTCTATGCTGCCAAGCATCCCCGGGATGCCCCTGCTAGCATTCATCGCTAACAAACGGGCTATATTTGCAGTTGTCGGCTCTCTCAAGTACTCAGGGCCAAACACAGCAATCACAGCCTTGCAAAACTTATACAGGGACTCTAGGCATGTAGACTCGCTCATACAGACGTACTCGTCAATGAGATCACCGGGCACTCCGTATACAAGCATACGGATGGCGGCAGTGCATTTATGATAAGAGGAGAAACCAATCTTGCCGACAGCATCCTCTTTGCACTTGAAGTAGTCATCATAGCCGACCACTCCCTCTCTAGTACGGTTGAAAACATGCCTACTCATACGGAACCGGTGGCGGAATGTGTGATGTTTGAACAACGGGTTTGTTGTATCAAAGTAGTCCTTCCAGAGAAGGAAATGCCCGCTCTCTCGGTTATGATTCAACGCCGGAAGGTGGCCCGGAATGGAGCCACGGAACAACGGCCGCTGGTTGTTGAGGTGGTGATGGACCAACACGGCAGCCAATATCTCCTCCTTGTCGTCGGGCGATGAATTGTCGGAGTCGCAAATGAAATTGTGGAAAAAGATCTCGTCGGCGGAGTCCATTTTCGTACCTTGGCAAACTGTCAAACAGCTTGCGGGCGTCGAAGAAGGAGACGGCTGGCGAGGGGAGACGCGGCGCCCACAGACCAGCTAGCTGCCCGGCCGGCGTCCGACGAGTGTGACGACGTCCGACGACCGTGCCGGTCGTATGTGGCGGGGGCGGCGAGGCGTCTTCTTGGTCGCGGGCGGCTGTGCGGTGGGGGAAGAGGCGGCGGGAACTAGTTTGCTCCCCGGCTGCGGCGGGCGACTGTGGACAGGGGCGGCGTTGCTGGGCGGATGTGGAGGCGGCGGCGGCTAGAAGAGTCGCCGAAAAAATGGGCGGCGGCGTCGGTGATGGAGGAGGCTGGGGGCGAGGGTTGCTTGTTGGCCGGGGGGAGGGAGGCCAATGTGCCACACACCAGCGGGCCTGAGGACAGGAGTAGGCGACCGCGCTCGCGTCCGTCGCATGTCCGCGCCGACGCAAATCAGGCTCAAAATTGGGCCGGAAATGGGTCGCCCGCGGACGAAAAACGGACGCGCGTCCATTTGGGTCGGCGCGTTGGGCCGCCATTTCTGTCCGCGCCGACCCAAACGGACGGCCGCGGACGAAATGGGTCGCCCCTTTGGAGTTGCTCTAAAGGTGGCCAGATGTGGACGAGAAGAGGATGAGGCCGGCCCAACTGCACGCTTCCACTAAAAAGGATGGGCACGCGACCCTTCCATACACTGCCAGGCGAGCCCTCGGTAGGTGGCCGCGTTAAATACAACCGCGTGCGGATTGGCCGGCTGGCATGTGGGTCCGCGACGGACATCGAGGAGATGCGCGGCGTGTAGGTTTCGTGTCCGCGCCTTGGCGCAGACACGAAGCAGACACATTTTGGGTTTGGGTCACCGCGTTGGGCTGAAATTTTTGTCCGCCACGATCCAAACAAATATGGACGGACGAAATGGGTCACCCCGTTGGAGTTGTTCTAACACACTGCTTGCTTAACTATATAGTCTCTCCGTCCCATAATATACTAGTGTGAAAAATGTTTTTATATTATGAGATGGAGAGAGTAGTGTATTACCCCTAAGGTCTTATATTATGAGACGAGTGAGTAATAATCAACAATTTCAACCATTTTTAAACATGAGGTGTGAAAAACGTTGTGCTAATCTTCAACTTTACCATGCTTGCTTGGGGATGTGCTAGTTGAATGACATCCTAGAGAGTAGTCCTCCCATCATCGTGTTGTGGACACACAAGGAAAATCATGCACAAGAATTAGAGCAACGCTTGCTTCTTTGCTTAATAACTAGTTTCTTCATCCGAAAAATTTTATCCCTTAAATAGATGTATCTAATAAGTTTTTTCGGACGGAAGGAGCACTACCTTCATCCGGAATCACTTGTCGAGGAAATGGACATCCATTTATAAGACAAGTCATCCAGAACGGAGGGAGTAGTATACTAATCAACAGTTTCAGCCGTTTCGCTTGAAATTATCAGAAAGGGAGATAATCAAGTGGTCCATGCAATGCATATATATTCAACTAATGCTTCGGTCAATGCATATATATTCAACTCGGCAAGGAATCGCAAAGCAGGGAGGAACTTACTACATGTCCATGACACCTCCGCGAGTTCTCACAATACAACTAGACCAAAGGTTAGATGAAAATGGCGCGCGTCAAAGCGCCAGAACGCCACTTTACAGCCTTACCGAAAACAAAGCTTCCCGCTTGATGCCACTCTCACGTCTTTTCCCTGACCCTTTTGTGCCCCGGTCCTCCCTGCCCGCGGTCAACTTTTGCGCCCCATTCATTCATGAATCGACAAAAGGCCATGCCCCAAACCATGGAATGCACAAGTTTTCACACCACCACAACAGCCCCACATGAATTGATGGAAACACTATTTCTCAACTGTTTATCGTGCACGTATCTACTCCCTCCGTTCGGAATTATGGTGTCAGATACGCCGGGGGTTACTGATGAGTGGTGCTGCTGATGCAGCTTTCAAGTCTGCCTCCGTCTCCATCCATGATATGGGGCGGGAGACGCCACGGCCTGCTCCACCACCTCCATCCATGCTTTTGCCCCCACCCTCCCCCTCGTTGCACCTGCGACCAGACCCAGCCCAGTTCAGACAAAGCCAGTGCAGTGTGTGTGTGAAGCTGTGAAATACTCCTCCCAAACCGGCTTTCGCTCACATGCCGCTACTGCCAGTGCCAGTCCCGTCGACGCACGCTAGCTCCTGCCTCACTCGCTTTCAAGCTCACCCACAGTGCTAGCTCACTTCATCCACAGGCCGAATCGCCGAGCACCAGGGGCCAGCGACTGCTCCGGCTCGCCGCATTGCCTGCGCGGCGTTCATGGGCGCCGGTGAGGCCGGTGGCTTGTGAGACCCGGCGGCCGGCGGCAAAGGAAGGAAGGCGAGCTGAGCTGAGCTGCTCTCGTTGGCCGGCTCGTCTTGCATGGCAACAGCTCGATGCGCCGGAGGATGGAGTGCTCCTGCGCTGCTCCTCCTCCTCCTCCTCCTCTGCGCCGTTGCGCTCGTCGCCGTCGTGCCTCTGGCGGCGCCCCCGGGGGGAGAGGGCGCGGCGAGGCTGCCTCATGCGTCTGCGGCGGCGGCAGGCGGGCGACGCGCCCTGGTGCCGGCGGCGAGGTCGGGGAGGTTCCGCCCCCGTCCCCGGAGATGGAACTCGGCGGGGCTCGTCGACAGCAAGCATGAGGTGCCCAGCGGCCCGAATCCGGACTCCAATAGGTAGATAAGATAGATAAATCCGTGCCCTTCTCAGACATTGTTGCTCTGCTTCAGCTAGGCGCCCTCTGCTTTCAAGTTTCAATCATCTTTGGCAACGTACGCTTCTCCTGTAACTTCTGCTGGCCTCCCCTGATAACATCTGTTGATCATATCTTGATAAGAGAATCGATGGATGTACAAATAGATGAGTACTTTTTTTGCTTCAGATTTCTTTGCTGCTGCTGCTGTTGCTGCTCAATGACCATGCACCAGATATCATTACCGCCTGTCAGCTATGCATTACTGCAACGATAACGCACATGATAAATGACACTCACAGTCCAAAACATTCCCCGGCGAGTTCATTTCATTCATCAGCGTAAGTAAAACCAGAAATATATGCAGGAAAAGAAGGCCGGCCAGCCAGATTGTTTTTGGCAGAGATTGATTTCGTGGGAGATATTGCTGCCGCGACACGAGCACATCCACCACAGGTCGTATGCTAATAATTCTGGGCCTGGACCAGGCCATGCTGCGAGTTGGCGTGATGGAATGATGTGTTTTTACGTACGTGTCGTGTCCGGTTCTGTTTGGTCCGTGCGAGCGCATCATCAGTCACCAGTCTGGTCTGGCGCATCGCACGCAGCCTGCGGCTAGCGGACAACCAGGTTATGACTCGCCACTGACCGACGGCACGTACCGTGCCTGCAGCCGTTGGTCGTGCCTTTGCTGTCAACCTGCAACCAACTCGAGTACGCCGTACTCCGCTGCAGCACGCACCACATCCGCATACGCATGGCTGAAATTTTTAGCCGGTACTCCGTGCTGAATGTCTGTATGAATGTACGTATTGTATATTTGTATAAGGAGAATGGATAGCTTTGGGTGATTTCAGTCAGTGGCGAGTGGGACCAAAGGGAGAGCTTTGGTGTTTTTAATCAAATCTATCTTGCACACCAGTAAAAATAATATAGAAATGTTAGCAGGCAGGGTATTGGACGTTTCGGGGATGCCCTCCTTACAAAACCGGAGATTCACTTGGAGCAACGAAAGAACCAACCGCACCCTTTGCAAAGCTTGATTCGGTTTTTACAATGCGAAATGGGGCATGCGCTGCAACTCGCACGTCCTCCCTGCCTTGTTTTACTCTCTTGCGGATGACCATGGGCCGAGGAGGCCCGGTTCTTTTAAATTCAAGAACTTTTGGACATCATTACCGAGCTTCGAAAAGGTGGTGCTCAATGCATGGAGCGAGCACACGGGGCACAGCAAGCCTTACCGAGCCCTATTCCACGAGCTCAAGAAGACCGGCAAGCCTCTTACTGAATGGAGTGGACGTCTCTTCTCGAGGACCAAATTTCACCTGTATGTTACTCTTTTGATCATCCTATACCTTGATGTTGCTCAAGATGATAGAGAGTTGTCTCCACGCGAACACGACCTTCGTGTTAGGCTTGAAAAGATAGTGATTAGCTTGGCGGTATTGGATCGTGCTCGAAAGAAGCAATGTGCATGACTTGCTAACCTCAATGAGGGGGGAAGGGGGGCAAACACCATAGCACTAAAGACTTCAACTGGGAGGAGATCAATGTGCACACCCACTACCTTGAAAGCCTTGATGATCCTTTCATTGAGGATGAGGTGAAAGCGGCAAGCGGCCAAATGCCTAGTGACAAGGCTTCGGAACCAGATGGATACATAGATGCTTTCTTCAAACATTGTTGGTACATCATCAAGAACAACATTATGTGTGACATCAGCCTATTCACGAGCCTCCATGCCACCAACCTTCATTGGCTCAACTTTGCCAATGTTGTGGTTTTGCCAAAAAAAAAGATGGGGCAGAGGGCATCTTTGATTATAGGCCAATTAGTATCATCGATGCCATTTGCAAAAATCATTGGGTTCTTACAAACCGGCATGCCCCACATATAGATGGCCTTGTCTCCAACGTCAAAAGTGCCTTTATCAAAAGAAGAAGCATACGTGACAATTTCATGTATGTCCGCGAGGTCGTGAGAGGGCCCCACAAAGAAAACCGCCGTCACTCCTCTTCAAGACCGACATCCTACAAGGCATTTGACTCAATAAAATGAGAGTACATTCTTGATCTCCTACAGTGGAAAGGCTTCCGGCCAAAACAATAATCATAAATGGATTACCACTTTACTTTCTACATCTTCATCGAGGATTCTCCTCAATGGTGTGGCCGCCACCCCCCTCCCCCCCCCCCATTAAGCATGGCCATGGGCTCTGGCAAGGCGACCCGCTCCTATTTTTCATTGCCATTGACCCCCTCTTCATCGCCATTGACCCCCTCTTAACATATCCTTGACTTGGCCACTCACCATGGCTTGCTTAAGAATATTAGCGGGTATGGAACTACATTTCACACATCCTTTTTTGTGGATAATGCCACAATTTTGGTGGCCCCTATCAAGGAGGACATCGACAATCTCTCTTGCACATTACAATGTTGCAATGATGCCACGGGGATGTCCAACATATCTTCAAGAACTCTGTGGTTCCTTTTTGGTGTGTGGCAACTTGACCTTATCCGGGAAAACTTCCCGGTTGCCCGGATGCCTTTACCTATCAAATTTTTGGTCCTCCCCCTTTTGATTTAGCAACTAAAGAGAGTGGACTGCGAATTCTTGAGGATAAATTCGCAGCAAGGCTCACAACATGGGACGGGAAATTAATTACAATCGTGGGTGCAGGGCCCTTGTCAAGTAGGTCCTCACTTACCCAGCGGTGTACCACTACACCTACTTGTCATTCTTCCGAGTGCCTCCCACAACCTAAACAAGATCGAGCGCGCCTTCCTATTGGAAAAACTGACAAAGTGACTGGTGCCAAATGTAAAGTAAATTGGGAGGTCGTTTGCCACCCCCTCGGGCTAGGAGAGCTTGGTATCCTAAATCGAGACAAATTCTCTCGAGCCATTAGGCTCTGTTGGCTATGGTACGAATTGAAGGATCCATCAAAATTATTGGCGGGAAAGAAGAACCCATTTTATGAATCAGACCTCAATGTGTTTTATGCCTCCATAAACATCATTGTGCCGATGGTGATTGCACCCCATTTTGGGACTGGCCTTGGGTCCATGGGAGCAAACCAAAGGATCTCCCGGTTCATTTTTAGCAGCCTCCACGAGGAAAAGGTGGAAGGCTAGAGAGGAAATGAAAGATGATGCAAGGAATTTTTTGTTACCACTTGGACTTTGGACTTCATCAGGGGATTTATCACCCTCTTAGTGTGCCTTCGTAGCAACTCCCTCCGCGAGGATGTTGAGGAGGACATTGTTTGGAAGCTAACTTCGAGTGGTCACTACTCCACGACCTCCGCCTACCATGTCCAATTCTTGGGACTGATCCACACACCCAAGAAAACAACAATATCGAAGCTATGAGTACCTTTGAAGGTCAAGTTTTTTGCTTGTCTTGCAATCCAAGATAGGATTTGGACCTCTGTACACTTGTCCACGAACGAGTGGCCGCATTGTGAACTTTGGCCCCTATGCAAAAGATGAAACGAAATTGTGTCACACCTTTTCTACAAGTGTCACTTTACCTTGAGGCTCTGGGGGCTTGTCAAGGATTGGCTTCGACCCTATGCAATCAACATTTCCACGTGGGTGGTCGAGCGATCCATCAAGCAGTAGTGGATTTCAATCTCGGATTTACATATACCACACTGCAAGCATGACATCGATCGTCGTACTTGTTTTTCTTTGTTTCTTCACATGTTTTCTTGGGGTTTTCAGTTTTCCAACATTTCTTCACCAGTTTTCTTCGATTTTTCCTTTTTTTATTTTTTATTTTTAAACACATGTCTATTTTTTCAATACATATTTTACATTTTTAGTATCCATGTGGATCATTTTATTGATACACGTTGAACATTTTCCAAATATATGATATATATCTTTTTCAATACATTTTTTATTTTTTAATACATGGTAAACATTTCTAAAATACAGGTGAATTTTTTTAAATGGAAAAATATTTTTAAAAACCCGTAATTTTTTATTATAAATGCCACGTACATTCTTTTGCATGGTACTTAACACTTCTTTATACTATATGAACATTTTATTTACATTTTTTAAATGCCATGGTATTTTCTAAAACACATGATCATTTTTTTCAAAATATTGCATACATTTTTCAAATGGCATGCGAATTGTTAAATATCACGAACATTTTTTGAATGTCGCAAATGTTTTATTTCGAATGGTATCATCATTTATTGAATCTTCATTTTTTAAATGATCAGTTAACTTTTTAAGATTTTAAAATATAAAAATAAAATTACTGTAATAAAATAAAAAATTGAAAACTTCTGCTAGGTTCCCTAACGCGGTGGCAGCCCATTTCGGTGAGACAAAGGCCCTCCCGTTCAGCATGGGTTTTGTGGGAAAAGGGAGGAGACAAGTGGGCTAGAGCCGGAAGCTGATGGGCCTAAGAACCAGTCCCTGTGAGGCCGTTGTAAGACATCTTGCGCGTTCTGATTTCTCACAGTAAACACACCTGCCCACTGATTTTATTTTTTTTGGAATACGCAAGGTGCGTATCTTTCCATTGATAGAAGGAGAGTACAAGCATGGGGTTGCAACGCTCGCAAAGCCATGTACGCGAAGCAGTTCTTCCCAAGTGGTACGAATAATGTCCAGGACGAGGCAATCCACCTACCAGAAGAGTGAATCGGGCCTCCTGGTAATTCTTATGGCAAAGTTGGGCGTGGTTGTATAAATATCTCCCTGTCCTCACCGGGGTTTGATGCCCCGCTGAGCCCTGTGTGATTTCCTTTGATACTGGTGTTCGTAGCCTCCTGTTTTAGGGTTTTGTCGTAACTCTCTTTGAGGCTGGGTGGTTAGTGTCATCAGGCTTTTGCCCTGTGGCGGTACTTCGTTTTAGAATCATGTGCAGAGGGTTTTCGTTGATGGTCTAACTCGCTCTCCCCTTTTAGTTTCCTTTTGCTTAAGTCGTAGGCTTTGTAATGTTTGGAAAAGACTGAGACCGCTTTATTTCCGTTAAGCAGTGAATGGAAAGGGGCATGAGCCCGGTTAGGAAAAAAAAGTATGAGTCAATCGGATTGGTACTACTAATCAATGCACTCACGTAGTAGTAGTACTGTAGTCGGTCTCACCAGTACGGTATGCTCATGCTTAGCAGTGGCGTGTGTGCGTTAAACAAATCACCACCAACACTTGCGTCATTGCGTGCTCCGAGGTCTCAGCTCAAGTACACAAGGCGCATACTCGCACAGTGGGCTTAATTAGCACTTCCTCCGTAAAGAAATATAAGAGCATTTAGATCATTAAAGTAGTGATCTAAACGCTCTTATATTAGTTTACGGAGGAAGTAGTAGTACAGTACTATGATGTTTTGTTAAACTGTCGCCATCCTAAAGAAAATCTTACTGCCACTACCAGCTGATCGATCTAGGCAGATGGCGACCGGCGAGAAAGGGAGATGTCTGGCTTTAATTGGTCGCCGCAATGCAGTAACTTGGTCCTGGAGGCAACGTGCGCGTCACTTATTCTGAACAAATTTTGAAATTACCTGACATGTTCTGAAAATGCGAAGATTTTTTGAATTTGTGGGGACAAATAAACTGTAATTTTTATAAATTCTGAAAGATATTTTAAAACATGAACATTTTTCGAAATTTCAAACAATTTTTTATTAAAAGGAGCTCTTTTGAAAATGAACAAGAAACCAAAGATGACCGTTAAAATAAACACAGAAAAAAACTTGAACCTGAACTGGTCGGGAACCTTCTAGAAACCGGTAAAAAACCGGACCAGAACCTTGTGAAAGTTCCTACAACCGGGCTGTGCAGATCGTTCAAAAAAACCAGGATTGTGCAGAGGGCGGGCGTAGCTGCTAAATGGGCCAGACTACTTGATGGAGTGAGCGTTTTTCATCTTCTCGGGTGGGCCAGAGCCCGAAGCTGATGGGCCGAAGAAGCAATCCCTGCGAGGCCGTTGGAAGACATCTTGTGCATTCTGATTTTTCAGAAGAAGAAAAAAACAGAAACACACATGGACACTGACGAAGCAGCTCGTCTTACGTATCGTAGCATCGAGGTGTTTTCTTTTTAGTTGTTGATTGTTTTTGATCTTGCAGAATGCTTTAGCTGCCTCTTTCCTTTCCAGCAAAACCATTTTTTTTTTGCTGAACAATAATGGCTCTCTCAATCTCATCACATGCTTAGAGCAACAGCCAAGGCGGGCAATCCACCTGCTACCAGAAGAAGCGAGCGAGCATCACTGCTGCACCTGCCACAGTTTTCGGCAACAGCTGGCCATCCTGAAATCGATCAGGCCACAGTTTTTTCCAAATGCAGTTCGAGCTTCTCAGATCTAACGAGATGCGCTTGCTGCCAAGACCATCAGGCTAGCAAGCATCTCCGTCCACGAGTCAACCGGATTGGTGCTCCTAATCAATGCACTCAAGCAGCACTAGTTTTTCTCCGGCGAGACGAGTACAGTGCAGTACTCCTGCTCAGCTTGACTGCCCAGTACGCACCCCCATGTGGCCATGTGTGCGCTAAACAATTAGTAGTACAAATTAGAGTGCCGCTAACACTTGCGTCGTTGCGTTTGCGTGTCCCGTGCCTCGGCTCGACCCGAGGAGTAAACAAATTCGGTGGCGAGCAGCGCCGCGCAAGCTGGTCCTTGCAGCACGCATGTGGAAGCGAAGGGAGCGGGTTGAAAGGAGCTTAATTAGTACGGTACTATCATGTTTTGTTAATCCTAATCTAATCTGTCGCCGTCCTTAAGAAAATCTTACTGTCACGACCAGTTGATCGATCGATGTAGGCGGACGGCGACCCGCGAGAAAGGGAGATGTCTGGCAGGGCCGGCACTGTGTTTTGGGAGGCCCTAGGCGAACTCGACGAGATAGGCCCCCATGTCGTAAGATTATATATATATATGTATGTACGCGTGTGATACATAAATAGGACAATAATAAGAGTAATCTTTCAACCACACATCTTTAGTTTGAAATTTGACTATTATAATTATTGGACAATGCCATATTACGACAGAAATACTCAAAAGATAGCAAAACAAAACTAAAATGACATGATTACCTCAAAAAAGAAACAAATTCGACTCACTCCATCGACAACAATAATACTCCATTGATGCAGAGTCATTAAGGGCACTATCAAGATCAACATCAGATGAGTTATCATCCGAAAAAGCTTCTTAGGCAACGTAGCATGCTGTGTCCTAAAATTATAAAAGTAAAGAGTATACAAAGAATTAGAAATTTATAGATCGGATGAGCGAAACCCTAGATATGGACATAGAATGACTAAAGATTAGGATGGTTGAATGTATACTATGTAGAAGAGTATACATAAAAAATTTGAAACTTTAGATGGATAGTTGAATACCTAGTAAAGAAACTACTGAAATTGAGGGATCGATAAATGGATCAGGAGTCGTGGATACGTACTGTCCTGACGCTTACATACGTATAACGTATTAACCTATTGCCGGATGGCCGGGTTGCCGGCACGGCCGCACAGCGCAACAACAGTCTGCCGGACTGCCGCGCGCAGCAGCGACAACGAGCGGCCAAGGTGCTTAGCGGCGGAGCGACGGGCCGACGATACGACGAAAGACGAACCGACAATTGAAGGCACAAGCCAGATCTTCCAATTGATTTGTTTCACATGTACACGCGTGCGCTGTGCGGCCGTCGTGGCTGATGCTTCGCTAATCTCTACCTAGCTACCTTTTTTTTTTTACTTTCTACCTAGCTACCTGACGGGTCAAGCACATCTCATTTATTTTTCCACACAATTTTTTCCTTATCTATTTTTTTGCTTATACTCTACATGTATACACATCATGGGCCCCCCTTCGGCCTGGGCCCTGGGCCGCCGCCCCTCTGCCCATGCCCCAGGGATTGTCTGGCTTTAATTGGTCGCGGTAATCCGGTAACTTGGTCCTGGAGGCAACGTGCTCGGCACTTGAGTTGAATGCCGATGGTACGTGAGTGAGCGCGACGGCCGGACGGCCGGCCGCCACGACGGTGACTCCCGGAGGCCTCCTTCCCTTGGCGCGGCCTGCACCGACGACGTCCATGAGATGAGATGGCCGGTCGGTTTGTTTGTTTGTTTGTTCACCGCTGCCGGTGACGGTGGCCCCTCGTTGCCTGCTTGCTGGTTGCTGGTTTTCACCTGCCGGAGTACCACACGTTACCGATTCGTCCAACAACACTATCTTAGCACGAGTAGACTCAAACACTATCTTAGCACGCCTTGTATGTAAATTCACAGGTCAAAGCGTACATCGCAGTCGGAATTTCGGATACGTACCGACCAATGTCAAGCGGCCTGAAACACTAGCCCTTTTTATCCTGGGGTGGGGTTGAGGGGGGCGTACGTGGACTCGCCGTCTTTGCCGTCAGCGGCGGCTATCGCCGGCTCCTCCTTTCGCCGGCCGGGAGAACATGTTCTGTGTCAAGCTAGGCCAGTCCACAATTCCTTTCACACAACGCGCACAGTCACGCAAACATGGTACACGGGCGACACACGGCCGATCCTGATCAGCGTGCTGGTCTCGACCGGGCTCTCAACAGCGACGCCCGAAGGCCGGTCGGCACGCCGAGTATTTTTCCACCCTGCAGCACATTCCTACAGCGACAGCCCCTAGTGCACCAGTCGTCCTTGTCACGAAAGGAGACAAAATTGGTGTTCCCTCTTACCTTGGACCATGGATCACGCAAATTCAATTCAACGGCCTTTTTTGAGACCTAACTTTGCACAAATATTTTACACTTTGGGCCTGAATGCATGGTTCTCCTGTTCGTGCACCCCAAAGAGGTCGGTCTGAAATCTTTCGAGGCAAATTAGGAGCAGGTTTGGTAGGTGCATGCGCCATTACTCTTCACTACCTTCCAAACAGAAATTTACTCTTCACTAATCACCGTACTCCTACTAAATTGGGTAAGCAAGATTTTTTTTAGAGATAGAACAGTGGGTCAGTGGTACTGCGGTGGTGGTACTACTACGGCCCTCCTCCCCATGGTCCATCGATGGATGATATGTGATTGACCAGGCTGATAGGCCACCCCGGGTCCTCGGTGGATCGTGGCCACTCGGATAGGATCAGACAATTCGTGCACGGCCCGCCCGGATGGCCCGCACAGTTCCTAGCCGACGACACGGCGGGCCCGTTTGAGGATGACACGGTCAGTCCCCCTCCGCTGGATAAACGGAGTAATTCGGCACATTTCCAGAATTATTACTACCACGCCGCAAACACGATGCAACAAGAAAATGGGAAGCAGCAATTTCAAGCTAAGTAAAAATACGAATAGCAATACCGGACGAACTCTCGGAACACTCACTGGATAAACACCCCGTCGGTCGGCAACTTGGCGTCACCATTTTATTTTATTTAAATTTAAACGGAAACGGAAAGCATGATCACATATCCTACTTTAGAGTATTATTATCAGCATTAGCAAACTTCCGAGGCACCTTACTTGCTATACTTGCACAGCTGATGATGGCGCCGTCGTCACGGCATGAACAACCCCTTTCCACAATTAAAAAGCCGATTTGCATAACCTAATCCGACGGCGCTGCCGCTTTCCAGCCGGATGTGCGGCGTGGCAGTGGCAGAGGATACAATGCGTCCATATGGATGGATAGATACAGGTGTTTTCCTGCGCTCCGGCGCCTTTAATCAGAAGGCTCCTAATCATTCTTTAATCCTCCCGCTAGTGCATTGCTTAAACAAATTGGTTAAAATGCCTCGGACCAACTAAATTACTAGCATTGTGCTCTGGCGAGTCTCATCCACAGAAACTACCCCCAGCCCGGCTTTCGCGCCCGCTAACTACCAACTGGCGGTCACATGGCCTCATGCATGCGTTGTTAGTTAATTTGGTTACTAGTGGTACACAAGGCTAGTGCAAATAATATGGTTACATGCATCTGGGTCAATACTAATCACGTTAGTCAGTGAAGTCTGGCCATGCATGTGAGCATCCTTGTGTTATCAAAGCATGAATTCCTAAAAAAATTTAGAATACTTCACCTGAATGGACATGGGATGGATTAGAGGGATCTATGAAACTAATGAAAAGCTTGCAACACACCCGAAACCTCTCTTGCTGCCGGCCAACTTGACTCGCACACTTCGAAGCGATTCTTTTCTGCGTCACTGATATTAGAATCACAGAAACATTCGTTATATAGGCATCGTACCACTAATCATATCATTAGCTCGGTTGTTAATAAACTTGGTTAGCATTATCCGCCGGCGGCGGTCTACAAAACCCTTGTAGCACAAACCGGGGGTCCACGCGCTTCCATGGGTTCCATTATTTCGGTCTGGTCCCACATTTCAGTGTACCAGCGCAGTCACTCATGGTATCCCCGGGTACCTTTCTGAGGGCACCCATCAGTGCGCCTAGCAACCGAGCTTTATTATTAGCACAGCATGAGAATTAAACTATTGACTCGCGAGTAATGAGTCTCGTCGTCGCCGGGCGCTCGGCGCCTTTGGCGGCCTCACGTTTGAGGTTTGACGGCTGGTTTGGCCGCATGCGCCGTGCTTTGCCAGTGGCCTGCCAGATCCACCGTCGATCGCCAGGATGCAGGCGGTGAATTTTGTCGCCGACGACGACGCAGATCCGGATCGGCAGTGCTCAGTGCTCACGGGAATTCGACAGCGGCAGTAACAAAGATCCGGCCGAGCGCTCCGGCCGGCCGGGGCCAGGTAGCCAGGTGGGAGCCAGCGCCTGCGCCTGCACGGTCGCCGTGGCGTGGCCCAGATTTTGACCAGGGGAAACGACTCGACCGGATCTCCCCCGGCGGCGACAGCGCGCCAGTGCGCCACTGCCTAACACGTTGCCGGAATTAACTCCTCCTCCGCCTGCGCGCGCGCGCGACGGCGTGGCCCAGGGCCCAGACCGACTGCCTGCCTCCCTGCCGCGGCGGCACATGGAAGATCTGCCGCCGCTGCCGCCGGTGGTGGCGCCTCGTCGACGTGGACGTGGCGTCGTGGCGCCCTGCCAGATTTCTACCGCCGCGTGGCGTTACTGTGGGCGCGTCCTGGACGGCGAGCGTGCGAGGCGCCCACCGCCACCGGGGCTGCGTGCACGGTCGTGTGGGTGTGGCCTGTCGGTTGGAACCGGAGCCGCCGCGGGTGCCCCGCCCACGGAAACGCACCGAGCGCGGGGGTCCGATCACGGTGGCGCCAACTGCGTTCACGTAGGCCGAGAGAGATAATGAGCTTCACGGTGGCGCGGCTAGCGAGGACGGAGCTGGCACGTCGGGCACGACCGGATGAGCGACGCGTGTGTGGCGTGGCGCCGTGTGGTGCGGTGCGGTGGCTTTCCAGGCGAGCCCGATCCGTGGCTCGGCGCCAGGGTGAGCGACGCGCGGTCCAGTTGTCAGCGTCGCGCACCTCCATGAGGCACGCACGGCACGGCAGCTGCGGAAAAGACAACTGGCGACCGCGAAACGAACGGGAAGATAGAAAAACGTTGCTACTTCTGGGCCATGGGCCATGGCAAAATCGCTGCGTCCACCAAACTCGTGCCGCGCGTCCACGCCGGATCCGGTTACGCCGGGAGAGCGACCCCAGCTGCGATTTTTCAAGCACGGTCGTTGGTGACAAGGGTTTTATTATACTCTTGGATTGGATCTGGTTTACCGCTTACTATTCCTGTTGTGTGAGTAGTCATCCCCTGTGTTGTCCTGTCCCATGAATCCAACCATGATTATCATCCTTCACCAAAATACTAGTACGTGTCATTTCATTTTTCACCAATGATGATACCACCCACAACCAAAAAAATGCTGTTTTTTTTACAAAAATAATAGTTCTATATGCAATTAAATTTTTTTAACCGGCGACGGCTCTCATATTCTTCTTCACTTTGTCTTTCTTACTGCTGACCGCTAACCTTCTCTGCTTTTCTTGCCGTCAATACGTCTTTCTAGAGGGAGCACTGCCTCTTACTTACGTCGGAGGGGGTGTGGAGTTGGCGCGTCGCCCTCGTGGCCAAGATTGCAGGCGTACCGTCTACAAAATATTTACGAATAAATGCCTCATATACCTACATCCATGATCGATGAAGGTTTTGTGCCTTCTCGTGGACGCCTACTATGCATAGTGGTCGTCGGAGGTCGTTGCAGCATAGTCCATTGTGTAATGATTCTCGTCGGTCGATGGTGGTATGCGTGGTCCTCACCCTTGCCCTTACGCAATGCATCAACGAACAATTATGTATAGGAATAATCTTCGATGGCTCAAGCGACACACCTCACTTTGGGGCGGACTTTCGGTGACGTCTCAACCATGTCACCCTGTGCCATCAGACACAATCGACCGATAGAGGAGCACCGCTAACACAAGTAGCATCTGTAGAGATCATATTAGGGAATGACTATATCTAAAACTTCAGATCGATGCATAAAATGCCCCCGATGCGAAATCATACACCACTCGTTGAAGCACATCTATATGTCATCCTATTTTTCCACCCGTGGGCGCTCTCATATTCTTCTTCCCGCTGTCTTTTACAACAGACCGCTATCCTTATCCGGTTGTATTTTGCTGCAGACCGATATCTTTCTTCGGTTGTCTAGCCTTCGGTACAGGAAGACCATTTTTTTGGGGTGCACAATTCCTCCTCCTACTTATGTTGGTCATGCATTTTCTCACACAGAAATAACAACCATCATCACTTTTACTCGATAACAGACATTCGTAATTAAATATTCGAGGGAGGAGGTGGTGGTAGGGACGGCAGTTGGTGGTTGTTAGCCATAATTGGTGGTGCCCTCATGCCCAAAATTGGTCATGTACCATCCACATTTTCTTTACGAATAAATGCCTCCTATACCTACACCCCATAGATGAAGGATTTGGCCTTCTCATCGATGTCAAATTTGCTCTCATGGTCGTCGGAGGTCACTATAACAAAATCCAATCGTGTTATGATCCTCGTCTGTCGATGGTGATGTGTCATCGTCTCATCCTTGCGTGAGAGTTTTCCACCGGATGGACGTTTGTCGACGTTTGAATCAACTAAACACCTTTTGAATAAGTATCTAAATATTCGACGACGTTTATAGGGAAAAACATTGACGGCTTAAGAGGCGCATTTCACTCTAGGGTAGTCGTTCGATAATATTCTGTTTTCTGTCCCATGATCATCATCCTTGACCGAAATACGATTATTTCATTCCATCTTCTACCTGATATCAGCCATCACCAAAATTCCATATGCCGTCCAAAATTTTCACCGGTGGCGGCTCTCATACCCTTCTCCGTGTGGGGCGCAACGCCTCTTACTTATGTAGTTCATGCATTTTCTCTAAAAAAATGCCACGAACGCAGTGATCGTCACCACTTTTTACTTGATAATTTGTATGTCATCCAATTTTTTCATGGACCGACCCTCTCATATTTTTTTGTACCAGTGACCGCTATCCTTCTCCGGTTGTCTAGCCGTCGGTACAACGAGCGCCTAGGGGGAATAGTGCCTTCTATGTAGTCATGCATTTTGTCGCACGAGGGCATCCGTCGTCATCGCTTTTACTCGACGATAGATGCTCGTAATTGAGGCTAGGGGTGAGGGGGGTTGCGGTGGGGAGGGCAGATGGAGGTTGTTGGCCACAAATTGGTGTCCCCCTCCTACCCAAAACTGCCCGCGTACCATCTACAAGATCTTCACGATAAATGTGTCCTATACCTACACCCATGACCGATGAAGGCTTTGTCCTTCTCGTTGATGCCCGATTTTGCCGTCGTGGTCGTCGGAGGTCACCATAACATAATCCATGCATGCCCGCCGATGTTTGAATCGACCGAACACCTTTGGAGTAAGCATCTATATATCACGCGACCTTTAGAGGGAAAAATATCGACGGCTCGAGAGGCGCACTTTCACTCTGGCGCAATCGTTCGGTAATGTGCCAACCCTGCCATCCTTAAATACGTGGCACTACACATAAGTGGTCGGTAGAAGAGTACACGAAACACATATAGCATCAGTAGAGATCATATACTCATATTAGAGTATGGCAACATCCAGATCTCCCGATGAATGATACATAGCGTGCTCACCTGAACTAAAGTCAGATGCCACTCGCCCGAAGCAAATCAATCCTTGTAGTACCACCTCCACCAGGAGAAGAAAACCATCCCCACCCTAAACGCATCGCATCGCGCCGCCCCGCCCCCGCCCCCGCCCCACACCTCCAGGGTACACCCAGCATTTCCAATCCATCAGATCAAAAAAAAAAGGACGACACAAGAAGAAAGAAAAGAAAACGTAGAACCC
>NC_041391.1:691681843-691787058 GCF_002162155.2 Triticum dicoccoides
GGCGCCGCCTCCCCCGGTCCCCGCGGTGCCCGCCAAGGTGCGGCTGATGGTGAGCTACGGGGGCCGCATCCAGCCGCGCCCGCACGACAACCAGCTCTCCTACGTCAACGGCGACACCAAGATCCTCTCCGTCGACCGCCCGCTCCGCTTCCCCGACTTCTACGCCCGCCTCGCCGGCCTCGCCGCCGCCCGCGCCGACCTCTGCGTCAAGTACCAGCTCCCCGGCGAGGACCTCGACGCGCTCGTCTCCGTCACCAACGACGAGGACCTCGACCACCTCCTCATCGAGTACGACCGCCTCCACCTCTTCCGCGCCGCGCCGGGATCTGGCGGCTCGTCCAGGGGCGGCTCCACGCCCCGGCTCCGCGTCTTCCTCTTCCCCGTCGCCCCGCCCCCGCGCCCGGCATCCCCGCCCAAGCAGCCGCCGCAGCAGGACCTGCAGCGCGACTGGTACCTCGACCTCAAGTCCGCCAGCCCGCCTCCGCTGCCGCGGGCCCTGCCGCCCCCGCCGGCGCAGATGCAGAGCCAGCAGATGCAGCAGCAGCCGCAGATGGCGATGAAGCAGGAGACGGCGCCCGTCCAGTCGCCCCCTCCCGCGGCGCCCATGGCCGTGCCGCAGTCGGTGGTGGCGGCGTCCAAGACGGGCCCCGACTACCTCTTCGGCTTCGACTACGGCTTCATGCCGCCGCCCGCGGTCAAGGTCAAGGACCCGGCCGGCGATCCGCCCAAGATGAGAGACAACGTCCCCGTCGAGATCCCGCCCAAGAACGAGGACCGGCACCCCAACCCCAACCCCGCCGCCGACAACAACAACAACGCCATGGTGTCTCCCGCCGTCTCGCCCGCCGAGTTCCCTCGCCAGATCCCGGACCTCGACAAGCTCCAGCTCGCCGACAACGCCACCCAGCAGCAGCAGCAGCTACCACCAGCTCCTGCTCCTGCTCCGGCTCCCCAGGCCGCCCCTGCTCCTGCTCCGGTCGTCGCCCCGGCCGCCCCTGTCCCAGCGCCCTTGTCGAGGAACGGCAGCGACGACTCCCTCACCCGCGCCTACCCTCCAGCCACCCCCACCCCGACCGCCGCGGCAGAGTACTATGTCACCAAGTTCCCGGAGAAGCCCCCAGTCCCACCTCCATCATCGGCTCCCCCCGCGGCGGCCTTCCTGCCGGTGCCGGGCAGGTATGGATCTGTTGCCCCTGGCTCTGGCGCTGACCCTGGCCCTTTCTTCTTCATCCCGGCGCCGCCCCACGGGTACTACACCAGCGCCAACCCCGGCGGCACCTCCTACTACGCCGTCCCGCACAACAACGGCAATGCCAACGGGAACGGCACCGCCCCCGCCCCTGCCGTGTCGAGCGCTCAGGGCTACCCGCAGGTGGCGTACGACAGCAACGGCCGCGCCGTCTACTACACCGGCCTGCTCCCACAGTACCCTTCGGCCGTCAACGGCGGCGGCATGTCGGCTTCCTCGGCAGTGCTCGGCACGGAGCCGTCGAAGCCGGTGGCGGTGAAGCCGACCGTCTCGTGATCGACCGCCAGCTCAATCCTAAATTCAGTATGGGTTAACAGAGTCTGCCAGCCAATTTTCGTTCGTTCGTTCGTTGGATCGTCCAAGTCAATATGGGTTAAATATGTGTCGAAGTTGGAATTCGTTATTGTGTCTAGTAATTCACCTATAATTTTCCCCTTTTGTTTAGAAGAAGTTTTTGGATTTGGGGTTCGTTGGTTCTGTGATATGCAACTAGGAGTGAGTGCTGCTGCTTGGTGTGCTTAATTAGATGTACATACAATCCTTTGTGGACATAATGGATATTATATTAGCATGTTGGAGAGTTGTTTAATTAACTGCATTGCCTCTTGAGTTTTGTCACTGCTGCTTTGTTTTGTTTAATCATGTTGAGTTGATTATGTTGTTGCCCATTGTCAATGTGGCTAAATTGGCCATGTGATCTTTTGTGTTCTTTCGAAGCAAAGATATGAATGAGGATGCAAATATCCCAGTGAAGCTCCTATTATTTGTTATGTTATTGCTAATGTCAATGTCAGCAGTGCAATGTGGCTAAATTGGCCATGTGATCTTTTGTGTTCTTTCGAAGCAAGATATGAATTGAGGATGCAAATATCTCAATGAAGCTGGTACTGTATTTGTTAATGTGCATACCAACTAGTAGCTCTGCAGAATGGAAGCTCTCGTCTGATGAAGCACAGTGGCTTCCTGTGTTCTTCACGGGGAGCTAGGCTGCTGCATTTATGTATGTGTATGAGCAGCCGTGAATGCTGGTTGTTGTGTTCATGTAGCAGCACGGGAGCTAACCATGATTATCTATCTATGTCGGCTGTGGTTTCTGATTCTCTCAGATTATGAATTGCTGTTTCGTCGTTTTTGGTTCATGATAACCATGATTATTTAGGCTGTTGCTTTTTGATTCGAATGTTGTTTCAGTCGTTTTTGTGAGTTTAGTGCTCACCTGTGGGCAGTGATTTTTTCCTGAAGAGAGCAGAGCACATTGGTGTTCTGCTGATCAGCTGGTGAGAATTAACTGAGAAGCTGAGATTTGACCAAATGTCGGGCCATGACCGTGCGTGTTAACTTCTGTCAGGCTGTGTGCTTTAATAATCAGGCAGCTGCGTCTGCAGGTAACACAACATGCCTTGTCTCTGGGCCAGGCCTGATCATACTGATGATATTTATGCTGTCAACAGGAGTCATCATCATGCTGATGATGCTGTATCAAGACACCCGAGCTGTGCAAGACAGTTTTTGTCTCTGTGAAATGAAATTTATCCTCCCTGTGCTGGGCAAAGTGCATATGCTTATCTGCGTTACTGCTACTGCCGCATATCCTACTCTCTATCCATCCTGACCTCCACTGTTGTGAACTTGTGATGGAAGTGTGGAGAGGGAGACCGGGAAAACGCGGGAAGAAGCTGCATAGCAAGGAGGATCTTTCATTCATTCTTTCGAGGTGCCATTGGAGGCAGCATCAGTCCGCCACCACCATCATCATGCTCATGCTGCTGCTGATACATGCTCATGCCCCCTTTTGGGCAAAGATGTTTTGCCATGGCTTTTTGACCAAAGTGCAGTGTAATCCAATGTGGCCCTAGGTCTGGGTGTATCTGTATATATTATCTGCTGTTGCCGCTTTTGCTAACCTGGCTCCGGCTGTCTATCATCGGCAGCAGATGCAGGGCAGGGTAGGGGGCATCTGTGGTTCAGACCAGACCTTGGTCTTGTTGGTCCGGTGGTCGAGCCGGCCGGAATCTCTCCCCGTCTGCCAGGCATGCTGATGCTGCAGTGGCAGCTTGGACCTGTGAAGAAGGCAGCAGCAGTGGATCCATGTGCCTTGTTGCCGCAGTGCTGCTCCAGTGGAGGAACCGAGGTGAGGCGAAAGAGCACTGTTTCCACCAAGAGGCTGCATCTGCGTGCAGGTGCAGCCATGGCGTGGCGGCACATGGAGGCTGGCATGGCATGGCATGGCTGCCCATGCCCATGCCGCCGGCTTGGGGACGGACGGAGATGCCGGTGCTGGTTAGCTAGCCGGCGATAGCTTTCAATGCTCGTGTGCGTGGTTGCTGCGGGTTGCGCCGTATTAATCGTGTGGGATGCCGGTGATGGTTTGCTCATGTGCATGGCGTGACATGGCAACAAACAAACTGACCCCGATGGAGTGCGTGTTCACGCATCAACACAAAGGTTTCGCCTGCAGGCGTTTAGGGGAGCTGCTGAGGGTCCGCTCTCACTCTCGCTCGCTTGATCCGAAAGCGATCATGGCGTCGCGTCACGTGGGTGCTTTCGAGTACTGTTACTGTTCAGGTTTCAGCTAAGTATTATTCAGATTGTTCCTGCCCCCCTGATTTCACCACGTCGCCCCCGCGTGGCGGCCGGGAGGCTCCCAGATCCCATCGCCGCCGGTCTCCACCTCTCCTCCTCCTCCCTCGCCGCCGCCCAAGGGCACGGCCAGGCGAAACCTTGCCGTTACCGGCGACGGCGGGGACTTGTGGTCCTCCCGCTCGTGTGGGGCTGGCGCGGGCCGGCGCCCCCGGGCCGGAGCGTGGCGCCGGGCCCGACGCCACGGCGGGTGGTGGCGGCGCTTCGGCGGTTTTCTTCCCCCGCGGCAGGAGGCTTCATGGTTTGGTGCGTCGCGGTCGCCAGGGACGGCGGCGGCGTGACCAAATGGGGCCGCGGCGGCACGGCCGGATCTGGGTCTAGGCGTGGGCCTTGGTCATTGGATTGCCGTCGGCGTGGTGGTGGGTGCAGGTCGTCGGCAGCTGGGCGGATCCGCAGAGATTCTTCCCTTGTCTGGTCCTTGACAGCACGGGCAACTCCAGGGGAAAACCCTAGATCTCCTTGGGATCGAGCGATGGCGGTGCTTTCGCATCGTAACCCCTCTTCAGGGCATCGTTTTGGAGCTTACTCCGGTTGAAGGGATCAGCGACGCTGGCGGCGCACGTTTGGTGGAGCAACTGCCGATGAAAATCGCGCCGACTACGGTCATGGCGGACGATGGCGGCGTCTGACATGCCGTTCCCTTGTCGAGGCACGGTCGTTGCAGTTTGCTTCATCAGGCTTGGGATGTTCCGTGGGAAACCTTAGATCCGGGTCTCCCGGATCGGACAACGATGGCGTTTTTAATAGCGCTTTCCCTCATGGGGTCATCATTTTGGAGCAAGTGATGGCTGAAGGTGACAAGAGGAGGAGCGGTGCTTCATCACACACACATTGATGGTGTCGGATCTCGATGACACGACGCTTTGGAGATTAGGCTCTGATGCGCGATGATGGACTCGCGCAGGAGGTCGACGCTGTCTGGCGTCATGGTGGCGCCGGCGGCAGCTAGATCAGGCAAGGTTCATGCAGCAGTACAACTCTGAAGATGGATTGGTGGCAGGTGGCTGCGGCGGCCTCATACCCGGCAGACGTCTTGGTTGAGGAGCACGCCGGACTGGTTGGTGCCCATACCGGCAGGCGTCCTGGTTGGGACCTCGGGCCTTAGATGTTAGGTCTGCGAGGTCTGTTTGGTATTAGGCCCAGACTATCAGCATCCCTTCATCATTTGGATAGGAGTAGCGACACTTTTGTTGCCTAGACGGTGGCTTCGACTTACTGTTGTATGACTTTGTAAGGTCTTATGTGAATAATTAATAAAGTTACTGCATGCATCGTTCAGATGCAGAGACCGAGGGTCTTCCTTCTTTTCTAAAAAAAAAATTCAGATTATTCCTCTGAGTATTATAGTTGAAAGCAAAAGCTTAGAGGCACTGATTAGGGCTTTTCTATTTGAATGGAACCAAAGCTCTCCGCTTTCTAGATGATCCTTCTACCACCTGACCTGGGCAAGGATTGTGTAGAGACGGAGAAAGGAAAGCGTGGTCGCTTTTGAGCTGGTTTGGGTTGGGTCTTCTCCTCGGCTTGTTCCGAATGGCATGATTGTTACGTATGTTCTCCCGCGGGTTGGGTTGTCAACCAATCATGGTTATCACCTGGACATGTAATCCCCTGCCTGACACTCGAAGTGTGCCATGTTGAGCACCATTCGCCCGCCCATGGGTTCCGCTCAGCCTGTTTTCGAGGTTGTTTTACTGTGCTAATGCAGTGTTCCAAGGTTGACCACGGTGCATGCTTTGGGCCAAGGGAAAAAAAGAGCAAATCTGAGTGGAAGGTGGCCCTGACCACACGACTGGTCATACGGCAGAATTTCAGACGTACTCCCTCTCCGATCTGGTTTACATGACACTGTTTGTTTGTACCAAGTCAAACCTTTTTTGATTTTAACCAACTTAATTTATGAATAAAAATGTACGCCGGGTTGAGAAAGTCGGCGAATTCCCCTCTCTGCCCCTCACAAATCCTTTAAAAGGCGAAGAAATTAGCTTGCCAAACTTTCAGTCACAAATTTACAGTGAACGCGACCAAATTTATAGAGATAAACCTCAGGACAGTGAGATGGTAGGGGTACCAATGTTTTCTCCTCTGACCAAATTGTGGTGCACGGTCGTTACCATCTGACACTGGAAATCTACTGGGGTGGATGTCAGAGTCAGATGTCGCAGCCACGTGCATGTGCTGGTGGCGTCGATCGTGGGCGCCATCATGGGCACAGTATGAACTCAACCATAAACTTTACTGAATTTATACTATGGTCGTCTAGTTCTGGTTTCCTTTGACAATGCATCGGCATGGTTCTTTAGAATGGTTAATATTTGGGTTCAAACTGTTTGTTCACTGAATTTCATGCCTGTTCAAAAAGCCGAAGGTTCACAGACTCGCTTGCGTCGAATTTACAAGTTCTTCTGGTTCAATCTGTCTGTTCACTGAACATTTTATGCCGGTTGCATGGTTTTCCTGTCGGCTGAAGCTGATGAACATCGTGACAACAGTCCTCAATAAGGTCAACATTTAATCAACCTCTGACCCGCATACTTGGATAAGCTCAACTTATGCAAAACAAATCAGACAACAATCTTCCATGTCTCTGTTCATGGCTAGTACCCCAGCCTGTTCACCAACTTGTCCACCAACACTTTCAGGCCTTGTTCGGTTAAGCCACTCCTCAAGTGGATTGGAGTGGAATGGAGGGGATTTGGGGGAAATTTGAATTAGATGGGATTTAATCCCTGCCAATCCCTGTCAATCCCTCTCATTTTTCATGGAACCGAACAAGGCCTCAAGGATGGCATCTGTAGTCAAAATCACGCACATCATAGGTAATATGTGAGTGGTGGGTTATGGTAAGATTAAACCTACAGCGATTAGTACGTAGTTGCGCAAATTTGCTTAATGTATGCAAACATAAGAGGCTGATCCAATGGAATAGCAAAATACATTTGCTTAGTGGAGGAATTCATCCTTGACAGTACGTAGGTCAACTAAGCGGTAGCTTTCAGACAATATTTTGGGCGTAAAGCGTCTTTTGGTGGCTTTTCAAGTCCAACGCCAAATCCCAGGGCTCAGCCTGGACATGTGGTGGAAACTACCAAGCTGGAGTATGGTATGAGCAGAGAAAATTTCCTGTGAAGCGGTGTAGTGCATTGAGATCGGATAGAACACCAACGTCGAAAACACTCTGCTGGTCCTTTCGGGTTTCATTGACCAAACAGATACGCTTTGGGCTATGGTTAGCTCAGCTCCAATCAAGAATCCCCAAGGACTATTGGGACGCGTACTTCGAGAAATGGTTTACGAATGTTTGTTCTATTCGGCAGTTTTTTATTCTATTTCTTGCGGAGTAAAAAAAACTTATCATTAGTAAGAGTCAATGGAATGATCCCCTGGCCCTGCAATCCGTTGCCGCCCCGTGCCGCGCTATCCACAAAGCCAAGGAGATGAGCCACCACAATCGCAATGCCGACCGGACAATCCACCTCCTAGGGCTGCCATCCGGCATACCCAGCAAAACCCTCCAACTCCTCAACGATGACAAAATGCGAGGAAGCCACCAGCTAGAGGGGAAGCACCCCCCCACCATCAAGATAGTCTCCATCTCAACTTAGATTGGGATGGCCAAGCAGATGGAAGAGACCAGCCATGGGGAGGAGGGTAGCTCCTACACCGACGACCAACCGCGCCACCAGCCGCCTATTGGCCCGTGCCACTAGAAAGAAGGCCATCAATGCCCCATCAAATCCAGCGTCTCCAGAAGAAAGCCCAAGAGGAACAACGGATTAAGGGGGTAGAGTTTGGGAGGGGCGGCCCTCACATTACTCACCTTCTATTTGCGAATGACAGTATTGTTTTTCTTGAGGCGACTGAGGATAGTTTGCTTGAGCTCCACAATATACTAAATGTTTATGAGTCAGCCTCAGGGCAGAAAGTTAATTTTGATAAATCTTCCATCTTCTTTGGGAAGGGGTGTGATGTTACGAGGAAAGCTACTTTAAAAAGTGTAATTGGTATTGCAGATGAGGCTCTCAATGAGAGATATCTAGGGCTACCAACACTGGTTGGTCGCTCGAAAGATGGTTGCTTTAAATACGTGACAGAGCGGTCAGCTGCAAAAACTCATGGTTGGAAAGGACAAGGCCTCTCCAAAGCGGGCAGAGAGGTGCTCGTGAAGTCAGTTCTACAAGCGACCCCCACCTTTTCCATGAGCTGCTTCCAGTTTGCCAAAACAACGTGCCGGAACCTGACATCTATTTCTTCAAAATTTTGGTGGGGAGCGGAGCATGGAAAACGTAAAGTTCATTGGATTGGATGGGATAAAATGTGTCGTAGCAAGAGGTCAGGGGGCATGGGTTTTCGGGATTTTGAGGCTTTTAACCAGGCCCTACTCGCTAAGCAAGCATGGAGGTTACTCATCAATCCGGAATCTCTTTGTGCTCGAGTACTGAAGGCGCGCTATTTTCAGAATACTGATTTTCTTCACGCGGGCTGCCCCAAAAATAGCTCTTTCACATGGAAGAGCATTCTGTTTGGCCGAGAACTGCTACAGTGTGGGCTGGTGTGGCGCATTGGGGATGGCAGGTCAGTCGATGCATGGACGGACGCATGGATACCCAGGGCCGGGTCTCGTCGGCCGCTGGGTGCGCTTGACAAAACGAACATAGCTACAGTGGCGGATTTGCTTGATTACTCTGGAAGGGCATGGGATGTGCAGACCCTTGAACGGGTGATGTTGCCAGTTGATATAAGCGACGTCCTGAAGGTCCCAGTAGGCGGTAATGGGTGTGCTGACTACCCAGCATGGAATAACACTAAAAATGGGGTATTCACAGTACGCTCAGCCTATCATCTTGCTATGGAAATTAAACGCTTCCGTTCTGGGGCGCCAGAGTCCTCATCATCAGTCACAACGCATCAGGGATGGATTGAGCTTTGGGATACCAACGTCCCAGGCAAAGTTAAAATACACGCCTGGAGATTGGCCCGGAATGGTCTGGTCGTAGGGGCCGAGCTGCAACGACGTCATGTTAAACTAGGCGTCAGGTGCCCGGTTTGCGGAAGGGAAGAGACATCCATCCATCGGTTTTGGAAGTGTCCCCATGCTCAGCACGTGTGGTCAGTGGTTAATGCAGATAAAGGAGATGACATGTTCTCGGTGCCAGAGACAATCCATACACAAAATCAGCTAGGCCGATGGATGCTGGACTGGTTTGGCAAAGCATCTGCTGCGAATAAGGCTGTCTTTATGATGGTGCTTTATCACATGTGGCTAGCAAGAAATGCGACAAGAGACGAAAAGCTCATTGAGGACGCTAGATCCCTGGTTGATCGTGTCTGGGCACTGCTGGATGAATGGGCTATGGTCCATGCTCCACCGGTTACCACACAAGGAGGAACGCCAACGAAGGAGTGGCGCCCCCCGGACCAAGGGTGGCTTAAACTTAATGTCGATGGAGCGACAGCGAAGGTGGATGGCTCAGGAGGCGGTGGAGCGGTCGTACGCGATCATCATGGCAGGTTCGTGGGAGGCTCATGCCATTCTTTTCCATCCGTGTCGGATCCAGAACATGCAGAGCTGTTGGCTTGTCGGCGCGGCGTCCAGCTGGCGATTGAGGTGGGCGCTCGGAGGATTGTCTTGGAGACAGACAATCTGGGAGTCAAACAAACGTTATCTTCGACCGAGCTAGCTAGATCCCGGTACGGCCCCCTCATAGAAGAGATTAAGGAGCTTCTTAACTCTCGGGAGGATTTTTGTGTGCATTGGGCTAGGCGTTCCGCGAATCGCGCGGCACATAATCTAGCTAGGGATGGCTGCCTAAATAAGTTGTGCAAGACCTGGTTTTCTGTTCCTCCTACTTGTATTCATGACATTGTTGTGGCTGAGGCCACTTAGTTAATAAATTGGCAGCGACGTTCCCCTCAAAAAAAAATATCCAGCGTCTCCAAATCCAGAGCCCCCCATGGCATCCAGTAATTCCAACTGCCATAGATTTGCATCAGCGCCAACCACAGATGTCTCAGTACCCCACGTGATGTCGACCACCACTACCCGCCATCAGAAGTCGATGCCTTTCTCAAATCCCAAGTCCAATGCGTCCATAGATATTCGACAACGACCGGTCCCCGAGCGCCCGCACCACCCGACACTGCCAAAGGCCACTGTAACACCCCCGAGTGTCATGCTACAGTGACCTCACACTAATGGTGCCATGACATCAATTTTAAATAAGCCAAATTGCCACTTTATAAAAAAATCAAAGTCAAATTTTAGAATAAAGTCAAAATAATGTTTATTTAAAGAGCTAAACAAATTTGTTCATAATATGTCATAAAATCTCCAAGCAATTGTAAAAATAATACAAGCTTCACTTGGCTCCCAAAATTGACCCCAACAAATATTTTATTGGTACAACAACAAATAAAATTGCCTTTTCAAAAATAAACAATTATTTAGTTAACTCCTTTTGCCTCCAAACTTTGTGTGCTACTTAAAACATATGCATAGTATCTATGTGCTAAGTTGCACTTTTAACTAAAATCAATTGCTAGCAAAATAAAATAGAAAACAACAGCTAAAAATTAAAATAGTAAAAAAAACCAATGGAACATTGTCTACTTGGGCTTCACATGGCCCAACCAGCTTCCCCTCATCCCCTTTCTCTGTTCATCAGACAAAGGACGTGGAGGCCGTCCCATGGCTACCTGCCAGGCGTCGGGCATCCTACGGCTTCCCCTCGGTGGATGAGATCACCCCGAAGCCGCTAGCAAACCCTAGCCTCCCCCATTTCCTCGCTCATCCCTCTCCCTCGTGGCTTCGTCCAAGCCCAGACATCGTCGTCGCCATTGCTTTGTCGTCAACATAACCTCGGAGCTCCCATCGCGTCCTCTTCATGTCTGCGAGCTCCTCCACGACGTTGTCTACCCCTACACCGCTGGATCAAGGCTGGGATGCCACGACGCCCTCGCCCATGATGTTTTCCTCCGCCACAACCATCGGACGCCGTCACGCTATTCGCCGGCTCCCACGCCACCCTGAGCCCGCTGACCACATCCCCCGACTCCCTGTGAGCTCCCCATCGAACCCCTCTCTTCCCCGCGCGTCTCTGTCCCCATGTCACGCCATGCCACTGTCACCGTTGCTTCGGCCCGCACAGTTCTCACCCCGGCCTCGTCTGCCTGCGCATGGTCGTACTCACCGCGTCGTGGGTGCGCTCCTGCAGCCGCTGGTCATGCCCTCGTGCGCCCTGCCGCGTCGTCCCACCCTGCGCTCGGCGCTCCAGCCTGCTGGATGCTGCCGGCCGCAGCTATGGCTTGCTGTCGCCTGCTTTGTTAACCGCAGCTGCTTACCGCTATGCTGTTGCAGTCGTTGCCTCCACCTACCACTGATGTTATGTGCTACCTCTTGAGCTTGCGTTGGTTTTTCCCTTGACGAGGACAGGGTGATGCAGCAGAGTAGTGGAAGTGCAACTATCCCTAGGTGGTTTTGGTAATTCCTAACAACATATAGCTCATTGAGCTAATGCTATCCCAAGATAAATATTTCAGGAAAGCTCAATGATTGGCATGACATGGATGAGAAAAGTGGACCCCTCAAAATGCGAAGGACAAAAGGATTGGCTCAAGCTCAAAGCTCAAGACTCTACATTTTCTATTTTAGTGATCCAAGATCACATTGAGTCTATAGGAAAAGCCAATACTATCAAGGAGGGATGAGGTGTTGCTTAATGAGGTTCTTGCTCAAAATGCTTAGTGATATGCTCAAAAGCCCTCAACTACTTTCTCACATCCACATATGACCTAAACCAAAAGTCAAACTCGACCCCATCGATTCTTTCTATCCGGCGCCACCGAGTTCGGATGTCATAGCCACTGCCACAAACGCTAAGCAAATCGGTCTCACCGATAGGGATCTCGGTCTCACCAAGATGGGATTGTAATCTCTCTGTTTCCCTTCGTAACGTTTCGGTCCCACCGAGATGAGCGATCGATCCCATCGAGATTGCAATGTAAACTCTCTGTTTCCCCTTCGTAACGTTTCGGTCCAACCGAGATGAGCGAATCGGTCCCACCGAGTTTACCTGACCAACTCTCTGGTTAGCTTATTACCAAAATCGGTCTCACCGAGTTTGTGTAATCGGTCTCACCGATATTACGTTATGCCCTAACCCTAACCATATCGTTCCTACCGAGTTGCATGTCGGTCCCACCGAAAATCCTAACGGTCACTAGATTTACTGAATCGGTCTGACCAAGTTTCTTAACTCGGTCCCACCGAGATTGGTAAGTTGTGTGTAATGGTTAGATTTTGTGTGGAGGCTATATATACCCCTCCACCTCCTCTTCATTCATGGAGAGAGCCATCAGAACATGCCTACACTTCCAACTTACATTTTCTGAGAGAGAACCACCTACACTTGTGTTGAGGTCAAGATATTCCAATCCTACCACAAGAATCTTGATCTCTAGCCTTCCCCAAGTTGGTTTCCACTCAAATATTCTTTCCACCAAATCCAAATCCTGTGAGAGAGACTTGAGTGTTGGGGAGACTATCATTTGAAGCACAAGAGCAAGGAGTTCATCATCAACACACCATTTGTTACTTCTTGGAGAGTGGTGTCTCCTAGATTGGCTAGGTGTCACTTGGGAGCCTCCGACAAGATTGTGGAGTTGAACCAAGGAGTTTGTACGGGCAAGGAGATCGCCTACTTCATGAAGATCTACCCCTAATGAGGCAAGTCCTTCGTGGGCGACGACCATGGTGGGATAGACAAGGTTGCTTCTTCGTAGACCCTTCGCGCGTGGAGCCCTCCATGGACTCGCGCAACCGTTACCCTTCATGGGTTGAAGTCTCCATCAACGTGGATGTACGATAGCACCACCTATCGGAACCACGGCTCAAAAATCTCTGTGTCTCCAAATTGTGTTTGCCTCCTCAAACTCCTCCCCTTTACCTTCATATGCAATTGTGTTACTTTCCGCTGCTATACTCTTGCATGTGTAGGTTGATTGCTTGACTTGTGCTAAGTTGCTAAAACCTGCGAAGAATTAAAATTGGGAAAAGGCTAAGTTTTTATTTGGTCAAGTAGTCTAATCACCCCCTCTAGACATACTTTCGATCCTACAAGTGGTATCAGAGCCTTGGTCTTCATTTGCTTTGATTTCCATAACTTTTGGTGGTCATAGCCTTGGTTTCACAACCTAGGAGAGTATGACATCTAGAGAGGGAAATTATCATCGTAGAGGTCCTTACTTTGATGGTACTAATTTTGCTAGTTGGAAGCATAAGATGAAAATGCATATTCTTGGACATAACCCCGCTGTATGGGCTATTGTGTGTATTGGCTTGCAAGGTGAATTCTTTGATGGGAGAGAACCGAACCGTGAAGCTAGCGCGGAAGAGTTGAAGATGCTGCAATACAACGCTCAAGCTTGTGATATCCTCTTCAACGGATTGTGCCCCGAAGAATTCAACAAAATCACCCGTTTTGAGAATGCAAAGGAAATTTGGGTCACTTTGATTGACATGCATGAAGGTACCGACTCCGTCAAGGAATCCAAATTGGATGTGCTTCAAAGTCAACTTGACAAGTTCAAGATGAAGGATGGTGAAGGCGTCGCTGAAATGTACTCTAGGCTTGCTCTCATCACAAATGAGATTGCCGGCTTAGGAAGTGAAGAGATGACCGATAAATTCATCATCAAGAAGATCCTAAGAGCCTTGGATGGAAAATATGATACCGTGTGCACATTGATCCAAATGATGCCCAATTACAAGAATCTCAAGCCAACGGAGGTCATTGGAAGAATTGTTGCTCATGAGATGCCACTCAAGGATAAGGAGGAGCTCCAAAACAAGTCAAGTGGTGCTTACAAAGCCTCATGTGAAGCTTCCACATCATCAAGTGAGAAACAAACCTTCAATGAAGAATTGAGCCTAATGGTGAAGAACTTCAACAAGTTCTACAAGAGTAGGAGCAAGGAAAGAAGTTCCAAGTCAAGGTCCTACAATGACAAAAGATCTTTGAGTCGAGAGTGTAATTGATACAATTGTGGAAGACCCGGACACTATTCCAATGAGTGTACGGCTCCCTACAAGAGAAGATAAGAATCACCTAAGAGAAGAAGCAAAAGAGAAGAATCACCACCAAGAGAGAGAAGGTGTAGAGATGATCGTTATGAACGAAGAACATCCCGGAGGAGCAAGGATTTGGAAAGGAAGGACAAATCATCAAAGAGCTACACAAAACAAAGACATCAAGCTCATTTTGGTGAATGGGTATCCGGCTCCGACTCCGAACATCACTCCGAGAGAATCTATCACTCCGACTCAGAACATACTCAAGATGAAGGTGTTGTCGGTCTAGCACTTGTGTCAACTAACTCCTACGACATATTTGATTAACCAAATGAAGGACTAGGAAGATGCTTCATGGCTAAAGGCCCTAAGGTATTACACCCCGAGTATGTTGATTTCAATAGTGATGAAGATGACTTGCTAGGTGATGATGATTTACTTGTTGACAACTCTAGTGATGAATACTATGATGAAACATCAATTAATCACGCTAATCAAGATAAAATGAATGACAATGATAAGGAGAAGATTGAGATCCTAACTGAAGAACTAAACACTCTTAAGTTAGCTCATGAAACTATCTTAGAAGATCATCGAGAACTTTTAAGGACTCATGAGAAATTACGTTTTGAAAAGCTCAATCTTGAGCAAGAACATGAGTTTTTAAAAGCTATCAATGATGATCTTCGCAAGAAAAGTTCTTCTCACATTTCCAAGCATTTACTCTTATCTACTTACATGCCTCAAGTCAAGTCTGGTAACAAGAACAAGAAAGATTCTTCCTCTAGTAGTAACAACAATCATCATAATAAATCCAATGTTGTTGCTTCTAGTAGTTCTCTTGATTCCACTAATAATACTCTTAGCCAAGTTACACTTGAGCAAGAAAATAGCTTATTGAAGGGAATTATAGAGAAAGGTGTTTACAAGAGCCTTGCCGAAAGTAAGCAATTCGAGGAAATTGTACGCAAGCAAGGAAGGCACCGGAAGAAACAAGGTGTTGGTTTTGAACGAAAGTTCAATGCCAATGGAGTTGAGTGGGAAGAAGATCAATACCCCAAGACGAAGTTTGTTCCTCAACAAGAGAAGTATGGTCCTACTTCTTTCAAAGGGACGCAAGCACAAGATGATCTTCCACCACAAGACCACAAGCAGAAAGGCAAGGACAAGCTTCAAGAGGATATTGATGCGTTTGAAGAAGCTCCTAAGGCCTTGGTCAAGTGGGTTCCCAAGACTACGTCAAGTTCTAATTCATCAAGTACGACTACAACTCCAAGGATTCCCATCAAGATGGTGTGGATCCCGAAGAAGAAGAACTAGATAGTTCTTGAGGGTGACTCCGCCAACATACTTCACTCTTATCATTTTGGCGAGGACAAGTGCAACCAACTTACACATCTTGCACTAGTTCATGGAGTCACAAACCCTCTTGTTGGTAAGACAAGGGACAAGGTAACCCAATGCTTTCATAGACATCGTCTTATGTGTACATCACTCTATGTCTATGGATATCCTTGTTTGTTCCTTGTGGGACTAACCCGTGTAGGTATTGAAAGTACAACTCACTCCAAAGGATTGCCCCAAAAGATCTACATCAACATAGAGCATCCACATCTTCAACACCTACATGAAGTCAACATCGACAAAATCCAAGTTTAGTTCATCCCTCTTTGGGGGGATCTCACATCTAGGGGGAGCTTTACTCTAAGAATTGAGCTAAAGCAACTCTAACGATGTGAACACATCAATGCATTATGTAAAAGTGGCAACCCTACTTGAGCTTAAACGATGAGTATGACCTATGATCAAATGTTCTCATTTGACTCCTAAGTCAAAATAATCATATATAGATGACCTAGTCATCGCCAATTGCTTGATAGATGCTAGAATTGGTTGTGCATGCTTTGTCACATATTTTATCTGCTATTTTATTATGTGAGCATGTCGTTTGCATATTTTACTCATTCGAGGACATCCACTTGTAGTTTTGCTTGTTTGGCTTCTTTTATTTTTGCCAAGTGGATGGACAAGAATGCCTAAGAACCCTCTCTAGCTATCTATGCTATTCTTGTCTCAAACTCTATTCATGCTACATCACAAAGTTTGATCAAGTCAGATTCGAACCACTCTGTGTGAGGAGCACTCGGAGTCCCTGATTCGTCATAGACTTAAACTTCCAAAAATTCTTTGTGCATTTTAGTCTGACCGATTCATCCTTTTCGGTCATACCGAGATCACTAAGTCGATCTAGGATTTCAATCTCGGTGCAACCGATTTGAACTTTTTGGTCACACTGAGTTGCAGCAACTACTTGCAGTTATGCATCTCGGTGCCACCGAGTCGTTCCACTCGGTCACACCGACAGGGTCAGGCTATATATACCCCCGGGCCAAAATTTGGAAATTTCTCCGAATCACTTCGCCCGCGCTCAGCCTGTTCTGCCTCCCTGGGTCTCCGGATCGTTCTCCTCGTCGCCAGCCGCCTCCCGCCGCTGGTCTCCGCCGCCGTCAACGGAAATCTTCTCCGCCGTTGCCGCCATAGCAAGTCCTCCGCCGAACTTAGGGTATGGACTTGATCCTTGTGCTAACTCATTCCAATTCCTAGCACATTGTTTTGCCATGTATCTTGCCACAATTGAGATCATTCAATCCAACGAAATAGATTAGTTTCAATTAAGAATTTAGGCTTAGGTTTCCGCCGAAATCATCTCGGACCAACCGAGTTGTAGAAATCGGTTCCATCAATTTGGCTCAGGCCAGTGCACATGTGATTCTCGGTCTGACAGAGAATTGCAAATCGGTGTGACCGAGTTCAGGACTTTGTGAAACCCTACCAGTCTCAGTGCCACCGAACTGTGACTCGGTCTGACCGAGTTCACTAGTTTAGGTTCCAAAAGCTGCTTCGGTATCACCGAGTTTACAAATCGGTAGATCCGAAATGCTTTCTGTGGAAAACAAAAACTAAGTTTTTAACCCATTCTTTTGCAAAAACCTCTGTGCTTTGTGATGCTCACCCCCTCTATCTCATCTATATCTATTCAGAGGGTTTGCTGTCAGAGTTTGCACTATGTCTGATCAGAGTGACAGCCAGAACAGAGAGGAAGAGCAAGTTCACTTGAGTGAGGGCACTCTTCCCTCCAGTTCCTTAGATGAGGGCAGCAGGAGCACACCCAACAACTTGCCTAAAGCTGCCACCAGTGCCAGAAAGAAGAGAACCTCAGATTCTGAAGATGAGGATGTTGGAAATATGCCCTAGAGGCAATAATAAAAGGATTATTATTATATTTCCTTGTTCATGATAATTGTCTTTTATTCATGCTATAATTGTATTATCCGGAAATCGTAATACACGTGTGAATACATAGACCACAATATATCCCTAGTGAGCCTCTAGTTGACTAGCTCGTTGATCAACAGATAGTCATGGTTTCCTGACTATGGACGTTTGATGTCATTGATAACGGGATCACATCATTAGGATAATGATGTGATGGACAAGACCCAATCCTAAGCATAACACAAGATCGTGTAGTTCGTTTGCTAGAGATTTTCCAATGTCAAGTATCCTTTCCTTAGACCATGAGATCGTGTAACTCCCGGATACCGTAGGAGTCCTTTGGGTGTACCAAACGTCACAACGTAACTGGGTGACTATAAAGGTGCACTACAGGTATCTCCAAAAGTGTCTGTTGGGTTGACACGGATCGAGACTGGGATTTGTCACTCCATATGACGGAGAGGTATCTCTGGGCCCACTCGGTAATGCATCATCATAATGAGCTCAAAGTGAAAGTGTCTGGTCACGGGATCATGCATTACAGTATGAGTAAAGTGACTTGCCGGTAATGAGATTGAACGAGGTATTGGGATACCGACGATCGAATCTCGGGCAAGTAACGTACCGATTGACAAAGGGAATTGTATACGGGGTTGCTTGAATCCTCGACATCGTGGTTCATCCGATGAGATCATCGAGGAGCATGTGGGAGCCAACATGGGTATCCAGATCCCGCTGTTGGTTATTGACCGGAGAGCAGTCTCGGTCATGTCTGCGTGTCTCCCGAACCCGTAGGGTCTACACACTTAAGGTTCGGTGATGCTAGGGTTGTAAAGATATTAGCATGCTGCAAATAGAAAGTTGTTCGGAGTCCCAGATGAGATCCCGGACGTCACGAGGAGTTCTGGAATGGTCCGGAGGTAAAGAATTATATATGGGAAGTTGAGTTTCGGCCATCGGGAAAGTTTCGGGGGTCACCGGTATTGTACCGGGACCACCGGAAGGGTCCCGGGAGTCCACCGGGTGGGGCCACCCATCCCGGAGGGCCCAATGGGCTGAAGTGGGAGGGTAACCAGCCCCTGGTGGGCTGGTGCACCTCCCTGCCCCCCCCTCTGCACCTAGGGTTGGGAACCCTAGGGGAGGGGGCGCCTCCACTTGCCTTGGGGGGCAAGTTTCCCCCCTTGGCCGCCGCCCCCCCTAGGAGATCCCATCTCCTAGGGCCGGCGCCCCCCATGGGGTCCCTATATAAAGAGGGGGGGTGGGAGGGCAGCCGCACCCTGACACCTGGCGCCTCCCTTCCCCCCTTGCTACAGCTCTCCCTCCCGTAGTCGCTTGGCGAAGCCCTGCCGGATCCCTGCTGCATCGACCACCACGCCGTCGTGCTGCTGGATCTTCATCAACCTCTCCTTCCCCCTTGCTGTATCAAGAAGGAGGAGACGTCACGCTGACCGTACGTGTGTTGAACGCGCATGTGCCGTCCGTTCGGCGCTAGGATCTCCGGTGATTTGGATCACGACGAGTACGACTCCCTCAACCCCGTTCTCTTGAACGCTTCCGCTCGATCTACAAGGGTATGTAGATGCACTCCTCTCTCTCGGTTCTAGATGAACTCATAGATTGATCTTGGTGAACGTAGGGAAAATTTTATTTTATGCAACGTTCCCCAACAGTGGCATCATGAGCTAGGTCTATGCATAGTTCTCTATTGCACGAGTAGAACACAAATCTGTTGTGGGCGTAGATGTTGTCAACTTTCTTGCCACTACTAGTCTTATTTTGCTTCAGCGGTATTGTGGGATGAAGCGGCCCAGACCGACCTTACACGTACGCTTATGTGATACAGGTTCCACCGATTGACATGCACTAGTTGCATAAGGTGGCTAGCGGGTGTCTGTCTCTCCCACTTTAGTTGGAGCGGATTTGATGAAAAGGGTCCTTATGAAGGGTAAATAGAAGTTGAAAAATCATGTTGTGGTTATTCGTAGGTAAGAAAACGTTCTTGCTAGAACCCTATTGCAGCCACGTAAAAGATGCAACAACAATTAGAGGACATCTAACTTGTTTTTGCAGCAATTGCTTTGTGATGTGATATGGCCAAAAGTTGTGATGAATGATGAATGATATATTGTGATGTATGAGATCATGTTCTTGTAATAGGAATCACAACTTGCATGTCGATGAGTATGACAACCGGCAGGAGCCATAGGAGTTGTCTTAATTATTGTATGACCTGCGTGTCAATGATTTAACGCCATGTAATTACTTTACTTTATTGCTAAACCGTTAGCCATAGTAGTAGAAGTAATAGTTGGTGAGCAACTTCATGGAGACACGATGATGGAGATCATGGTGTCATGCCGGTGACGAAGATGATCATGGAGCCCCGAAGATGGAGATCAAAGGAGCTATATGATATTGGCCATATCATGTCACTACTATTTAATTGCATGTGATGTTTATTATGTTTATGCATCTTGTTTACTTAGAACGACGGTAGTAAATAAGATGATCCCTCATAATAATTTCAAGAAAGTGTTCCCCCAACTGTGCGTCGTTGCTAAAGTTCGTCGTTTCGAAGCACCACATGATGATCGGGTGTGATAGATTCCTACGTTCACATACAACGGGTGTAAGACAGTTTTACACATGCAAAAACACTTAGGTTAACTTGACGAGCCTAGCATGTACAGACATGGTCTCGGAACACAGAGACCGAAAGGTCGAACATGAGTCGTATGGTAGATACGATCAACATGGAGATGTTCATCGATGATGACTAGTCCGTCTCACGTGATGATCAGACACGGCCTAGTCGACTCGGATCATCTAACACTTAGATGACTAGAGGGATGTCAAATCTGAGTGGGAGTTCATTAAATAATTTGATTAGATGAACTTAATTATCATGAGCTTAGTCTAAAATCTTTGCAAAAATGTCTTGTAGATCAAATGGCCAACGCTCATGTCAACATGAACTTCAACGCGTTCCTAGAGAAAACCAAGCTGAAAGATGATGGCAACAACTATACAGACTGGGTCCGGAACCTGAGGATCATCCTCATAGCTGCCAAGAAAGCATATGTCCTAGAAGGACCACTAGGTGAAGCACCCATCCCAGAGAACCAAGACGTTATGAACGCTTGGCAGTCACGTGCTGATGATTACTCCCTCGTTCAGTGTGACATGCTTTACAACTTAGAACCGGGGCTCCAAAAGCATTTTGAGCAACACAGAGCATATGAGATGTTCGAGGAGCTGAAAATGGTTTTTCAAGCTCACACCCGGGTCGAGAGATATGAAGTCTCCGACAAGTTCTACAGTTGTAAGATGGAGGAAAATAGTTCTATCAGTGAGCACATACTCAAAATGTCTGGGTTGCACAACCGCCTGTCCCAGCTGGACATTAACCTCCCGGACGAGGCGGTCATTGACAGAATCCTTCAGTCACTCCCACCGAGCTACAAGAGCTTTGTGATGAACTACAACATGCAGGGGATGGTGAAAACTATTCCTGAGGTATTTTCAATGCCGAAGTCAGCAGAGGTAGAAATCAAGAAAGAACATCAAGTGTTGATGGTCAATAAAACCACCAAGTTCAAGAAGGGCAAGGGTAAGAAGAACTTCAAGAAGGACGGCAAAGATGTTGCCGCGCCCGGTAAGCCAGTTGCCGGGAAGAAGTCAAAGAATGGACCCAAGCCTGAGACTAAGTGCTTTTATTGCAAAGGGAAGGGTCACTGGAAGCGGAACTGCCCCAAATACTTAGCGGACAAGAAGGCCGGCAACACTAAAGGTATATGTGATATACATGTAATTGATGTGTACCTTACCAGTACTCGTAGTAACTCCTGGGTATTTGATACCGGTGCCGTTGCTCATATTTGTAACTCACAACAGGAGCTGCGGAATAAGCGGAGACTGGCGAAGGATGAGGTGACGATGCGCGTCGGGAATGGTTCCAAGGTCGATGTGATCGCCGTCGGCACGCTACCTCTACATTTACCCACGGGATTAGTTTTAAACCTCAATAATTGTTATTTAGTGCCAATTTTGAGCATGAACATTGTATCTGGATCTCGTTTAATACGAGATGGCTACTCATTTAAATCCGAGAATAATGGTTGTTCTATTTATATGAGAGATATGTTTTATGGTCATGCCCCGATGGTCAATGGTTTATTCTTAATGAATCTCGAACGTAATATTACACATATTCATAGTGTGAATACCAAAAGATGTAAAGTTGATAACAATAGTCCCACATACTTGTGGCACTACCGCCTTGGTCACATTGGTGTCAAGCGCATGAAGAAGCTCCATGCCGGTGGACTTTTAGAGTCTCTCGATTATGAATCATTTGACACATGCGAACCATGCCTCATGGGCAAAATGACCAAGACTCCGTTCTCCAGAACAATGGAGCGAGCAACCAACTTATTGGAAATCATACATACTAATGTGTGTGGTCCAATGAGCGTTGAGGCTCACGGAGGATATGGTTATGTTCTCACTCTCACTGATGACTTAAGTAGATATGGGTATGTCTACTTGATGAAACACAAGTCTGAGACCTTTGAAAAGTTCAAGGAATTTCAGAATGAAGTAGAGAATCAACGTGACCGAAAAATAAAGTTCTTACGATCGGATCATGGAGGAGAATATTTAAGTCACGAATTTGGTACGCACTTAAGGAAATGTGGAATCGTTTCACAACTCATGCCACCTGGAACACCTCAGCGTAACGGTGTGTCCGAACGTCGTAATCGCACTCTATTGGATATGGTGCGATCTATGATGTCTCTTACCGATTTACCGCAATCATTTTGGGGATACGCTCTAGAGACAGCTACATTCACTTTAAATAGGGCTCCATCTAAATCTGTTGAGACGACACCGTATGAATTATGGTTTGGGAGGAAACCTAAGCTGTCATTTTTAAAAGTTTGGGGATGCGATGCTTATGTCAAGAAACTTCAACCTGAAAAGCTCGAACCCAAGTCGGAAAAATGCGTCTTCATAGGATACCCTAAGGAAACCATTGGGTATACCTTCTACCTTAGATCCGAAGGCAAGATCTTTGTTGCCAAGAACGGATCCTTTCTGGAAAAAGAGTTTCTCTCAAAAGGAGTAAGTGGGAGGAAAGTAGAACTCGATGAAGTACTACCTCTTGAAACAGAAAGTAGTGCAGCTCAGGAAAATGTTCCTGTGGTGCGTACTCCGACTGGAGAGGAAATCAATGATGATGATCAAGGTACTTCGGATCAAGTTGCTACTGAACTTCGTAGGTCCACAAGGACTCGTTCCACACCAGAGTGGTATGGCAACCCTGTCCTGGAAATCATGTTGTTAGACAGCGGTGAACCTTCGAACTATGAAGAAGCGATGGCGGGCCCAGATTCCAACAAATGGCTTGAAGCCATGCAATCCGAGATAGAATCCATGTATGAAAACAAAGTATGGACTTTGACAGACTTGCCCGATGATCGGCGAGCGATAGAAAACAAATGGATCTTTAAGAAGAAGACGGACGCGGATGGTAATGTTACCATCTATAAAGCTCGACTTGTCGCTAAGGGTTATCGGCAAGTTCAAGGAGTTGACTACGATGAGACTTTCTCTCCCGTAGCGAAGCTGAAGTCCGTCCGAATCATGTTAGCAATTGCCACATACTATGATTATGAGATATGGCAGATGGACGTCAAAACGGCATTCCTTAACGGCTATCTTAAGGAAGAACTGTATATGATGCAGCCGTAAGTTTTTGTCGATCCTAAGAATGCTAACAAGGTGTGCAAGCTCCAGCGATCCATTTATGGGCTGGTGCAAGCATCTCGGAGTTGGAACATTCGCTTTGATGAGATGATCAAAGCGTTTGGGTTTATGTAGACTTATGGAGAAGCCTGCGTTTACAAGAAAGTGAGTGGGAGCTCTGTAGCATTTCTCATATTATATGTAGATGACATACTTTTGATGGGAAATGATATAGAACTTTTGGACAGCATTAAGACCTACTTGAATAAGTGTTTTTCAATGAAGGACCTTGGAGAAGCTGCTTACATATTAGGCATCAAGATCTATAGGGATAGATCGAGACGCCTCATAGGTCATTCACAAAGCACATACCTTGATAAGATATTGAAGAAGTTCAATATGGATCAGTCCAAGAAAGGGTTCTTGCCTATATTGCAAGGTGTGAGATTGAGCTCGGCTCAATGCCCGACCACGACAGAAGATAAAGAAGAGATGCATGTCATCCCCTATACCTCATCCATAGGATCTATTATGTATGCCATGCTGTGTACCAGACCTGATGTAAACCTTGCCGTGAGTTTGTTAGGAAGGTACCAAAGTAATCCCGGCAAGGAACACTGGACAGCGGTCAAGAATATCCTGAAGTACCTGAAAAGGACAAAGGACATGTTTCTCGTCTATGGAGGTGACGAAGAGCTCGTCGTAAAGGGTTACGTCGATGCTAGCTTCGACACAGATCTGGATGACTCTAAGTCACAAACCGGATACATGTATATGCTGAATCGTGGAGCAGTAAGCTGGTGCAGTTGCAAGCAGAGCGTCGTGGCGGGATCTACATGTGAAGCGGAGTACATGGCAGCCTCGGAGGCAGCGCATGAAGCAATATGGATGAAGGAGTTCATCACTGACCTAGGAGTCATACCCAATGCGTCGGGGCCAATCACTCTCTTCTGTGACAACACTGGAGCTATTGCCCTTGCCAAGGAGCCCAAGTTTCACAAGAAGACCAGGCACATCAAGCGTCATTTCAACTCCATACGTGAAAATGTTCAAGATGGGGACATAGATATTTGCAAAGTACATACGGATCTGAATGTCGCAGATCTGTTGACTAAACCTCTTCCGCGAGCAAAACATGATCAACACCAGAACTCTATGGGTGTTCAATTCATCACAATGTAACTAGATTATTGACTCTAGTGCAAGTGGGAGACTGTTGGAAATATGCCCTAGAGGCAATAATAAAAGGATTATTATTATATTTCCTTGTTCATGATAATTGTCTTTTATTCGCTATAATTGTATTATCCGGAAATCGTAATACACGTGTGAATACATAGACCACAATATGTCCCTAGTGAGCCTCTAGTTGACTAGCTCTTTGATCAATAGATAGTCATGGTTTCCTGACTATGGACGTTTGATGTCATTGATAACGGGATCACATCATTAGGAGAATGATGTGATGGACAAGACCCAATCCTAAGCATAGCACAAGATCGTGTAGTTCGTTTGCTAGAGCTTTTCCAATGTCAAGTATCCTTTCCTTAGACCATGAGATCGTGTAACTCCCGGATACCGTAGGAGTGCTTTGGGTGTACCAAACGTCACAACGTAACCGGTTTACTATAAGGTGCACTACAGGTATCTCCGAAGGTGTCTGTTGGGTTGACACGGATCGAGACTGGGATTTGTCACTCCGTATGACGGAGAGGTATCTCTGGGCCCACTCGGTAATGCATCATCATAATGAGCTCAAAGTGACCAAGTGTCTGGTCACAGGATCATGCATTACAGTACGAGTAAAGTGACTTGCCGGTAACGAGATTGAACGAGGTATTGGGATACCGACGATCGAATCTCGGGCAAGTAACATACCGATTGACAAAGGGAATTGTATACGGGGTTGCTTGAATCCTCGACATCGTGGTTCATCCGATGAGATCATCGAGGAGCATGTGGGAGCCAACATGGGTATCCAGATCCCACTGTTGGTTATTGACCGGAGAGCAGTCTCGGTCATGTCTGCGTGTCTCCCGAACCCGTAGGGTCTACACACTTAAGGTTTGGTGACGCTAGGGTTGTAAAGATATTAGCATGCAGCAAACTAAAAGTTGTTCGGAGTCCCGGATGAGATCCCGGACGTCACGAGGAGTTCCAGAATGGTCTGGAGGTAAAGAATTATATATGGGAAGTCGAGTTTCGGCCATTGGGAAAGTTTCGGGGGTCACTGGTATTGTACCGGGACCACCGGAAGGGTCCCGGGGGTCCACCGGGTGGGGCCACCCATCCCGGAGGGCCCATGGGCTGAAGTGGGAGGGGAACCATCCCCTGGTGGGCTAGTGCGCCCCCCCTGGGCCCCCTCTGCGCCTAGGGTTGGGAACCCTAGGGGAGGGGGCGCCTCCACTTGCCTTGGGGGGCAAGCTTCCCCCCTTGGCCGCCGCCCCCCTAGGAGATCCCATCTCCTAGGGCCGGCGCCCCCTGGGGTCCCTATATAAAGAGGGGGGGTGGGGGTGGGGGGTGGGAGGGCAGCCACACCCTGACACTTGGCGCCTCCCTTCCCCCCTTGCTACACCTCTCCCTCCCATAGTCGCTTGGCGAAGCCCTGCCGGATCCCTGCTGCATCCACCACCACGCCGTCGTGCCGCTGGATCTTCATCGACCTCTCCTTCCCCCTTGCTGGATCAAGAAGGAGGAGACGTCACGCTGACCGTACGTGTGTTGAACGCGGAGGTACCGTCCGTTCGGCGCTAGGATCTCCGGTGATTTGGATCACGACGAGTACGACTCCCTCAACCCCGTTCTCTTGAACGCTTCCTCTCGATCTACAAGGGTATGTAGATGCACTCCTCTCTCTTGTTGCTAGATGAACTCATAGATTGATCTGGGTGAACGTAGGAAATTTTTTATTTTATGCAACGTTCCCCAACAGAGGATTATGTGGCAGAAGAGGATGAAGCCACATCCAAGAAGGTGCTGAAGAAAGAATATGGCACAACTGCTGCCACCAAGCCTGGCATGAACAGGAAAGTTCCAGCCAAGAGAACACCTATGTTGAAGGTCAGAGGATCAACTCAAGAGAATTTGGGATCTGAACCCAAAGAGCAAGAAGTGGCTGAAAAGAAAAGGGAAGAGAGAGCTAAGAAGACTATGACCAGAGTAGTTGGAAAACCCTCTATGATGGAAGAAGAGGAAGAGGTTGCTGCACCAGCACCTAAAGCTCATAAGCTAATGGGAGATGCAATCAGATCAGGGGCTGCTCCATCTAAGCCCAAAGATGCTCCCAAAGCTGCTCCTAAGCCCAAGACTGCACCCAAGAGGAACACTAGGAGCATACCAGCTGTAGAGAAGAACAAGGCCCCAGTGCCTGAAGCTGCTGAAGAAGAAGAAGATGATGAGTCACATGTCTTGAGAAAGTTGAAGCCCAAAATTCCAGATCACAATGATGCTCATCCAGTAGCTGAGGACATGAAACTAAGGAAGGATGCATGACTCAGACAATGGAGAATGACAGATCCCTATGCTACCAGGATAAGGACTGCTGTAGACTACAGGTTCCATACAAAGGAACATCAGGACTTTTATGAGACAGTGCTGCTTGATAAGAAGCCAATTGTCTGTGATATGAGATGGGTGGACTAGGAGTACATCAAGAAAAATGAAGAGCATTATCCAAGAGTCTATGATAGTTTCAAGTCTTGTGGGGTAGAAATATTTGTTGGGCAGAAGCTCACAAAATGGAATGATGAGCTTATTATGCAGTTCTACTCCACAACTCACTTCTACCCAGATGGAAGGATTGTCTGGATGTCTGAAAGTACTAGGTACCAATCAACTGTTGAAGAATGGGCAAAATTGATCAATGCCCCTAAGGAGAGTGAAGATGACTTGGATGTCTATGCCAAGAAGAAGAAGGATCACAACTCCATGGCACATATGTATAGAGAGATCTCAGATGCTGCTGTTGAGACACACAAATTTGGATCAGTACATTACCTTCTGTTAGGTTTGCCAACAATCAACTGGATCCTCAGACATACTTTGTTGCCAAAGTCAGGTGATCACAAGATGATCAGAGGCCATGCAATTATTTTTCTTCACATATTTGATGTGCCTTATAAGTTCAAAGTCATGAGCTTAATTGTTGAGACTATCAAGAGGACAGCTGCTGACCAGAAGAGGAGTTGTGGGCATGCCCCACAGATTCAAGAGCTCATCAACTCTAAGATGGGCATAGGCACTTACCTCTTGGACAAGGAACACCTGCCCATCTACCCAGACTTTGAGGAGAACACTGTAGTAATGGATGAGAATGAACCATCTTCTGTGCAAGCACAAGAGAAGAAGGAAAAGGCAAGGACTAAAAAGGCTGCTAAGATGCCAACTGCTGAAGAGGCATCTCAGTACTTCCTGAAGAGCAAGTAAGATCAGCTTGGCTACTTGATTGCCTCCACTCTGAGGATTGAGAAGGGTTTGGCCACCCTGACACAAAACCAGGAGAGCTTGGAGAGAATCATGGAGCAGAAGTTCTATGATTTAGATGTGAAGGTCACTGAGATATAGTCAGTTGTTGAGCAACTTCAGGATGAAGTGCAGGAGAAGAAGGGCAAGACTACCACTGATGCATTTGCTAGAGTGCCCAAAAGTCATAGATCTGCTGCAGTGCCAGTGACAGACACCAGAGCAACTTCATCAGCACCAGCAACAGCTTCAGTGCCACCAGCTCCAGTAGCCACTCCACCAGCTCCATCATCCTCAACTGATGCCTTCGTCCTTGGAGTCATTTCTACACCACCACATCAAGACCAAGCCTGAGAGTCGATTTAGCACTATGCATTTTTATGAACTTTTTGGTAACTTGTTGCCAAAGGAGGAGAAAATGTATAGATCATAGGCTTCGAGAGAGAGTGTTGCTTTTGTTCTCTCTTGTTTTTGGTGGTTGAACTTTGTTATTTGCTTGTGTGAGATACTCTATACGTTTGTGTGATACTTGGATGATCATGTGTTTGATCATATGCTATGCTACATTAATGCTTGTTGGATGATATTATCTCTTATACTCTCATATGATCATTCACTTTGCTTGGTGATGAGTGCATGTATTTAATTATTATCATTTTGAGTGCTCCACCAAGATGTATGTGACATGGAAGAGTAATCCATGATCCTAATTCATTGTGCATTTGCAGTCCAAAGCAAATCTTTAACTATGCACAAATTTAGGGGGAGCTCTTGCTTTTCACATACTTCTCAAAGCGACAATGTTTTCAATCTTATTATCACTTGTTGAAGCTTTGATCTATATGTTGTCATCAATTACCAAAAAGGAGGAGATTGAAAGTGCAACTATCCCTAGGTGGATTTGGTAATTCCTAACAACATATAGCTCATTGAGCTAATGCTATCCCAAGATAAATATTTCAGGAAAGCTCAATGATTGGCATGACATGGATGAGAAAAGTGGACCCCTCAAAATGCTAAGGACAAAAGGATTGGCTCAAGCTCAAAGCTCAAGACTCTACATTTTCTATTTTAGTGATCCAAGATCACATTGAGTCTATAGGAAAAGCCAATACTATCAAGGAGGGATGAGGTGTTGCTTAATGAGGTTCTTGCTCAAAATGCTTAGTGATATGATCAAAAGCCCTCAACTACTTTCTCACATCCACATATGACCTAAACCAAAAGTCATACTCGGCCCCACCGATTCTTTCTATCCGGCGCCATAGATTTCAGATGTCATAGCCACTGCCACAAACCCTAAGCAAATCGGTCTCATCGATAGGGATCTCGGTCTCATCGAGATGGGATTGTAATCTCTCTGTTTCTCTTTGTAACATTTCGTTCCCAACGAGATTGCAATGTACCTGTTTCCTCTTTGTAACGTTTCGGTCCAACCGAGATGAGCAAATCGGTCCCACCGAGTTTACCTGACCAACTCTCTGGTTAGCTTATTACCAAAATCGGTCTCACCGAGTTTGTGTAATCGGTCTCACCGAGATTACGTTATGCCCTAACCCTAACCATATCGGTCCTACCGAGTTGCATGTCGGTCCCACTGAAAATCCTAACGGTCACTAGATTTACTGAATCGGTCCGACCGAGTTTCTTAATTCGGTCCCACCGAGATTGGTAAGTTATGTGTAACGGTTAGAATTTGTGTGGAGGCTATATATACCCCTCCAGCTCCTCTTCATTAGTGGAGAGAGCCATCAGAACATGCCTACACTTCCAACTTACATCTTCCGAGAGAGAACCACCTACACTTGTGTTGAGGTCAAGATATTCCAATCCTACCACAAGAATCTTGATCTCTAGCCTTCCCCAAGTTGCTTTCCACTCAAATCTTCTTTCCACCAAATCCAAATCCTGTTAGAAAGAGTTGAGTGTTGGGGAGACTATCATTTGAAGCACAAGAGCAAGGAGTTCATCATCAACATGCCATTTGTTACTTCTTGGAGAGTGGTGTCTCCTAGATTGGCTAGGTGTCAGTTGGGAGCCTCCGACAAGATTGTGGAGTTGAACCAAGGATTTTGTATGGGAAAGGAGATCGCCTACTTCGTGAAGATCTACCCCTAGTGAGGCAAGTCCTTCGTGGGCGACAGCCATGGTGGGATAGACAAGGTTGCTTCTTCATGGACCCTTCGTGGGTGGAGCCCTCCGTGGACCCACGCAACCGTTACCCTTCGTGGGTTGAAGTCTCCATCAACGTGGATGTACGATAGCACCACCTATCGGAACCACGGCTCAAAAATCTCTGTGTCTCCAAATTGCGTTTGCCTCCTCAAACTCCTCCCCTTTACCTTCATATGCAATTGTGTTACTTTCCGCTGCTATACTCTAGAATTGCATGTGTAGGTTGATTGCTTGACTTGTGCTAAGTTGCTAAAACCTGCCAAGAATTAAAATTGGGAAAAGGCTAAGTTTTTATTTGGTCAAGTAGTCTAATCACCCCCCTCTAGACATACTTTCGATCCTACAAGTAGAGTAAGTATTTCGCTCAGTTTGAGAACCAATGTATCAATCAAGTAGGAGACAACGCACAAGTCACCAAATAACTGCACCAATCAAACAAACTTGCACCCAACGCGATAAAGCGATTGTCAATCCCTTCACGGTTACTCGCAAAAGTGAGATCTGATAGAGATAGATAAACGGTAAAGTAATTATTTTTGGTATTTTTGGTTTATAGATTGGAAAGTAAAATATTGTAAAATAGTAGATCGAAAACTAATATGATGAAAAGAGACTTAATATGATGGAAAAGAGACCCGAGGGCCATAGGTTTCACTAGTGGTTTCTCTCAAGATAGAAAATAATACGGTGGGTGAACAAATTACTGCCGAGCAATTGATAGAAGAGCGCATAATTATGACGATATCTAAAGCAATGATCATGAACATAGGCATCACGTCTGTTTCTAATAGACCGACTCCTGCCTGCATCTACTACTATTACTCCACACATCGACCTCTATCCATCATTCATCTAGAGTATTAGGTTCATAAAGAATAGAGTAACAGATTAAGTAAGATGACATGATGTAGAGGAATTAACTCAAGCAATATGATGAAAACCCCATCTTTTTATCCTTGATGGCAACAATACAATATGTGCCTTGCTGGCCCTACTGTCACTGGGAAAGGACACAGCAAGATTGAACCCAAAGCTAAGCACTTCTCCCATTGCAAGAAAAACCAATTTAGTAGGCCAAACTAAACCGATAATTCAAAGAGACTTGCAAAGATATCAAATCATGCATATAAGAATTCAGAGAAGATTCCAATAATATTCATAGATAATCTGATCATAAATCTACAATTCATCGGATCTCGGAAAACACCGCAAAAGAGTATTACATTGAATAGATCTCCAAGAACATCGAGGAGAACATGGTATTGAGAATAAAAGACGCCATCTAGCTACTAGCTATGGACCCGTAGGTCTGTGGTAAAATACTCACGCTTCATCGGAAGGGCAGTGGTGTTGATGTGGAAGCCCTCCGTGATCGAACTCCCCTTTGATAGGATGCCAAAAAAGGCCCCTAGATGGGATCTTACGGGTACAGAAGGTTGCGCCGTGGAAAGTGTTGGTTTTGGGGTATAAGAGTATATATGGGAGAAAGAATTAGGTCAGGAGACCCACGAGGGGACCACAAGGTAGGGGACGCGCCCTCCAACCTCGTGGCCACCTCGTTGCTTCTCCAACATCATCTCCAAGTCTCCTAGTTTGGTTCTGGTCCAAGAAAGATCATCACGAAAGTTTTATTCCATTTGGACTCTGTTTGGTATTCCTTTTATGCGAAACTCTAAAACAGGAAAAAAACTGAAACTCGCACTAGGCTGTAGGTTAATAGGTTAGTCCCAAAAATAATATAAAATAGCATATTAATTGATACGTCTCCAACGTATCTACTTTTCCTAATGCTTTTCCTCTTGTTTTGGACTCTAATTTGCATGATTTGAATGAAACTAACCCCAGACTGATGCTGTTTTCAGCAGAACTACCATGGTGTTGCTTTTGTGCAGAAATAAAAGTTCTCAGAATGGAACAAAACTTTGCGAGGATTTTTTATATCAATAATAAGAATTTCTGGAGCCAAGACCTGCAGGAGAGGGGCACCTGGGTGGGCACAACCCACCAGGGCGCGCCCCCTCTCCTGGCGCGCCCAGGTGGGTTGTCCCCACCTGGTGGCCCCACAGACGACCCCCGTGATACTATAAAATCACATATTTCCAGAAAAAATCAGGGAGAAAGTATTATGGCGATCCACGAGACGGAGCCGCCGCCAAGCCCTGTTCTTCCTCGAGAGGGCAGATCTGGAGTCCGTTTGGGGCTCCAGAGAGGGGGACCTTCGTTCTTCGTCATCACCAACCCATCTCCATCGCCAATTCCATGTTGCTCCCCACTGGGAGTGAGTAATTCATTCGTAGGCTCGCTGGTCAGTGACAAGTTGGATGAGATTCATCATGTAATCGAGTTAGTTTTGTTAGGGCCTGATCCCTAGTATCCACTATGTTCTTAGATTGATGTTGCTATGACTTAGCTATGCTTAATGCTTGTCACTTTGGGCCCAGGTGCCATGATTTAAGATCTGAACCGTTTATGCTATCACCTTTATATCCATGTTCTAGATCCGATCTTGCAAGTTATAGTCACATACTACTGTTATGATCCGATAACCCTGGAGTGACAACAACCGGGCCCACTCTCAGTGATGACCGTAGTTTGAGGAGTTCATGAATTCACTATGTGTTAATGCTTTGTTCCGGTTCTCTATTAAAAGGAGGCCTTAATATCCCTTAGTTTCCAATATGGATGTCATGCAAGTTCTTTTAATAAAGCACGTATGACTATTTACAGAATACGTGCCTACATTATATCAATGAACTAGAGCTAGTGCCGTATCGCTCTAGGTTATAACTATCACATGATGAATATCATCCAACAAGTCACTGATCCAATGCCTACGAATTGACCTTATATTGTTTCTGCTAAGTTACTACTAGTGCTACTGCTATCATTACTGCTACAATATCACTGCTATCACTGTTACTGTTACCGTTGCTGCTGTCACTACTATCAAAATTATCAAACTACTTTGCTACTGATCACTTTGCTGCAGATAATTAATCTCCAGGTGTGGTTGAATTGACAACTCAGCTACTAATACCTTAAAATATTCTTTGGCTCTCCTTGTGTCAAATCTATAAAATTGGGTTAAATACTTACCCTCGAAAACTGTTGCGACGCCCTATACTTGTGGGTTATCATTAATGCATATAAAACATCCAAAATAGATAATATAATAGCATGGAACAATAAAAAATTATAGATACGTTGGAGACGTATCACTATGCTGCTTCTGCTACTGGTGCTGCTACTCACCGCTAGCCATTGACACCGCCGCCTGCTGTCGGCCACTCCCGCCACTGACTCTTGTGCGCCCGCCCCTGCCTGCGCCATGGCCGCCCCGCCCAGATTGTGCCCGGATCACCAACCGCCGCTGCCGCTGCTCCGCCCCCCGCACGCCCACTGCCTAGCCCATCCCTACTGCCCGCCTTCGCTGTCGCAGACTTTCGCTCGCCCGCAACCCCTAGCCTCTCCAGCCGCGCCACCCTCTCCCGGCCGAGCCCTCCCGTTGCTCACCGTCGGCCATGCGTGCCCTCTGGCTGCGGCCGTGCACGAGCACGTCCACCCCTACGGTGGCTGTGGCCAGGGACACTGCCTAGTGGCCCCCTCTTAGATTAGATACTAATCTAAAATACCCCCTAATTAGTTTAGTAAATAACCCCCACTAATTGTTCGCTGAAAGTGGGTCCCATTTACAATCAGTCTAATCTATCCAATTAAATCCATTGTTAAAATTTATGTCCCACTAACATACGGGACCCACATGCACTATTCACCATTTGACCAGGTCAAGAGTCAAAGCTGACTCAACAATTAACCGGGTCCACTGGACCCACCTGTAAGCTTCTTTGCTGGGTACACCATTGGGCATTGGGTACCCGTAGAAATTTCAGTTTAATTTTCAAATTAATTATAATTTCTAGAAAATGTTTAAATCTTTGGAAACTTATATAAAATAAGGAAAATGCTAACCTTCATCCGACTGATGCACTCACAACATCCGCCGCGTGCGTAGCTGCCGGATTGATTTTGATTGGGCGCTCGCACTATCGACAAATCCCATGCGGTTAGTTTATTTTATAAAAAGCGTCTTGTTGCAGAAGCTTTCTGCAATAGAGATCTTGTTTCAGAAAGCAAAGAAGTGTTTTGTGGTGAAGTTTTTCTTTCGGCAACAATGTCTAGTTTCAGAAAGTTTCTGCAATAGAGGTCTTGTTTCAGAAATAAGAAAAATGGTTCGACGATGAATATTTTCTCTTCAACAACAAGGGTATTGTTTCGGAAACATAGCCCTGGTTGCAGAAAGCCCATCATGAGCGCCCTGTGTTAGAGCGTACGAGGGAAAGCATTGCAACACGAGCATGTTTCAGAAACATAACTTCAGTTGCAAAAATCGCCAGAGGAGTGTGCGGCATGAGAGTTCATCATTGCCGTGCTGGAGTTGAGGCAATTGCTCAGGGTGCTGGTTCAGAGGAGGCGTGATGACACCAGTGGGCAGCGACGCTCCATGGTCAAGGCACTCAGGCCATGGCGGGATAGCGGTGTTGTCTTAGTGGACATTTGCAACAGGGTCCTTATTGCAAAGCCATGAGCGCAACAAGCTAGCTGTTGCAGAGGCACCCAGTTGGTTGGGACGGTAGACCGGACGACTGTTTTGGGCGGTATTTAACGGTTGCCGAGGTGGCTGATCTTATCGGTTTATCACCCAGCAGACACATAACATTGCCCATAAAACAATCCATAGCTCAGATGAAAATAATTTATATATGAAAGTTTCTCAGAAAAATATGACGATCCCAAATTTGCCTTTTGTTCGTGTGTCACATGCCCCTAGTATAGTGAACATGGATCCGTCCCCTCCCTTTCATCTGACAGAAAATGCCAAACTTCGGGAAAACATCCCCGGAGGTTTTCCATCCTCGTCTGTATCATCTAGCACTGCATTAGGTCACACCTAGTACCTCGTATTGTCATGCCATGCATCATGCTGCATCTGTTTGCATTATATTTATTGTTTCTTCCCCCTCTTCTCTCGATAGACCTCAAGATCGACGGCGATCCCCAGTTCGACTGCGGTGATGACGATCCGTCCTTCTCGGTAGAGCTTTCAGGAAAGCAAAACCCCCTTGATCATTCCGATACCGCCTACTCTTTCCCTCTACTGCTTGCATTAGAGCAGTGTTACAATTACTACTTATCAATTGATCCTATACTGCTGCATAGCCTATCCTTGTTTCTACTGTTGTTGATACTTTACCAGCTGTCCTAAATGCTTAGTATAGGTTGCTAGTAGTTCATCAATGGCTCTACATTCTTATCCATCTGCTATGCTATATTACCGGGCCGTGATCACTTTGGAAGGTGATCATGGGTATATATATATACATGATACATGTTGTGACTAAAGTCGACTCGGCTTGTAGAGTACCCACGAGTGATTCATAGTACCCGCGAGTGATTCACAGATGTGTGGGCTGAAGGGACAGGTGGTTCCATCCAGGTAGTGGTGGGCCTGGGTTCCCGATGCCCCCCTGAGTGATACTTTGTGGCGGAGCGACAGGCAGGTTGAGACCATCTAGGGGAGAGGTGGGCCTAGTCCCCGGTCATTGTCCGCGGTTGTTTCTAAATCACACTCTTAATGAGTTTGGGTTTTTGATCTGAGTTGGTCTTTTGACCTATACGCACTAACCACCACGCCGGAACTGCTTACCACCAATGTCTTATTTTGATTCAGCGGTATTGTGGGATGAAGCGGCCCGGACCAACCTTACATGTCCACGTACATTAGACCGATTACACGGACTAACATGCATCTTGTTTTGCAGAAAGGTGGCTGGCGCATGTCTATTTCTCCTACTTTAGTTGAATCGGATTTGACTACGGACGGTCCTTGAAGAAGGTTAAAACAACAAACTTGATAAATCACCGTTGTGGTTTTTTGCGTATTTAAGAATGGTTCTTGCTAGAAGCCCATAGCAACCACGTAAGACTTGCAACAACAAAGTAGAGGACGTCTAACTTGTTTTTGCAGGGCATGTTGTGATGTGATATGGTCAAGATATGATGTGATATACGTTGATGTATGAGATGATCATGTTTTATAATATCGACAACCAGCAGGAGCCTTAGGGTTGTCTCTTTACTGTATGAAATGCAAGCGCCATGTAATTGCTTTACTTTATCGCTATGCGTTAGAAATAGTTGTAGAAGCAATAGTTGGCGAGATGACCCCGACGCAACAATGGATATCAAGGTGTCGAGATGGTGACGATGGAGATCATGACGATGCTTTGGAGGTGGAGATCAAAAGCACAAGATGATGATGGCCATACCATGTCACATATTTTGATTGCATGTGATGTTTATCCTTTATGCATCTTATTTTGCTTAGAACAGCGGTAGCATTATAAGATGATCCCTTCAGTAAATTTCAAGATAAAAGTGTTCTCCTGGAATATGCACCATTGCTAAAGTTCTATGTTTCGAAGCACCTCGTGATCGTCGGGTGTCATAGACTCTACGTTCACATACAACAGGTGTAAGACAGTTTTGCACATGCAGAATACTTGGGTTAAACTTGACAAGCCTAGCATGTATAGACATGGTCTCGGAACATTGGAGACCGAAAGGTCAAACATGAGTTATATAGTAGATATGATGAACATAGAAATGTTCACCATTGATGACTACCCCATCTCACGTGATGATAGGACATGGTTTAGTTGATTTGGATCATGTATCACTTAGATAACTTGAGGGATGTTTATTTAAGTGGGAGTTCATTAGTAATTTGATTAATTGAACTTAATTTATCCTGAACTTAGCCTTAATAGTTTTTGCATATCTATGTTGTATCTTAGATCAATAGATCGCGATATAGCTCCCCTATTTTGATATGTTCCTTGAGAAAACTAAGTTGAAAGATGATGGTAGCAATAATGCGGACTGAGTCCGTGATATGAGGATTATCCTCATTGCTGCACATAAGTATTATGTCCTTGATGCACCGCTAGGTGACAGACCTATTGTAGGAGCAAATGTAGACGTTATGAATGTTTGGTAAGCTCGATATGATAATTACTTAATAGTTTAGTGTGCCATGCTTTATGGCTTAGAACCAGGACTTCAAAAACGTTTTGAACGCCACGGAGCATATGAGATATTCCAGGAGCTGAAATTGATATTTCAAACTCATGCACATGTCGAGAGGTATGAGACCTCTGACAAGTACTTTGCCTACAATATGGAGGAGAATAGCTCAGCCAGTGAGCATGTGCTTAGAATGTCTGGGTACTGCAATTGCTTGAATCAAGTGGGAGTTAATCTTCTAGATAAGATAGTGATTGACAGAGTTCTCTAGTCACTATCACCAAGCTACTAGAACTTCGCGATGAACTATAATATGCAAGGGATGATGAAAACGATTCCCGAGTTCTTCACGATGCTGAAATCAACGAGTGTAGAAATCAAGAAAAGAGCATCAAGTGTTGGTGGTTAACAAAACCACTAGTTTCAAGAAAAAGGGCTAGGGAAAGAATGGGAATTTCAAGAAGAATGGTGAGCAAGTTGCCACTCCCGTGAAGAAGCTGAAAGCTGGACTTAAGCCTGAAAGTGAGTGCTTCTACTGCAAAGGGAGTGGTTACTAGAAGCGGAACTGCCCCAAATACTTGGCGGATAAGAAGGATAGCAAAGTGAACAAAGATATATTTGATATACATGTTATTGATGTGTACCTTACTAGTATTCGTAGTAGCCCCTGGGTATTTGATACTGGTTCAGTTGCTAAGATTAGTAACTCGAAACAGGTGTTGCAGAACAAACAGAAACTGGTTAAGGGCAAGGTGACGATGTGTGTTTTAAGTAATTCCAAGGTTGATATGGTCACCATCACACACTCCCTATACCTTCGGGGTTAGTGTTGAACCTAAATAAATGTTATTTGGTGCTTGCGTTGAGCATGAATATGATCATGTTTATTGCAATACAGTTATTCGTTTAAGTCAGAGAATAATTGTTGTTCTGTCTACATGAATAGAACATTCTATGGTCATTCACCCAATGTAAATGGTTTATTGAATCTCGATCATTATGATACACATATTCATGCCAAAAGATACAACGTTGATAATGATAGTGCAACATGCTTGTGGCACTACCGTTTAGGTCATATTGGTGTAAAGCGCATGAAGAAACTCCATGCAGATGGACTTTTGGGATCACTTGATTATGAATCATTTGATACTTGTGAATCATGCCTCATGGGAAATATGACTACAACTACGTTCTCTGGAATAGTGGAGTGATACGTCTCCAACGTATCTATAATTTTTGATTGTTCCATGCTATTATATTATCTGTTTTGGATGTTTTATATGCATTTATATGCTATTTTATATGATTTGTGGGACTAACCTATTAACCTAGAGCCCAGTGCCAGTTTATGTGTTTCCTTGTTTTTGAGTTTTACACAAAAGGAATACCAAACGGAGTCCAATTGATGTGCCAATTTTTGATGATCTTTTATGGACCAAAAGAAGCCCTCGAAGTAAAAGAGTTGGGCCAGAAGAGTCCCGAGCCATCCACGAGGGTGGAGGGCGCGCCCTACCCCCCGAGGCACGCCCCCTGCCTCGTGGATGACTCGGAGACCCCCCTGACATGAGACCAACGCCAAAAATTCCTATAAATACAGAAACCCCCGAAAAGAAACCTAGATTGGGAGTTCCACCGCCGCAAGCCTCTATAGCCACCGAAAACCAATCGGGACCCTATTTCGGCACCCTGCTGTCGGTGGCAAAACCGACGGATCTCGGGTAGGGCCCCCGAACTGTGCATATAAGGCTAATGGTAACAAGAGACCGGGGACACGATGTCTACCTAGGTTCGGGCCCTCACAATGGAGGTAATACCCTACTTCTTGCTTGATTGATCTTGATGATATGAGTATTACAAGAGTTGATCTACCACGAGATCAGAGAGGCTAAACCCTAGAAGCTAGCCTATGGTATGATTGTTGATGATCGTAAGTCCTACGGACTAAACCCTCCGGTTTATATAGACACCAGAGGGGGCTAGGGTTACACAGAGTCGGTTTACAGAGGAGGAGATCTACATCCGAATCGCCAAGCTTGCCTTCCACGCCAAGGAGAGTCCCATCCGGACATGGGGCGAAGTCTTCTATCTTGTATCTTCATAGTCCAACTGTCCGGCCAAAGTATATAGTCCGGCTGTCCGGATACCCCCTTATCCAGGACTCCCTTAGTAGCCCCCGAACCAGGCTTCAATGACGATGAGTCCGGCGCGCAGATTGTCTTCGACATTGCAATGTGGGTTTGTCTCAAGATCCAGTGCACCCGTTGTAGAGAATAGTGTCCGGCCTCCCCATAAGGTTGTACTCCTCGGCTTCTGTGCTTCAATAATGGCCACCTCCACGTGTCGATCGAAGATGAGGGGCCGGGGCTTTTTTGCATTTGACACACTAATACCATAGGTGAGCCGTCTATTTGAGGAGACGGGGATCTTCAGATCCAAATAACACCATCTTCCCCCGAGCAAGCATTCCGCAGAGCGTGCCCAAAAGAGGCCATCCCATCATGACCAGTCGCCGCAGCACTGCTCGCCGCTCCCCCAGCTCGAAGCCAGGGAATTGGGAAAAGTGTTCCATCCCTCACAGCCGCCTAATAGAGCTGCAGACCAAAGGGTTTCTTCCGCCCGCATACATGGTCCCTATCCGATCTGGAATAGCCACCTATAATGGCGGGGAGCAAGCAGAGAGATTCCCTAACCATTCTCTGCGGGAGCGGGTATGCCTTGTCCCGTATCTGCTAAGAGGAGTCGGGTTTCCAATCCACCCATTCCTCCGCGGGCTCCTGGAGTTTTACGGTCTCCAGTTGCATAATCTTACCCCTGCCTCCATACTTCACATTGCGGGCTACGTTGCCCTGTGCGAGCTGTTCCTGGGTTGCGAAGCTCATTTCGAGCTATGGAAGAGGTTATTTTGCCTCGTCCCACGCAACCAGGAGGGATCTATATATATCAAGTGGGCGGAGCCGAAATATGGCACGTCGCCCAGACCAGATACCTGTCCGGTACTCCCAAGAAGGCGTCCGAAGACTGGCCCTCGGAGTGGCTTTATGTTGATGACGTGCCCCTTCCGGACCCAGTCCGGACGGGCCTTCCCGAGTTCACCAATACTCTGCTGAAGAAATGCCAAAGCTGGCACCCTCGGAGCCCCTAGGAGAAGGAAAACAGGGAAGTCTTCTATCTGATGAGCCGGATACAAACCCTGGCCAAATCAGGATTGACAATAATTGAAGTTATGTCAATATGCATTATAAGGGGAGTGCAACCACTTCAATATAGGGGAAAACCCATGTGGCACTTCAACGGAGAAGACGATGCCTCCCGCTGCGGTCGCAAAGGTCCGGACTCCGCCACATCTTTGGCGAAGATACTATCCGAATTGTACAAGGGAGAAGAAGAGGAGTTCCTCCGCATTAAACCGTGGGATGGATTTTCCATGTACAACCCCCGAAGCTGTGTAAGTCATCATTTGTTACTTGACTCTATTTGTTCTTACCTTCTCGACCACCATTATTTACCTTGCTGTCTCAAAAACAGGAACTGAGGAAGTCCGTAAAAGAATTCAACAACCCTTCTCCACAGCCAGAGGATCCCGCCCGGGCTCACGACCCCGGACTCGAAGAAGATCCGGACATATTCATGGATTTCATCGACGGGACCTTCTATCAGGCAAGCAGTGACGGTTCTTTAGTGGCCATCATCGCGGATTATCTCGGACTTCTTCCCGTGTCGCATGTAAGTAATGTCGGGGTTCCAACCTTTCGAAAGGATTCCTTCGTTTTGCCGTACCTTATGACCACATGCCGCACTTTTTATAGAAACGGCGGTCGGGACGTCATGCGGATCCCGCAGGGGCCTCTCAGCAAGAGGCGCCTAGACAAGGTAGGCTTAAAAGGAAGGCGGTTAGGAGCGATACGCAGATGCAGAGTGAAAGCACAAGTGCTCCCTAGGTGGTTTTGGTAATTAATGTCAACATATCTCTTGTTGGACTAACACTTTTATCTAGTATGTTTCTGATAAGTTCAACAATGGAGTGGCATGGACTAAAGTATGTGGGAACTTCTTCAAGATGCTAAGGACAAAGGATTGGCTCAAGCTTCAATCTCAAGACTCTTCATTTTACATTTTAGTGATCCAAGATCACATTGAGTCTATAGGAAAAGCCAATACTATCAAGAAGGGATGAGGTGTTGTTTAATGAGTTTCTTGCTCCACAGTGCTTAGTGATATGCTCCAAAACCCTCAACTACTTTCCCACTTCTCCACATATGACCTAAACCTAAAGCCAAAATCGGTCACACCGATTATTTCTATCCAGCGCCACCGAGTTCAGATGTCATAGCCACTGCCACAAACCCTAGGCAAATCGGTCTCACCGATGGGGATCTCGGTCTCACCGAGATGGGATTGTAATCTCTCTGTGTATGTCCATTATCAAAATCGGTCTTACCGAGTTTGAGCAATCGGTCCTACCGAGATTACAATGCAAACTCTCTGGTTAACTTATTACCAAAATCGGTCGCACCGAGTTTGAGTAATCGGTCCCACCGAGTTTGCCTGACCAACTCTCTGGTTAGCTAATTACTAAAATCGATCTTACCGAGTTTGTGTAATCGGTCTCATCGAGATTACGTTATGCCCTAACCCTAACCATATCGGTCCTACCGAGTTGCATTTCGGTCCCACCGAAAATCCTAACAGTCACTAGATTTACTAAATTGGTCTGACCGAGTTTGTTGATTAGGTCCCACCGAGATTGGTAAATTGTGTGTAATGGTTAGATTTTGTGTGGAGGCTATATATACCCCTCCACCTCCTCTTCATTCGTGGAGAGAGCCATCAGACTAAACCTACACTTCCAACTTACCATTTCTGAGGGAGAACCACCTACTCATGTGTTGAGGCCAAGATATTCCATTCCTACCATATGAATCTTGATCTCTAGCCTTCCCCAACTTGCTTTCTACTCAAATCTTCTTTCCACCAGATCCAAATCCTATGAGAGAGAGTTGAGTGTTGGGGAGACTATCATTTGAAGCACAAGAGCAAGGAGTTCATCATCAACGCACCATTTGTTACTTCTTGGAGAGTGGTGTCTCCTAGATTGGCTAGGTGTCACTTGGGAGCCTCCGACAAAGATTGTGGAGTTGAACCAAGAAGTTTGTAAGGGCAAGGAGATCGCCTACTTCGTGAAGATCTACCGCTAGTGAGGCAAGTCCTTCGTGGGCGACGACCATGGTGGGATAGACAAGGTTGCTTCTTCGTGGACCCTTCTTGGGTGGAGCCCTCCTTGGACTCGCGCAACCGTTACCCTTCGTGGGTTGAAGTCTCCATCAACGTGGATGTACGATAGCAGCACCTATCGGAACCACGCCAAAAACATCCATGTCTCCAATTGCATTTGAATCCTCCAAAACCCTTCCCTTTACATTCTTGCAAGTTGCATGCTTTACTTTCCGCTGCTCATATACTCTTTGCATGCTTGCTTGCTATGTGTTGTGAATGTTAAACTTGTGCCTAAACTCCAATCAAACTTAAAAAGGGTTAAAAAGTGCAACTTTGGTACTTAGTGTCTAATCACCCCCCTCTAGACACCTCTTCTCAAGGTCCTACAAGTGGTATCAGAGCATTGGTCTCCATTGCCTTGGTTTAATCACCATTGGAGGAAGATGGATGAGTCTACTTTGGGGAGTCTTAGACATAGAGTGCCTATTCTTGACGGAGAGTATTTTCATGAGTGGAAAAATGAGATGCTTGTAATTTTCAATCAATATCATTTGAACAAGTACATTGCTAGCCCTTGTGCACCTTATGTGATCCTATGCATCCTACCCCTGATGAGTCTATTGACATGATTAGGAATGTTAGAGCTGTTAATCTTATCACTATAGGCTTGCCTAGAAACTTGATTATAAAACTGCCTACTCTTGAGTGTGCCTACACTATATGGAAATTTCTTGAGGAATGATTTCCTGATTATTCTTTGAAAAATCTTGATGAAATTCTTCATAAGTCTATTGCCTTGAGTAAGATGAATACTAGTGATCCTATGTTTGGTGATCGTCTATTTGAGCTTAGAAATCTTATGCATGCCAAATGAAATGTTGGTATTATTAGTGATATTATTTCCGAAGCTATAAAAATTCATAGACAACATCATTGTCAAAATCACTCTAACGAATCACCCTCTCTAGGATTTGATCCACCACATGACGATGTTGAACATGGATACTATGATGAGGATGATGATGATGACTTTGATCTTGATGATGCAATGAGACACTTTGGTCTTATGGCAAATCTTCGGGGATATATGTCAGGAGGAAAGGAATGGGTTCTTGATAGTGTATGTACCGATCACATGACCGGAGATAAAGACATGTTTCATGAGCTTGCTGATAATGATAGTCCTCGAAAGTATGTCACTTTCGGTGAAAACTCAAAGGGTAAGGTGATTGGCCTTGGTAAGGTGGCCATCTCACATGATAGCTCCATACAAAATGTCATGCTCGTTGAATCTCTTGGATACAACTTACTTTCAGCATCTAGACTTGCTGACTTTGGTTTCAATGTCTTATTTACTGAAGTTGATTGCCAAGTGTTTCGTCGAGACAATCATAAAATGGTCTTTACCGGTATACGTAGAGGTGATCTATACATTGTTGATTTCACTAAAAAGGCCCAACCTAAAACTTGCTTCATTGCTAAATCCTCAAAAGGTTGGTTATGGCATAGACGACTAGGTCACGTTGGCATGAGAAACCTTGACAAGCTTATTAAAGGAAATCATATCCTTGGTGTCAACGATGTCATATTTGATAAGGATAGACTTTGCAGTGCTTGTCAAGAAGGTAAACAGGTTGGAGGAAGGCATCCCGTGAAGAACATCATGACCACAAGGAGGCCACTTGAGCTACTTCACATGGATCTCTTTGGTCCCAACTCTTACAAGAGTCTCGGTGGAAATTCTTTTGGTCTAGTTATAGTTGTTGATTTTTCAAGATTTACGTGGGTGTTCTTTCTCGATGATAAATCGCAGGTCCAAAAGATCTTCAAGAACTTCGCTAGGAAGGCCCAAAATCAATTTGAAGTGAAGATCAAGAAGGTTCGCAGCGACAACGGAACGGAGTTCAAGAACGCAAATGTGGACACCTTTCTTGATGAAGAAGGGATTTCACATGAGCTCTCGGCTACGTACACACCTCAACAAAATGGAGTTGTTGAGAGGAAGAACCGGACTCTCATCGAAATGGCGAGAACGATGCTTGATGAGTACAAGACGCCGAAGCACTTTTGGGCAGAAGCGGTTGAGACAGCTTGTCATGCAACAAATTGCTTGTATCTTCACAAGCTACTCGGCAAGACGGCATACGAGCTCCTCACCGGTAACAAACCCCAAGTTGGATACTTTCGAGTATTCGACTCAAAGTGCTACATTCTTGATAAGCATCATCGTTCTAAATTTGCTTCTAAGTCTCATGAAGGTTTCCTACTAGGTTATGGCTCAAACTCTCACACTTATCGTGTCTACAACAATTTGACCCAAAAGGTTGAAGAGATGGTAGATGTGAAGTTTGATGAATCTAACGGCTCGCAAGTAGAGCAATTGCTAATTGATGTAGGAGACAAAGATCCTTCGGAAGCAATCCAAGACTTGTCTATTGGCAAGGTCCGTCCAACAGAGGTGAAGGAGAGTACCTCATCCGTCCAAGTGGAAGCTTCTACTTCACGACAAGGTGAACCAAGAGATGATACGGAAGCATCCACAAGTGGGACACACCAAGATGAAGAAAACGAGGAAGTGCATCAAGATGAACGTCAACGACCTCCTTCTCCACCACGACAAGAGAACGACAACGCCAACAATGAAGAAGATCAAGAAGAAGAAGAAGATGAAGAAGAAGTTCAGCCAAGATCCAAGCAAAAGCTTTCATGAGTTCGAGCAAGAATTGCTAAAGACCATCCCGTCGAGCAAATCTACAATGATATTCAAACCGGGAGAATCACTCGCTCTAAAACTCATTTAGCTAACTTTTGTGAAAACTATTCTTTCATCTCTAGCATTGATCCTATGAAGGTTGAAGAAGCATTGGAAGATCCGGATTGGATAAACGCTATGCATGAAGAGCTACACAACTTTGAGAGAAACCAAGTTTGGACATTGGTTGAGAAGCCCGACAACAACCACAACATCATCGGTACCAAATGGGTGTTTCACAACAAGCAAGATGAAGATGGACAAGTAGTTCGCAATAAAGCACGTCTCGTCGCCCAAGGCTACACACAAGTTGAAGGTATGGACTATGGTGAGACTTATGCTCCTGTTGCTAGACTTGAGTCTATTTGCATCTTACTTGCCTATGCTAATCACCATGATATCACATTGTACCAAATGGACATTAAAAGTGCTTTTCTAAATGGTGAAATAGAGGAGGAAGTTTATGTTAAACAACCTCCCGACTTTGTCAATCCTAAGAAACCAAATCATGTTTACAAACTTCACAAAGCTCTTTATGGTCTTAAACAAGCTCCTAGAGCTTGGTACAAATGCTTAACTAAGTTTCTTCTTGGAAAGGGATTTGAAATTGGGAAAATTGATTCTACTCTTTTCACTAAAAGGGTTAATGGATAACTATTTGTGTGCCAAATTTATGTTGATGATATCATATTTGGATCGACTAACCCTCATTTTAGTGAGAAGTTTGGAAAGCTAATGTCGGAGAAGTTTGAGATGTCAATGATGAGTGAACTCAAATTCTTTCTTGGGTTGCAAATCAAGCAAACTAAGGAAGGTACCTTTGTCTCTCAAATGAAGTACACTAAGGACTTATTCAAGAAGTTCAATATGCAAGAATGCAAAGGTATGTCTACACCCATGCCTACTAGTGGACATCTTGATTTGACCAAAGATGGTGAACCGGTTGATCAAAAGGTTTATCGCTCTATGATTGGTTCATTGTTATACCTATGTGCTTCACGTCCCGATATTATGCTAAGCGTGTGCATGTGTGCAAGATATCAAGCTGCTCCTAAAGAATGCCATCTTAAGGCTGTGAAAAGGATAGTGAGATACTTAATACATACACCAAATTTTGGCATTTGGTATCCTAAGAGGGCCTCTTTCGATCTTGTTGGCTACTCTGACTCAGACTATGCCGGAGACAAGGTTGATAGAAAGTCCACTTCGGGTACTTGTCAATTTCTTGGTAGATCTCTTGTGTCTTGGTACTCCAAGAAACAAAACTCGGTATCCTTATCCACCGCCGAAGCGGAGTACATTGCCGCTGGTTCATGTTGTGCTCAATTACTTTGGATGACCCAAACTCTTAAAGATTATGGGATATATGTGAAACATGTTCCATTGCTTTGTGACAATGAAAGTGCTATCAAAATTGGACATAATCCTGTGCAACATTCTCGAACTAAGCATATTGAAGTTCGTCATCATTTCATTCGAGATCATGTTGCTAAGGGTGACATTGATCTTAAGCATGTTCGCACCGAAAAGCAATTAGCGGATATATTCACTAAACCTCTTGATGAGAAAGTGTTTCGCAGGTTGAGAGGAGAATTGAACATCATAGATGCTTCAAACTTGGAGTAGAAACTCCATTGGATACATGCAAGACATGAGCTTATGACTAATCCTTGATATTTCTCTTATGATGAAAATCTTATGTCATGGACATATTTGCATCTTGCATGTTATCTAACCCATGTAGGTACTTGGTTGAATCAAATTCCATGAGATTGTAATCTACTCACATCTAGAGCAATCTCTACATCACCAAGTCTCTATACAAAGGTGGTTGAAGACAAGGAAGCACGAAACCATTCAAACATATCCTTTGACAAATTCTATGTTAAGCTTCATGTTGTCATTTTTGGATACACAAGTGCACTTCCTTGCAATAACTAACCCATGTAGGTAGATGGACTCAAATTCCAAGTGGTGCTCCCAACTCTTGATGAGCTATATCAACCTTGAGCAACCCACACAAGTTCAACTACATGATCAACACCACCAACCAAGGTATGTTATTCCATCTTAGAGAAGCTTTACTCCGAGACATGAGCTAAAGCAACTCGAAAAGATGTGAATACATCAAGATGCTTAAACGAAAAATGGTAACCCCATTTTGAGCTTAAACGATGAGTATGACCTATGATCAAGTGATCTCACTTGACTCCTAAGTCAATATACTCTAACATAGGTGACTTTGTCGCCGACCATCTCTAGATGAAGTTCTCTTGTGTTCGTCTCTGTGTTTTTGCATTTGTCTCATGCATATTTGTTTCCCCTTTCAAAAAAAAAACTTCATCTAGATTTCTTTCTTTTTTCGTTTGTTTGTCTGCATTTTATGCATCAATTCATTGCATATCATTCAGTTAATTCCTTGCAAATCTTTGTGAGATCTTACTAGTCCAGTGAGCTGCGGTGACAAGTGTTTTCTTTGTGATGAACTCGGTTTCACCGATTTGATATTTTCGGTCCAACCGAATTCTTTTGGTACAACTGAAGCAACAACTCGGTGCCACCGATTTCACCACAGGAAAAATAGTTTGCCACTTATTCTGAGTTTCTTCTGATCCAGCTCCACTTAATGAATCTTGTCCTCTAACAAGCATCACATTTTTATCAAGTGCTTTATGTTGTGACTCAAGGATCAAACCCATTCACGACAAATTCCAGAGGGAGAGAGAGAGATCACATCTTTATCAAGCCCTTCTTGGAAATTGATGTCAAAGGGGGAGAGAGAGATCACATCAAAGCTTATCATTTTAGAGAGAGTATCACCTTCTCAGGGGGAGAGAGATCCTTCAGGGAGAGTGAGAGAGATCTCCAGGGGGAGAGAATACTAGTAGAAAGTATTTCTCAAGGATCCCAGATGCTTGATGTTCAAGAGGAGAGATGCCACATGTCTTCTTGAGGGGAAAGACATGTTCATATGTGCTTACTTGCATTAGTTTGCATTAGCTCTGTTCATTTACATCTTTCAGCTCTGATTTTCTGTTCCCTATCTTCTCCTAGTATCCCATGCTAGATTCAGGGGGAGCAAGACATCTAAGGGAAAGAAATCATTTAAATTCAGTGCATATCTATACTCTTGGGGACATGTCTAATCAAATGTGGTACTTAGTACTCACTCTCTACATGTCATCCCAGTCTTGGTATTCTTGTAGTTCCTTCTGTTTGCTTTGGCTAGTAGATGTACCCGTGTTATCTAACCTTGTTTGTGCAGGTTCATTCCATCCTAAGCCAACTCAAGACTACAAGGTAACTATATGCTTCACACTCATGTATATGAGGAATTCTTGCTGATGTACATACTGTTTGCAAGAAGGACTCATGAGCATGAAGGTATTTTCTTTAATATTCTTTGCTCTGATGCATATGGCCAAGATACATGTAACACATTGCCTACTCTGTCACGGTTATGCTCTCAAATGCTTCTATATTCCATATTCACATGATTACATACATGTAGGGGGAGCCTATGTTTGTTACATGTCTTTCCAAAGCTTTACTTGCTATTCTCTATATCTTTATCTAAAAGCTTTGATGTATGTTGTCATCAATTACCAAAAAGGGGGAGATTGAAAGCACAAGTGCTCCCTAGGTGGTTTTGGTAATTAATGTCAACATATCTCTTGTTGGACTAACACTTTTATCTAGTATGTTTCAGATAAGTTCAACAATGGAGTGGCATGGACTAAAGGATGTGGGAACTTATTCAAGATGCTAAGGACAAAGGATTGGCTCAAGCTTCAATCTCAAGACTCTTCATTTTACATTTTAGTGATCCAAGATCACATTGAGTCTATAGGAAAAGCCAATACTATCAAGAAGGGATGAGGTGTTGTTTAATGAGTTTCTTGCTCCACAGTGCTTAGTGATATGCTCCAAAACCCTCAACAACTTTCCCACTTCTCCACATATGACCTAAACCTAAAGCCAAAATCGGTCACACCGATTCTTTCTATCCGGCGCCACCGAGTTCAGATGTCATAGCCACTGCCACAAACCCTAGGCAAATCGGTCTCACCGATGGGGATCTCGGTCTCACCGAGATGGGATTGTAATCTCTCTGTGTATGTCCATTATCAAAATCGGTCTTACCGAGTTTGAGCAATCGGTCCTACCGAGATTACAATGCAAACTCTCTGGTTAACTTATTACCAAAATCGGTCGCACCGAGTTTGAGTAATCGGTCCCACCGAGTTTGCCTGACCAACTCTCTGGTTAGCTAATTACCAAAATCGGTCTTACCGAGTTTGTGTAATCGGTCTCACCGAGATTACGTTATGCCCTAACCCTAACCATATCGGTCCTACCGAGTTGCATTTCGGTCCCACCGAAAATCCTAACGGTCACTAGATTTACTAAATTGGTCTGACCGAGTTTGTTGATTCGGTCCCACCAAGATTGGTAAATTGTGTGTAACGGTTAGATTTTGTGTGGAGGCTATATATACCCCTCCACCTCCTCTTCATTCGTGGAGAGAGCCATCAGACTAAACCTACACTTACAACTTACCATTTCTGAGAGAGAACCACCTACTCATGTGTTGAGGCCAAGATATTCCATTCCTACCATATGAATCTTGATCTCTAGCCTTCCCCAACTTGCTTTCCACTCAAATCTTCTTTCCACCAGATCCAAATCCTATGAGAGAGAGTTGAGTGTTGGGGAGACTATCATTTGAAGCACAAGAGCAAGGAGTTCATCATCAATGCACCATTTGTTACTTCTTGGAGAGTGGTGTCTCCTAGATTGGATAGGTGTCACTTGGGAGCCTCCGACAAAGATTGTGGAGTTGAACCAAGAAGTTTGTAAGGGCAAGGAGATCGCCTACTTCGTGAAGATCTACCGCTAGTGAGGCAAGTCCTTCGTGGGCGACGGCCATGGTGGGATAGACAAGGTTGCTTCTTTGTGGACCCTTCTTGGGTGGAGCCCTTCCTGGACTCGCGCAACCGTTACCCTTTGTGGGTTGAAGTCTCCATCAACGTGGATGTACGATAGCACCACCTATCGGAACCACGCCAAAAACATCCGTGTCTCCAATTGCGTTTGAATCCTCCAAAACCCTTCCCTTTACATTCTTGCAAGTTGCATGCTTTAATTTCCGCTGCTCATATACTCTTTGCATGCTTGCTTGCTATGTGTTGTGAATGTTAAACTTGTGCCTAAACTCACTTAAACTTAAAAAGGGTTAAACACTGCAACTTTGGTACTTAGTGTCTAATCACCCCCCCTCTAGACACCTCTTCTCAAGGTCCTACACAGAGGTATGCATTAAACTTGCCCCGTGGTTTATTTAGTCTTTTTGTCGAGGCATGACAATTTGAACTATGCCTCGATAGGAAACACCGGACTGTGTCCGGGGACCCTACCGGCCATGCCTCCAGCAGCCGGATTCCCGGACCGGGTTCACGGGCGGAGGCTGACGTGGGGACAGTGCCGAACTGTTCTCCTGCGGAGGATACAGATATGCTTTCCGCCACAAATTTAGAAGTAGAGAGCGCCATGAATCATCGGCGCCGACGAGCCGTACTCCGTGGTGATATTTTTTCCGAAGAGGCGTTCAATGCCTTCAATTCCGGACGCACCTATATCCGCGCTGCTCAAGATGGACTTGCCAGAGCAACGAACCAGTATGTCAAGGATATACGGGTAAGAGAATAAATAAGTATGTGTAGTAGTAGCCCCTGAGACTTGAAACAGTTGGCACAACTGATTTAAGGATCATGTAAATGCACAGGTTCTTGTAGAGAAGAATGCCCAGTTGTCGCAAGAGCTAGAAGAGTGTAAGGCCCAAATGAAGGCTAATGTAGCCGAACAAGGGGGATCCGAAAAGGCTTCTTCTGTTAAGAATTTCATTCTGCCAGTTTGTGTGTTCGGCATGTTTTATAAATCTAACGAAAGATTCGGCAGACAATCCCGGAGGAAATCCGGAGATTATGGGAGATAATGAGCTGCATATGCGAAGTCAATTGAAGGCGGGCGAACGCGTGCTGACGCAGTCTATCCAGGAGAAGAATAAGCTGCAAGATGCTAATCTCAAACTAAGCGTCAAATTGAAAGATGTTCGGGCTCAGCTCGCGGATTCCGTGAAGGAGAACCGGAGGTTTCGACGCGGCATTTATAGTAAGTGCTTGAACGAACTGTAGTATAGTTCGGCGAGGAGGCGTATTGACAGAGTTATGTCTGCAGGTATGTTGCCGGGACGCCCTGAAGAGGAGATGTCCGGGTCTGCAGGCGATATACTGCAAGAGCTTTCACAACTACATGAATGAGCTCGGCAGGTGATGCAGGGTATTGCCCAGGCTTTGTGGCCGTCCGCTTCCCTGCCAGGAGGCATGGACAAACTTGTAGAGATGCTTAAAGGAGCACGGCGGCGCTTCCGACTATGGAAGAGATCAGCTTGCCAGCAAGGTGCGAGAGAAGCTTGGGCCATGGTGAAGATGCGATACGCCAAGGCTGACCCGAACCACATGGCCAAAGTCGGACCGGCTGGGCCAGATGGACAAGAGATACCCGCTAGTTTAGTATATGATCAAGTAGCATTAGCTGCAAAGTATTCCCAGCAGGATTGTAAGCTAGACAGCCTGTTGGATGGTATAGAGGAAGAGTACAGCCAGTCAGTATGATTATGTAATTTTGAATGGGCTCATGTACTTTCTAGCCGGATTGAAAATCATTTGTCATGGCGGACCTTTTCGCTTCAGCCCCTGGATCCGACAGTCCGAGGTGTATCCGAATACTCACACAGTTATGAAAAACCGGGGTATGCGTGGAAACCAGTCGTAGGGGTCATAAGTGCGTGAACAGACAAGTACCCAACTAGTTAAGTTATATTACATGGATAGTAAGAAACATCTTCCAGAGAGAATAGTTCTATTAGGGGTTCCTTTCTCTGGGTACGCATGCATCGATGTGCATGTCCGATCTGCGAGCGAAAGTGCAGGAAACAAAACATCTCAGTATTTTCGTTGTCAGGAATGAGAACATCTTTTGTTCACCGACCGAATATTCCTTTAAGAACGCTAGCTTTTGGCTTCACCCAGTCTGAGGTACACATCCGGCTCAACCGACAGTAACAATCACAGAGGTGCTCCCCTTATGCCCTAGCCGAATTAACGGGAACATAGGGCATAAATACAAGAGCCAGGCAACCCAGCATGACCAAAACTTAAGTCATATCGATGCATATAATGGTGAAGAAAAGGCACATATGGAAAGAAAAATGCATATGTGGCTTGGCAAGAAGCCATTAAAGTGATTATATATATTGCTTCCGAATAGGAAGCCCCCAGGTATAGTGCGCGTGCATAATGCGGCAGGAGTGCTCAGGGCATCCATACAGTTTTAAGGCTATATGTATATAAAAAAAGGAAAAAAGGGGCAAGAAAGGAGGAAAAGGAACATAATCGAAGAGGCGGAGATGAGGAGATGAACACTGGGTTCGGTGCTAGGCGTAGAATCTCCGGAGTCTGGCCACGTTCCATGGGTTCGGCTCGAGTCTGTTGTCAGAGGCATTGCGCAAACGGTACGATCCTCCAGGTAGGCGTAGAACAAGTTCGCCAATGTTATAAGGTTTGGCCCGTACTTCTCTGCTTTGATACCTTCGAGCCCGTTGCTGATAGAATGCGAAGCGGGCTTTAGCGACGTCACGCTCCTCCTCCAAAGCATCTAAGTTGTCCTGCCGATCTAGCTTGGCTTCCTTCTCTTCATACATGCGCACGCGAGGTGAGTCATGAATTATATTGCAGGGTAGCACTGCTTCTGCGTCGTACACCATAAAAAATGGTGTGTATCCGGTGGTGCGATTCGGCGTGGTTCGCAGCCCCCAGAGTACGGAGTCGAGTTCCTCGACCCAATGCGTGTCTGATTCCTTCAAGGATCGCACTAGTTTGGGTTTGATGCTGCTCATAATAAGACCATTTGCACGTTCGACCTGACCGTTTGTTTGGGGGTGATAGACAGAGGCGTAGTCGAGCTTAATGCCCATTTTGCTACACCAGGCTTTCACCTCCTCGGCTGTAAAATTTGAGCCGTTGTCGGTGATAATACTGTGGGGGACATCGTAACGGTGTACAACCTCTGATATGAAGTCTATCACTGGTCCGGATTCGGCCGTTTTAACTAGTTTGGCTTCTATCCATTTGGTGAATTTGTCCACCATGACCAATAAGTATTTTTTCTTATGGCTTCCCCCTTTGAGGGGTCCCACCATATCCAGCCCCCAGACCGCGAAGGGCCAAGTTATGGGGATCGTTTGGAGAGTAGTAGGGAGCATATGGCTCTGATTGGCAAATAGTTGACAACCAATGCAATGTTGGACAAGGTCCCGTGCGTCCGCCCGGGCTGTCGGCCAGTAGAATCCTGTCCGAAAGGCCATGCTTATGAGAGATCGGGCTGCCGCGTGGTGCCCGCCTAGTCCGGAATGGATTTCGGCTAAGAGCTGCCGCCCTTCCTCCTTGGAGATGCATCGTTGGATCACTCTGGTGGCGCTCTTCTTGTAGAGTTCTCCTTCATGGACTTTGTAGGCTTTAGAGCGTCGCACGATGCAGCGTGCCTTGTTTTGGTCCTCGGGGAGCTCCTGCCTATTAAGGTAGGCCAAGAAGGGCTCAGTCCATGGGGCGATGACATCCATTATTTCGTGGGCCGAAGATGTTATTTCGGTGGCAGAGCCTCCGATTACGTCAGAAGGTTCAAAAGTTGGGGTTGTGTTTGGAGTCGGACTAATGGTGCCGGACTCCCCTTCCCATGCCACAGACGGTCTGAACAATCTTTCTAAGAAGATGTTGGGTGGTACGGGGTCGCGTCTAGCGCCAATGCGGGCGAGGATATCAGCCGCTTGGTTGTTTTCTCTAGCCACATGGTGGAATTCGAGCCCCTCAAACCGAGCTGACATTTTGAGGACAGCATTGCGATAGGCCACCATTTTCGGATATTTGGCATCAAAGTCTCTGTTTACCTGAGATATTGCGAGGTTCGAGTCCTCGCACACTTCGAGGCATTGAATGCCCATGGAGACTACCATCCAAAGACCTTGCAACAGAGCCTCGTATTCGGCTGCATTGTTGGAGTCTGTGAATAATATTTGGAGTACGTACTATACTGTGTCTCCGGTGGGGGATGTCAGGACGACACCCGCTCCTAATCCGGCCAGCATTTTGGAGCCGTCGAAATGCATGATCCAATTTGAGTACGAGCCGTACTCTTTAGGGAGTTCGGCTTCTGTCCATTCGGCGACGAAGTCAGTCAATACTTGCAACTTAATGGACCGTCATGGTTTGTATGTTATGTCGAACGGAAGGAGCTCAATAGCCCATTTAGCAATTCGGCCTGTTGCGTCGCTGTTATTTATTATGTCATTGAGTGGAACTTCGGAGGCCACAGTGATCGAACACTCTTGAAAGTAGTGTCATAGTTTCCGGGATGCCATGAAGACCGCATACGCTATCTTTTGATAGTGTGGGTACCGAGATTTACATGGAGTGAGGACAGTGGACACGTAGTATACCGGCTTTTGGAGTGGGAACTTGTGTCCGTCTGCCTCTCGTTCTACGATGAGAACTGCGCTCACAACTTGGTTTGTTGCGGCTATGTATAATAGCATGGGTTCGCCCGTATTCGGCGCGGTCAGGACTGGGTTGGTAGCCAAGAGTGCCTTTATTTCTTCCAGTCCGGCCGTGGCCGCTTCCATCCACTTGAAATGTTCGGTGCGTAGAAGAAGGCGATACAAGGGTAGTGCCTTTTCTCCTAAGAGGGAGACAAAGCGGCTTAAGGCAGCCACACATCCAGTTAGTTTCTGGATCTGCTTGAGGTCTGTTGGGATAGCCAACTGTGACAGAGCTCAGATTTTTGCCGGATTGGCTTCAATTCCTCTATTGGAAACGATGAACCCGAGCAATTTTCCGGAGGGTACTCCAAAGACACACTTCTCCGGGTTGAGCTTGATGTCGTATGTTCGGAGATTATCGAACATAAGTCTCAAGTCATCTATTAAGGTGTCGACTTGTCTTGTTTTGATGACCATGTCGTCTACGTAGGCCTCTACTGTCTTGCCGATTTGTTTTTCCATGCATGTCTGAATCATGTGTTGATAGGTTGCACCGGCGTTTTTTAGCCCGAAGGGCATGGTGTTGAAACAGAAGGGGCCGTACGGGGTGATGAAGGCTGTTGCAGCCTGGTCGGACTCTGCCATCTTGATTTGATGGTATCCGGAGTATGCGTCGAGGAAACACAATGAATCGTTGTCCTGCGGTGGCATCGATTATCTGATCAATGCGGGGGAGGGGGAAGGGATCCTTAGGGCAAGCTTTATTGAGGTGTTTGAAATCGACACATAAGCGCCAGGATTTGTCCTTTTTTGGTACCATTACCAGGTTTCCTAGCCAATCCGGATGTTTGACGTCTCTGATGAATCCGACTTCGAGTAGCTTGGCTAGCTCTTCTCCCATGGCTTGCTGTTTAGGCTCTGAGAAGCGCCTAAGAGTCTGCTTGACTGGCTTGTATCCTTTTAGTATATTGAGGTTGTGTTCGGCCAGCCTGCGTGGGATGCCCGGCATGTCTGAAGGATGCCAGGCGAAAATATCCCAATTTTTACGCAGGAAGTCTCGCAGTGTGGCTCTATTGTGGGATTCAGCTGTGTCCCTATGGAAGCTGTCTTTCAGGGGTCCATTGGGTGGACCTGGAATTTGACTATCTTGTCCGCTGGCTTGAAGGAGGTGGATTTAGGTCGCTTGTCGAGTATCACGTCATCTCTGTCCACTGTTGCTCGTAGTGTTGTCAGCTCTTTGGTCGCGAGGGCTTCTGATAATGCCTCCAGGGCGAGGGTGGCAGTTTTATTTTCGGTGCGGAGTGCGACGTCCGGATCACTAGCTAGAGTGATGATTCCGTTGGGCCCGGGCATTTTGTGCTTCATGTACCCGTAATGGGGTATAGCCTGAAAACTCGTGAATGCGTCCCGCCCTAAGAGGGCGTGGTATCCGCTGCTGAACGGGGCACTTGGAATGTAATTTCTTCGGACCTGTAATTCTCCGGCGTGCCGAATACCACATCCAGTGTGATTTTTCCGCACATTGTGCCTCTCGACTAGGGATGATTCCCCTGAAGGTATTGCTGCTTTGTTCAATGCGGCTCTTGTCAATTTCCATCTTGTTAAGGGTTTCCTCATAGATGAGGTTTAGTCCGCTTCCACCGTCCATGAGCACTTTAGTAAGCCTGAAGCAATCTACGATTGGGCTAAGGACCAAGGCGGCTGGTGCTCGGACTGTCCGGAATTGGGGTTCATCACTGGCATTGTAGGTTATAGCCGTGTCGTTCCATGGGTTTATTGTTGCCACATGGCAAACTTCTGCGAGGCTGCGCTGAGCTTGCTTTTGCCTATTATTTGAGGCGAAAGTCTCGAAGACTGTAAATACCATATTGTTGTCTCCGGCGAGATGTTTTATGAGGAGACCTTCACCGCTCTTTGCCACCTGCCGGAGTATCCAACATGCTCTAAGGCTATGCGTTGGCGTAGTATCCGGTGTGCTATGAATCTTGCATGGCCCGTTTAGACATTCTTCCAATACGGTTCCGCGCCTTGCGGCGGGTTTTATTTTCTTGGTACTTGAATCGGGTGACTTACGAGAGTTTACCCTTTTAGTTCAGACAGGGGATTTGTCTAGAGCCGGACTGTCCCAGAAACATGTTTGGGTTTTCCAGGCGCTTTCCATCGCGCAGTACTTTTGCACTATGGCCGCTAAGTTAGCGAAGTGTACTATGTCACGGCGGCTTATAGCATTGAGAATCCCTTTGTCCGTGCAATTTTTGCAAAAGAGGGAGATTGCATCTACCTTGTGACAGTCCTTGACCCTGTTTATCACAAGGAGGAATCTGGCCAAGTAGTGATGTACTATTTCTTGGGGCTCTTGTCTGATATGGGAAAGATTGGATAAATCTGGGTGGGTGGGCAGATTTGAGTCCGAATCCCGACCCGATCTGAGACCCAGGGGCAAAGAAGCTTCCGAGCTTGATGGCTCGGGTTCTGGGGCATTGCCCAACTTCTTCGGCCCGCCCCCCGATCCTGAGTCCAGGACCGGGGTCATGTCCTCCCGCGAGCGGGTGTCCGGCTCGAAGAGCTCGGAAATCCGGATATAGTTCGTCCTCAAAGTGGAGGGATAATTAGGATGATGCTCTTCCACTACCGCTATCTCATGGGTGACTGGTGGAGAGTGAATCTCCCTTTGATCGGGTTTAAGCCATACCTGGTTATAGTCCGTAGCAACACCCAGGGCAGCAACGCGATCCAAGATCTCATTAAGGGAGAAGAGCTCCACTGGATCCATCTGTTCAGAGAATTCCGAATCAACGTGGAGGCTATTTTAAATGACCTGAGAAGTCATTGTCGGCGCAATAGCCGTTCGGGCGGTCATAACGAAGCCGCCCAGCCGGAGAGTTTGGCCTAAAGCAAGGCTTCCCCCGGTGGTGATGTTGTCTCTGACGACGAGGCAAGCCATCAAGCCTTATAGTGACGACACAGAGGAACTCTCAATGAAAGCACCAATGTCGGTGTCAAAACCGGTGGATCTCGGGTAGGGGGTCCCGAACTGTGCGTCTAAGGCTAATGGTAACAGGAGACTAGGGACACGATGTTTACCCAGGTTTGGGCCCTCTCGATGGAGGTAATACCCTACTTCCTTCTTGATTGATCTTGATGATATGAGTATTACAAGAGTTGATCTACCACGAGATCAGAGAGGCTAAACCCTAGAAGCTAGCCTATGGTATGATTGTTGATGATCGTAAGTCCAACGGACTAAACCCTCCGGTTTATATAGACACCGGAGGGGGCTAGGGTTACACAAAGTCGGTTTACATAGGAGGAGATCTACATCCGGATCGCCAAGCTTGCCTTCCACGCCAAGGAGAGTCCCATCCGAACACGGGGCGAAGTCTTCTATCTTGTATCTTCATAGTCCAACAGTCCGGCCAAAGTATATAGTCCGGCTGTTCGAATACCCCCTTATCCAAGACTCCCTCACCTGCCAGAGGGGGGATCCATCATCGGTGGCCATCTTCATCATCGCGATGCTCTCCATGACGAGGAGGGAGTAGTTCACCCTCGGGGCTGAGGGTATGTACAAGTAGCTATGTGTTTGATCTCTCTCTCTCTCTCTCTCTCTCTCTCTCTCTCTCTCTCTCCCTCTCTCTCGTGTTCTTGATATGGCACGATCTTGATGTATCGCGAGCTTTGCTATTATAGTTGGATCTTATGATGTTTCTTTCCCTCTACTCTCTTGTAATGGATTGAGTTTTCCCTTTGAAGTTATCTTATTGGATTGAATCTTTAAGGATTTGAGAACACTTGATGTATGTCTTAAGTGGGATACCCATGGTGACAATGGGGTATTCTATTGATTCACTTGATGTTTGGTGATCAACTTGCGGGTTCCGTGACCTTGGGAATCTATGCATAGGGGTTGGCACATGTTTTCATATTGACTCTCCGGTAGAAGCTGTGGGGCACCCTATGAAGTTCTTTGTGTTGGTTTGAATAGATGAATCTGAGATTGTGTGATGCATATCGTGTAATCATACCCAGGGATACTTGAGGTGACATTGGAGTATCTAGGTGATATTAGGTTTTTGGTTGATGTGTGTCTGAAGGTGTTATTTTACTACGAACTCTTGGTCCGTTTGTGACACTTATATGAATAACCGAATAGATTGATCGGAAAGAATAACTTTGAGGTGGTTTCGTACCCTACAATAATCTCTTTGTTTGTTCTCTGCTATTAGTGACTTTGGAGTGACTCTTTGTTGCATGTTGAGGGATTGTTATTTGATCCAATTTGTTATTATTGTTGAGAGAACTTTCACTAGTGAAATTATGAACCCTAGGCCTTGTTTCTAAGCATTGCAATACCGTTTTCGCTCACTTTTACCACTTGCTACCTTGCTGTTTTTATAATTTCAGATTACAAAAACCTATGTCTACCATCCATATTGCACTTGTATCACCATCTCTTCGCCAAACTAGTGCACCTATACAATTTACCATTGTATTGGGTGTGTTGGGGACACAAGAGACTCTTTGTTATTTGGTTGTAGGGTTGTTTGAGAGAGACCATCTTCATCCTATGCCTCCCATGGATTGATAAACCTTAGGTCATTCACTTGAGGTAAATTTTCTACTATCCGACAAACCTCTACACTTGGAGGCCCAACAACGTCTACAAGAAGAAGGTTGTGTAGTAGATATCAAGCTCTTTTCTGACGCCGTTGCCGGGGAGGCTAGGTAAGTGATACATCTCCAACGTATCTATAATTTTTGATTGTTCCATGCTATTATATTACCTGTTTTGGATGCTTATGGGCTTTATTTTACATATTTATATCATTTTTGGGACTAACCTACTAACCGGAGGCCCATCCCATATTGCTGTTTTTTTTGCCTATTTCAGTATTTCGAAGAAAAGGAATATCAAATGGAGTCCAAACGGAATGAAACCTCCGGGAGCGTTATTTTTGGAACAAATCTGATCCGGAGAGCCTGGAGTGCAAGTCAAGAATGCTTCAAGGGCCCCACGAGATAGGAGGGCGCGCCCCCCTGTAGGGCGCGCCCCCCTGTCTCATGGGATCCTCGGGCGTCCACCGACGTACTTCTTCCTCCTATATATACCTACGGACCCCGAAAATATCTAGGGGCACCACGAAACACAATTTCCACCACCGTAACCTTCTGTATCCGCGAGATCCCATCTTGGAGCCTTCACCGGCACTCTGCCGGAGGGGGAATCGACCACGGAGGGCCTATACATCAACATCCTTGCCCCTCCTATGAGTTGTGCGTAGTTTACCACAGACCTATGGGTCCATAGTTATTAGCTAGATGGATTCTTCTCTATTTTTGGATCTCAATACAATGATCTCCCCCTCTCTTGTGGAGATCTATTCGATGTAATCTCTTTTTGCGGTGTGTTTGTCAAGATCCGATGAATTGTGAGTTTATGTTCAGATTTATCTATGGTTATTAATTGCATCTTCTCTGAATTCTTTTATGTATGATTGAGTTATCTTTGCAAGTCTCTTCGAATTATCGGTTTGGTTTGGCCTACTAGATTGATCTTTCTTGCCATGGGAGAAGTGCTTAGCTTTGGGTTCAATCTTGCGGTGTTCTTACCCAGTGACAGAAAGGGTTGCAAGACACACATTGTATTGTTGCCATCGACGATAACAAGATGGGGTTTATATCATATTGCATGAGTTTTATCCCTCTACATCATATCATCTTGCTTGATGCGTTACTCCGTTCTTATGAACTTAATACTTTAGATGCATGTTGGATAGCGGTCGATGTGTGGAGTAATAGTAGTAGATGCAGACAGGAGTCGGTCTACTTGTTTTGGATGTGATGCCTATATACATGATCATGCCTAGATAACGTCATAATTATTCGCTTTTCTATCAATTGCTTGATAGTAATTTGTTCACCCACCATAATACTTATGCTCTCGAGAGAAGCCTCTAGTGAAACCTATGGCCCCCGGGTCTATCTCTTATCATATTTGCTTTCAATCTACTTTTATTTGCATCTTTACTTTTCTTGCATCTATATTATAAAATACCAAAAATATATCTATCTTATCATACTATCTCTATTAGATCTCACTTTCGCAAGTGGCCATGAAGGGATTGACAACCCCTTTATTGCGTTGGTTGCGAGTTCTCAGTTTGTTTGTGTAGGTGCGGGGGACTTTTGAGGAGCCTCCTACTGGATTGATACCTTGGTTCTCAAAAACTGAGGGAAATACTTACGCTACACTTGCTGCATCACCCTCTCCTCTTCGGGGAAAACCAACGCTAGCTCAAGACGTAGCAAGAAGGATTTCTGGCGCCGTTGCCGGGGAGGTCTTCGCTCAAGTCAAGACATACCAAGTACCCATCACAAACTCATCTCCCTCGCATTTACATTATTTGCCAGTTGCCTCTCGTTTTCCTCTCCCCCACTTCACCCTTGCCGTTTTATTCGCCCTCTCTTTCGCAATCTCCTCCTCTCTTTTCGCTCGCCTCTTTCCGTTGCCGTTTTCTGTTTGCTTGTGTGTTGGATTACTTGTTGCCATGGCACAAGATAATACCAATTGTGTGATTTCTCGAATACCAATAATAATGATTTCCTTAGGACTCCAATTGCTCCTCTTAATGATGTTGAGTCTTGTGAAATCAATACTGCTTTGCTGAATCTTGTTATGAAAGATCAATTTGCCGGCCTTCCTAGTGAAGATGCCGCTACTCATCTAAACAATTTTGTTGATTTGTGTGATATGCAAAAGAAGAAAGATACGGATAATGATATTGTTAAATTTGGTGCTAAAGTTTAGAGATCGTGCTAAAGTTTGGTCTTCGTCTTTGCCTAAAATAGTATTGATTCTTGGAACAAGTGCAAAGATGCTTTTATCTCTAAGTATTTTCCTCCCGCTAAGATCATCACTCTTAGGAACGATATTATGAATTTTAAACAACTTGATCATGAGCATGTTGCCCAATCTTGGGAAAGAATGAAATTGATGCTTCGCAATTGCCCTACTCATGGTTTGAATTTATGGATGATCATACAAAATTTTTATGCTGGTTTGAACTTTGCTTCTAGAAATCTCTTAGATTCGGCCGCGGGAGGCATGTTTATGGAAATTACATTAGGAGATGCTACAAAATTGCTTGATAATATTATGGCTAATTATTCTCAATGGCACACCGAAAGATCTTCTAGTAAAAAGTGCATGCTATAGAAGAAATCAATGTTTTGAGTGGAAAGATGGATGAACTTATGAAGATGTTTGCTACTAAAAATACTCCTCTTGATCCCAATGATATGCCTTTGTCTTCTTTTATTGAGAATAATAATGAATCTATGGATGTGAATTTTGTCGGTAGGAATAATTTTGGAAACAATGCTTATAGAGGAAATTTTAATGCTAGACCGTTCCCTAGTAATCCCTCTAATAATTATGGAAATTCCTACAGTAATTATTATGGTAATTTTAATAAGATGCCCTCTGATTTTGAGAATAATGTGAAAGAATTTATGATTTCTCAAAAGAATTTTAATGCTTTGCTTGAAGAAAAAATGCTTAAAGTTGATGATTTGGCTAGGAATGTTGATAGACTTTTGCTTGATGTTGATTCTCTTAAACTTGGATCCTCTTCTCCTAAGCATGATATCAATGAGTCTCTCAAAGTAATGAGAATCTCCATTGGCAAGTGCAAGGAAAGAACCGCTAGATTGCGTGCTAAAAAAGAAAGCTTTATAAAAGCGTGTTCTTCTAATCTACACGAAAATAATGATGAGGATCTTAAGTTATTGATGCGTCTCCTATTAGATCTATGTTTTGCAATATGAATTTTGATGATTATGGGACTGATGATGAATCAACTTTGCCTAGAAGGCGTCCCAAAAATTCGGAATCTTTAGATCTTAATGCTAAATTTGGTAAAAGAGAGATTGGAGAATCCTCAACTTCTAATAATGTTGAACCCACTATCTCGGATTTCAAGGAATTTGATTATGATAATTGCTCTTTAAAAGGTTGTATTTCCTTGTTGCAATCCGTTGTTAATTCTCCTCATGCTTATAGTCAAAATAAAGCTTTTACCAAACATATTGTTGATGCCTTGATGCAATCCTATGATGAAAAACTCAATTTGGAAGTTGCTATACCTAGAAAAATTAATGATGAGTGGTAACCTACTATAAAAATTAGAATTAAAGATTTTGAGTGTTTTGCTTTGTGTGATTTGGGTGCTAGTGTTTCCACAATTCCGAAAACTTTATGCGATATTCTAGACTTCCATGATCTTGATGATTGCTCTTTAAATTTGCACCTTGCGGATTCCACCATTAAAAAGCCTATGGGAAGGATCAATGATGTTCTTATTGTTGCTAATAGAAATTTGGTGCCCGTAGATTTTATCGTTCTTGATATAGATTGCAAGCTTTCTTGCCCTATTATTCTTGGTAGACCTTTCCTTAGAACGATTGGTGCGATTATTGATATGAAGGAAGGGAACATTAGATTCCAATTTCCTTTAAAGAAAGGCATGGAGCACTTTCCAAGAAAGAGAGTCAAATTACCTTATGAATCTATCATGCGTGCTACTTATGAATCAAGTGCCAAAGATGGCACTCGTTAGATCTATCCTTGCTTTTATGCCTAGCTAGGGGCGTTTAACGATAGCGCTAGTTGGGAGGCAACCCAATTTTCTTTATGTTCTTTGTTTTTGTTCCTGTTTAGTGTTAAATTTTGTTTCTACTTTCTGTTTAGATGTGTTTTTATCTTTTGTTTAGTGTTTGTGCCAAGTAAAACCTATAGGATAAACTATGATGATGGTTGATTTTATTCTGCTGAAAAACAGAAACTTTGTGCTCACGAGAAAAAAAATCAATAAATCACAGAAAAGAGATTTTCCGTTGATTCTTTTTGCTACTGATCAATAAACAAAGTTTCCAGTACGTCCTATTTTGGTAGTATTTTTAGAGTTCCAGAAGTTTGCGTTAGTTACATATTGCTACAGACTGTTCTGTTTTTGACAGATTCTGTTTTTCGTGTGTTGTTTGCTTATTTCAATGCATCTATGGCTAATAAATTAGTTTATAAACCATAAGGAAGTTGGAATACAGTAGGTTTAACACCAAAATAAATAAAGAATGAGTTCATTGCAGTACCTTATGTGGTGGTTTTGTTTTCTTTCACTAACGGAGCTTATAAGATTTCCTGTTGAGTTTTGTGTTGTGAAGTTTTCAAGTTTTGGGTAAAGCTTTTATGGACTATGGAATAAAGAGTGACAAGAGCCTAAGCTTGGGGATGCTTATGGCACCCCAATATATTCAAGAATAGCCAAAAGCCTACGCTTGGGGATGCCCCGGGAAGGCATCCCCTCTTTCGTCTTCGTTCATTGGTAACTTTACTTGGAGCTATATTTTTATTCGCTACATGACATGTGTTTTGCTTGGAGCGTCGTGTATTATATTGGTCTTTGCTTGTTAGTTTACCACAATCATCCTTGCTGTAACACACCTTTTTGTATAAGCCTATTTGATTAGAATTTGCTAGAATACTCTATGTGCTTCACTTATATCTTTTGAGCTTGATAGTTTTTGCTCTAGTGCTTCACTTATATCTTTTAGAGCATGGTGGTGGATTAATTTTATAGAAATTGCTAGTCTCTCATGCTTCACTTATATTATTTTGAGAGTCTCTTAGAACAGCATGGTGTTTGCTATGGTTTTAATTTGGTCCTAGAATGATGAGCATACAAGTTGGGTATAATAAAAACTATCATAGAAAGTGAATTGGATGCTATGATCAATTTGATGCTTGATAATTGTTTTGAGATATGGAGGTAGTAATATTAAAGTCATGCTAGTTGGTCGATTATGGATTTAAAGAATGCTTGTGTTGAAGTTCGTGATTCCCGTAGCATGCACGTATGGTGAACCGCTTTGTGATGAAGTTGGAGCGCAATTTTATTTATTGATTATCTTCCTTATGAGTGGCAGTCGGGGACGAGCGATGGTCTTTTCCTACCAATCTATCCCCCTAGGAGCATGCGTGTAGTGCTTTAGTTTTTGATGAATTCTAAATTTTTATAACAAGTATATTAGTTCTTTTGATTAATGTTGAGTCCATGGATTATACGCACTCCTTTCAGCCCTCCATTATTGCTAGCCTCTCTTGTATCGTGCAACTTTCGCCGGTACCATACACCCACCATACTCCTTCCTCAAAACATCCACCATACCTACCTATTATGGCATTTCCATAGCCATTCCGAGATATATTGCCATGCAACTTTCCACCGTTCCGTTCATATGACACACATTACTTTTGTCATATTGCTTTTTGCATGAACATGTAGTTGACATTGTATTTGTGGCAAAGCCACCGTTCATAATTCTTTCATACATGTCACTCTTGATTCATTGCATATCCCGGTATACCGCCGGAGGCATTCATATAGAGTCATATTTTGTTCTAAGTATTGAGTTGTAATTGTTGAGTTGTAAAAAATAAAATAAAAGTGTGATGATCATCATTATTAGAGCATTGTCCCAGTGAGGAAAGGATGATGGAGACTATGATTCCCCCATAAGTCGGGATGAGACTCCGGACGAAATATAAAAAAATAATAAAAAAGAGGCTATAAAAAAAGAGAAAAGGCCCAAATAAAAAATTTATGAGAGAAAAAGAGAGAAGGGATAATGCTACTATCCTTTTACCACACTTGTGCTTCAAAGTAGCACCATGATCCTCATGATAGAGATTCTCATATGTTGTCACTTCCATTTACTAGTGGGAATTTTTCATTATAGAACTTGGCTTGTATATTCCAATGATGGGCTTCCTCAAAATGCCCTAGGTCTTCGTGAGCAAGCAAGTTGGATGCACCCCACTAGTTTTCTTTTGTTGAGCTTTCATATATTTATAGCTCTAGTGCATCCGTTGCATGGAAATCCCTACTCACTCACATTGATATCTAATGGGCATCTCCATAGCCCGTTTATACGCCTAGTTGATGTGAGACTATCTTCTCCTTTTTTGTCTTCTCCACAACCACCGTTCTATTCCACATATAGTGCTATGTCCATGGCTCACGCTCATGTATTGCATGAAAGTTGAAAAAGTTTGAGATTATTAAAGTATGAAACAATTTCTTGGCTCGTCATCGGGGTTGTGCATGATTAAATACTTTGTGTGATGAAGATAGAGCTTACCAGACTATATGATTTTGTAGGGATAACTTTCTTTTGGCCATGCTATTTTCAGAAGACATGATTACTTGCTTAGTATGCTTGAAGTATTACTATTTCTTATGTCAATATGAACTTTTATTTTGTATTACTTGGATCTGAACATTCATGCCACAATGAAAGAAATTTACAATATGAACTATGCTAGATAGCATTCCACATCAATAATTCTATTTTTTATCATTTACCTACTTGAGGACGAGCAGGAATTAAGCTTGGGGATGCTTGATACGTCTCCAACGTATCTATAATTTTTGATTGTTCCATGCTATTATATTACCTGTTTTGGATGCTTATGGGTTTTATTTTACATATTTATATCATTTTTGGGACTAACCTACTAACCGGAGGCCCAACCCATATTGCTGTTTTTTTGCCTATTTCAGTATTTCGAAGAAAAGGAATATCAAACGGAGTCCAAACGGAATGAAACCTTCGGGAGCATTATTTTTGGAACAAATCTGATCCGAAGAGCCTGGAGTGCAAGTCAAGAAAGCTCCGAGGGCCCCACGAGATAGGAGGGCGCGCCCCCTGTCTCGTGGGCCCCTCGAGCGTCCACCGACGTACTTCTTCCTACTATATATACCTACGGACCCCGAAAACATCCAGGGGCACCACGAAACACAATTTCCACCACCGTAACCTTCTGTATCCGCGAGATACCATCTTGGAGCCTTCGCCGACACTCTGCCGGAGGGGGAATCGACCATGGAGGGCCTGTACATCAACATCCTTGCCCCTTCTATGAGTTGTGAGTAGTTTACCACAGACCTACGGGTCCATAGTTATTAGCTAGATGGCTTCTTCTCTCTTTTTGGATCTCAATACAATGATCTCCCCCTCTCTTGTGGAGATCTATTCGATGTAATCTCTTTTTGCGGTGTGTTTGTCAAGATCCGATGAATTGTGAGTTTATGTTCAGATTTATCTATGGTTATTAATTGAATCTTCTCTGAATTCTTTTATGTATGATTGAGTTATCTTTGCAAGTCTCTTCGAATTATCGGTTTGGTTTGGCCTACTAGATTGATCTTTCTTGCGATGGGATAAGTTCTTAGCTTTGGGTTCAATCTTGCGGTGTTCTTACCCAGTGACAGAAAGGGTTGCAAGACACGTATTGTATTGTTGCCATCAAGGATAACAAGATGGGGTTTATATCATATTGCATGAGTTTTATCCCTCTACATCATATCATCTTGCTTCATCGTTACTCCGTTCTTATGAACTTAATACTCTAGGTGCATGATGGATGGCGGTCGATGTGTGGAGTAATAGTAGTAGATGCAGGCAGGAGTCGGTCTACTTGTTTTGGATGTGATGCCTATATACATGATCATGCCTAGATAACGTCATAATTATTCGCTTTTCTATCAATTGCTTGACAGTAATTTGTTCACCCACCATAATACTTATGCTCTCGAGAGAAGCCTCTAGTGAAACCTATGGCCCCCGGGTCTATCTCTTATCATATTTGGTTTCAATCTACTTTTATTTGCATCTTTACTTTTCTTGCATCTATATTATAAAATACCAAAAATATATCTATCTTATCATACTATCTCTATTAGATCTCACTTTCGCAAGTGGCCGTGAAGGGATTGACAACCCCTTTATTGCGTTGGTTGCGAGTTCTCAGTTTGTTTGTGTAGGTGCGGGGGACTTTTGAGGAGCCTCCTACTGGATTGATACCTTGGTTCTCAAAAACTAAGGGAAATACTTACGCTACACTTGCTGCATCACCCTCTCCTCTTCGGGGAAAACCAACGCTAGCTCAAGACGTAGCAATAAGCGGCACTAACACCCCGTCAACTAAGCTATTTTCTGGCGCCGTTGCCGGGGAGGTTAGTGCTTGAAGGTATATCTTTAGATCCTGCAATTGAATCTTTTTGTTTCTTGTTTTATCACTAGTTTAGTCTATAAAATAAAAATACAAAAAAAATGCAAATGAGAGTGCCTCATATGCTTCATGTTTTTAATGTCTTTCGTGAAAATCATGGAAAGGAAAATTGTGCCAAAGTGTTAGAAGAAGAATGCATTAAATTGTTTGGCACTAAATATGTGAATGATGAGCATGATTGCAATGTTGTTAGTATGAATTCCTTGAATATCCATGATGCTAATGATGTGCAAAGCCACAAGCTTGGGGATGCTATGTTTGATGAAGATGATACTTTTTGTCTCCCAAGTTTTGATGAGCAAATTTATTATGACGATAGCATGACTCCTATCGATGATGATTATATTGATGAAAGTGGGTTTATAAGAGTGTAAACTTTAGTAAGTAGTGATCCCACTATTTTGGAGGATGTTGAATCTCATTGTGATAATTATAAAAGTGGATTTGGAGAGGGCATGACTTTATTTAGTGATGAATCCACTATTTTGGAAGAGGTTCCAATTGATTATGAGAACAAAGTTGCCATATATGATGATTATTGTGATGACATGTATGCTCTAAAGAATTATTATAAACATAAAACTTGTCATCTTGATTTTAATTTTGAATTGGATTATGCCTCACATGCTAGTTATTTTGTTGAGTTTGCTCCAGCTACTATTCATGAGAAGAAATTTGCTTATGTGGAGAGTAATCAAAATTCTATGCTTATGCATCATGAAAAGAATGGTTTATGTGATAGTTATATTTTTGAATTCATTCATGATGCTACTTAAAATTTCTATGAGGGAGGAATATATGCTTGTAGGAATTGAAATAATATCAAGTTTCCTCTCTATGTGCTTAAAGTCTGGAAGTTATGCTTGATTTGCCTTCCTATGCTAGTTGATTCTTGTTCCCATAAGTTGTTTGCTCACAAAATCCCTATGCATAGGAAGTGTGTTAGACTTAAATGTGCTAGTCATATTCTTGATGATGCTCCCGTTATGTTTCCTTTCTTATCTTTTATGTGAGCATCATTGAAATCATCATGCCTAGCTAGAAATGCATTAAAGAAAAGCACTTGTTGGGAGACAACCCAATATTTACCCCTACTGTTTTTATGTGTTCACATGATTAATCTACTGTAGTAATAATTTTTTATAGCTTTTGTTTCAATAAAGTGCCAAGTAAAGCCTTTAGGATAGCTTGTGGTGATAGTTATGTTGATCCTGCTGAAAATCAGAAACTTTTGCGCTCAGTAAATAATTTCCAGAATCTTATTGAAACGTGCTTTTGACCTGATTCTTTTTGATATGGATTGTTGAACAAATTTCCCCGGTGTAACTAACTTTTTCAGAATTTTTGGAGTTACATAAGTATTCGAGAGTTACAGATTACTACAGACTGCTCTGTTTTTGATAGATTCTGTTTTCTATGTGTTGTTTGCTTATTTTGATCAATCTATGAGTGGTATCGGAGGGTATGAACCATAAAGAAGTTGGAATACAGTAGATATTACACCAATATGAATTTATAATGAGTTCACAACAGTACCTAAGTTGTGATTTATTTTCTTATACTAACGGAGCTTACGAGTTTTCTGTTGAGTTTTGTGTTGTGAAGTTTTCAAGTTTTGGGTAAAGATTCGATGGACTATGGAATAAGGAGTGGCAAGAGCCTAATCTTGGGGATGCCCAAGGAACCCCAAGGTAATATTCAAGGACAACCAAGAGCCTAAGCTTGGGGATGCCCCGGAAGGCATCCCCTCTTTCGTCTTCGTTCATCGGTAACTTTACTTGGAGCTATATTTTTATTCACCACATGATATGTGTTTTGCTTGGAGCGTCATGTCATTTTATTATGTTTTGCTTGCTGTTTAAATAAAATACCAATATCTGAAATTCTGAAATGTTAGAGAGTCTTCACATAGTTACGTAATTATTCGATTACTCATTGATCTTCACTTATATCTTTTGGAGTAGTTTGCTGTTGCTCTAGTGCTTCACTGATAACTATTTAGAGCACAATGGTGGTTTTATTTTGAAGAAATTGATGAACTCTCATGCTTCACTTATATTATCTTGAGAGTCTTTTATAACAGCGTGGTAGTTTTCTTTATGAATTTAGTCCTTATATGATGGGCATCCAAGAAGGATATAATAAAAAGTTTTATATAAAGTGCATTGAATACTATGAGAAGTTTGATTCTTTATGATTGTTTTGAGATATGAAGATGGTGATATTAGAGTCATACTAGTGGAGGAATTGTGAATATGAGAAATACTTGTGTTGAAGTTTGTGATTCCCGTAGCATGCACGTATGGTGAACCGTTATGTGGAGGTCGGGAACGCGCCATGGTTAACTCGTACCAACCCTTCCCCCTAGGAGCATGCGCGTAGTACTTTGTTTCGATGACTAATAGATTTTTGCAATAAGTATGTGAGTTCTTTATGACTAATATTGAGTCCATGGATTATACACACTCTCACCCTTCCACCATTGCTAGCCTCTCTAGTACCGAGCAACTTTCGCCGGTACCATACACCCACCATTACCTTCCTTAAAATAGACACCATACCTACCTATTATGGCATTTCCATAGCCATTCCGAGATATATTGCCATGCAACTTTCCACCGTGCTGTTTATTATGACACGCATCATCATTGTCATATTGCTTTGCATGATCATGTAGTTCGCATCGTATTTGTGGCAAAGCCACCATTCATAATTCTTTCATACATGTCACTCTTTAATCAGTGCACATCCCGGTACACCACCAGAGGCATTCACATAGAGTCATATGTTGTTCTAAGTATTGAGTTGTAATTCTTGAGTTGTTAGTAAATAAAAGTGTGATGATCTTTACTATTAGAGCATTGTCCCAGTGAGGAAAGGATGATGGAGACTATGATTCCCCCACAAGTCGGGATGAGACTCCGGATGAAAAACATAATAATAAAAAAGAGTCCAAAAAAAGAGAAAGGCCCAAAAAAAGAGAAAACAAAAAATGTGAGAAAAAGAGAGAAGGGGAAATGCTACCATCCTTTTACCACACTTGTGCTTCAAAGTAGCACCATCATCTTCATGATAGAGAGTCTCCTATGTTGTCACTTTCATATACTAGTGGGAATTTTTCATTATAGAACTTGGCATGTATATTCCAATGATGGGTTTCCGCAAATTGCCCTAGGTCTTCATGAGCAAGCAAGTTGGATGCACACCCACTTAGTTTATTTTTGAGCTTTCATACACTTGTAGCTCTAGTGCATCCGTTGCATGGCAATCCCTACTCACTCACATTAATATGTATTGATGGGCATCTCCATAGCCCATCGATACACCTAGTTGATTTGAGACTATCTCCTTCCTTTTGTCTTCTCCACAACCACCATTCTATTCCACCTATAGTGCTATGTCCATGGCTCACACTCATGTATTGCGTGAAAGTTGAAAAAGTTTGAGAATACTAAAGTATGAAACAATTGCTTGGCTGAAGCCGGGGTTGTGCATGATTTAAATATTTTGTGTGATGAAGATAGAGCACAACCAGACTATATGATTTTGTAGGGATAGCTTTCTTTGGCCATGTTATTTTGAGAAGACATGATTGCTTTATTAGTATGCTTTAAGTATTATTGTTTTTATGTCAATATTAAACTTTTGTGTTGAATGTTATGGATCTAAATATTCTTGCCACAATAAAGAAGATTACATTGATAAATTTGTTAGGTAGCATTCCACATCAAAAATTCTATTTTTATCATTTACCTACTCGAGGACGAGCAGGAATTAAGCTTGGGGATGCTTGATACGTCTCCAACGTATCTATAATTTTTGATTGTTCCATGCTATCATATTATCTGTTTTGGATGTTTTATATGCATTTATATGCTATTTTAAATGATTTTTAGGACTAACCTATTAACCTAGAGCCCAATGCAAGTTTCTGTTTTTCCTTGTTTTTGAGTTTTATAGAAAAGGAATACCAAACGGAGTCCAATTGATGTGCCAATTTTGATGATTTTTTATGGACCAAAGGAGCCCCCGAAGTAAAAGAGTTGGGCCAGAAGAGTCCTGAGCCATCCATGAGGGTGGAGAGTGCACCCTACCCCCCTGGGTGCGCCCCCTGCCTCGTGGATGACTCGAAGACCCCCCTTACATGAGACCGCCGCCAAAAATTCCAATAAATACAGAAACCCCCCAAAAGAAACCTAGATCGGGAGTTCCGCAGCCGCAAGCCTCTCTAGCCAGCAAAAACCAATCGGGGCCCTGTTCCGGCACCCTGCCGGAGGGGGGATCCATCACCGGCGGCCATCTTCATCATTCGGGCGCTCTTCATGGCGAGGAGGGAGTAGTTCAACCTCAGGGCTGAGGGTATGTACCAGTAACTATGTGTTTGATCTCTCTCTCTCTCTCTCTCTCTCTCTCTCGTGTTCTTGATATGGCATGATCTTGATGTATCGCGAGCTTTGCTATTATAGTTGGATCTTATGATGTTTCTCCCCCTCTACTCTCTTGTAATGGATTGAGTTTTCCCTTTGAAGTTATCTTATCAGATTGAGTCTTTAAGGATTCGAGAACACTTGATTTATGTCTTGCCTGGGATACCATGGTGAAAATGGGGTATTCTATTGATTCACTTGATGTATGTTTTGGTGATCAACTTGCGGGTTCCGAGACCTTGGGAATATATGCATAGGGGTTTGCACACGTTTTCGTCTTCACTCTCCGGTAGAAGCTTTGGGGCACTCTATGAAGTTCTTTGTGTTGGTTTGAATAGATGAATCTGAGATTGTGTGATGCATATCGTATAATCATACCCATGGATACTTGAGGTGACATTGGAGTATCTAGGTGACATTAGGGTTTTGGTTGATGTGTGTCTTAAGGTGTTATTTCACTATGAACTCTAGGGCTGTTTGTGACACCTATAGGAATAGCCCAATAGATTGATAGGAAAGAATAACTTTGAGGTGGTTTCGTAGCCTATAATAATCTCTTCGTTTGTTCTCCACTATTAGTGACTTTGGAGTGACTCTTTTTTGCAATTTGAGGGATTGTTATTTGATCCAATTATGTTATTATTGTTGAGAGAACTTGCACTAGTGAAAGTATGAACCCTAGGCCTTGTTTCTAAGCATCGCAATACTGTTTCCGCTCACTTTTACCACTTGCTACCTTATTGTTTTTATGATTTCAGATAACAAAAACCTATATCTACCATCCATATTGCACTTGTATCACCATCTCTTCGCTGAACTAGTGCACCTATACAATTTGTTGTATTGGGTTTGTTGGGGACACAAGGGACTCTTTGTTATTTGGTTGCAGGGTTGTTTGAGAGAGACCATCTTCATCCTATGCCTCCCACAGATTGATAAACCTTAGGTCATCCACTTGAGGGAAATTTGCTACTGTCCTACAAACCTCTGCACTTGGAGGCCCAACAACGTCTACAAGAAGAAGGTTGTGTAGTAGACATCATGGAGCGAGTTAATGACTTATTGGAAATGATACATACTGATGTATGCAGTCCGATGAGTGTTGAAGCACGTGATGAGTATCGTTATTTTCTCACCTCATAGATGATTTCAGTAGGTATAGGTATATCTAGTTTATGAAACACAATTCTGAAACGTTTGAAAAGTTCAAAGAATTTCATAGTGAAGAAGAGAATGATCGTAACAAAAAAAATAAAGTTTCTACGATCCGATCGTGGATGCGAATATTTGAGTTACGAGTATGGCCTTCATGCCACCTGGAATTGTTTCGCAACTCATGCCACCTGGAACACCGCAACATAATGGTGTGTCCGAATGTTGTAACCATACTTTATTAGATATAGTGTGCTCTATGATGTCTCTTACCGATTTACCACTATCTTTTTGGGGTTATGCATAAGAGACATCCGCATTCACATTAAATAGGGCACCGTCTAAATCCATTGAGATGACACCATATGAACTATGGTTTGGCAAGAAACCCAAGCTACCGTTTCTTAAAAGTTTGGGGATGTGACGCTTATGTCAAAACGCTTCATCCTGATAAGCTCGAACCCAAAGTGGATAAGTGCATCTTCATAGGATATTACTAACTGTTTTGGGGTCCCAAAGCGATTTCCATGGTAGCCGAACCCCAAGGTGTGCTCACGTGATGGTCGTCAAGACTCGCAGTTTGAGACGATTCTGGCCCGTAACTTGGACTAGTACTCAGTTTTGGGGTCCCGAAGTGATTTCCATGATTGACGAACTCTGGGGTGTGTATACGTGTCGGTCATCAAAACTCCCAAGTTTGGCCAATTTCTGGTCCGTTTCGTGGACTATTACTCACTGTTTTGGGGTCCCAGAGCGATTTCCACGATTGACAATCCCCGATGTGCATTTACGTGTTCGTCATCAACTCTCATAGTTTTGGCCAACTTTGACCCGTTTCGTGGACTATTACTCACCGTTTTGGGGTCCTGAAGCGATTTCCATATTTAATGAACCCCAAGGTGTGCTTACGTGTTGGTCATCAACACTCACAGTTTTGGCCAATTCTCGCCCGTTTCATGGACTATTACTCACTGTTTTGGGGTCCTGGAGTGATTTCCGTGATTAATGAACCCCCGGGTCAGTCATCAACACTCGCGGTTTTTGTCGATTCTGGCCCGTTTCATGGACTATTACTCACCGTTTTGGGGCCCCAAAGCGATTTCCATGGTTGTTGAACCCCGACGTGCACTTACGTGTCAGTCATCAACAATCACAGTTTTGGTCGATTCTGGCTCATTTCTTGGACTATTACTTAGTTTTGGGGTACCTGAGTGATTTCCATGATTGACGAACACCGGGGTGCATTTATGTGTTGGTGATCAACACTTGCAGTTTTGGCCGATTCTGGCCCGTTTCAGGGACTATTACTCACTGATTTGGGGTCCCTGAGCGATTTCCATGATTGACGAACCCCGGGGTTTTGTTTACGAATCGTTCATATGTAATCCTAGGTTTTACCAATTCAGGGCTCTTTCATGGACTATTACTCACTATTTTGGGCTCCCAAAGCGATTTCCATGGTTGTCGAACCCCAAGGTGTGCTCATGTGTTGGTAATCAAGACTCGCTGTTTGGGCCAATTTTGGCCCGTTTCTTGGACTAGTACTCAGTTTTGGGGTCCCGAAGTGATTTCCACGATTGATGAACTCCGGGGTGCATTTACGTGTCGGTCATCAACACTCACAAGTTTGGCCAATTTCTGGTCCATTTCATGGACTACTACTCACTGTTTTGGGGTCCTAGAGCGATTTCCATGATTGACAATCCCCGAGGTGTGTTTACGTGTTCGTCGTCAACACTCATAATTTTGGCCAATTCTCACCCGTTTCATGGACTATTACTAACTGTTTTGGGGTCTCGAAGCGATTTCCATAGTTGTTGAACCCCAAGTTGCGCTTACGTGTTGGTCATCAACACTCACAGTTTCGGCCGATTCTGGCCCGTTTCGTGGACTTACTCACTATTTTGGTGCCCCGGAGTGATTTCCACGATTAATGAACCCCGTGGTGCGTTTACGTGTCGGTCATCAACACTCGCGCTTTTTGTCGATTCTGGCCGGTTTCATGGACTATTACTCACCGTTTTGGGGTCCTTGAGTGATTTCCATGATTGACGAACATCGGAGTGTGTTAATGTGTTGGTCATCAACACTCGCAGTTTTGGCCGATTCTGGCCTGTTTCGTGGACTATTACTCACTGTTTTGGGGTCACTGAGCGATTTCCATGATTGACGAACCCTGGGGTCCGTTTATGTACTGTTCATATATAATCCTAGGTTTTACCGATTTAGGGCCCTTCATGGAATATTACTCACTATTTTGGGGTCCCAAAGCGATTTCCATGGTTGTCGAACCCCAAGATGTGCTGACGTGTTGGTCGTCAAGACTCGCAGTTTGAGCCGATTCTGGCCCGTTTCTTGGACTAGTACTTAGTTTTGGGGTCCGGAAGTGATTTTCACAATTGACGAACTCCGGTGTGTGTTTACGTGTCGGTCATCAACACTTCCAAGTTTGGCCAATTTCTAGTCCGTTTCGTCCACTATTACTCACCGTTTTGGGGTCCTAGGGCGATTTCCACGATTGAAGATCCCCGGGGTGTGATTACATGTCCGTCATCAACACTCATTGTTTTGGCCAATTCTGACCCAATTCGTGGACTATGACCCACCATTTTGGGGTTCTGAAGGGATACCCATAGTTGTTGAACCCCCAAGGAGCGCTGAAGTGTCGGTCATCAACACACATAGTTTTCGCTGATTCTGACCCGTTTCATGGACTATTACTCACTGTTTTGGGGTCTCGAAATGATTTGCATGATTAACGAACACCGGGGTGCGTTTATGTGTTGGTCATCAACGCTCGCAATTTTGGCCGATTCTGGCCCGTTTCATGGACTATTACTCACTGATTTGGGGTCCCTGAGCGATTTCCATGAATGACGAACCCCGAGGTGCGTTTATGTATCGTTCATACATAAGCCTAGGTTTTGCCGATTTAGGGCTCTTTCTTGGACGATTACTCACCGTTTTGGGGTCCCAAAGCGAATTCCATGTTTGTCGAACCCAAGGTGTGCTCACGTGTTGGTTGTCAAGACTCGCAATTTGTACCGGTTCTGGCCTATTTCTTGGACTAGTACTCAGTTTTGGGGTCCCGAAGTGATTTCCACGATTGACGAACCCCGGGGTGCGTTTACGTGTCGGTCATCAACACTCACAATTTGGCCGATTTTGGTCCGTTTCATTCACTATTACTCACCATTTTGGGGGTCCAGGGTGATTTCCACGATTGAAGATCCCCGGGGTGCGTTTACATGTCCGTCATCAACACTCACAGTTTTGGCAAATTCTGACCCATTTCGTGGACTATTACTCACTGTTTTGGGGTCCTGGAGTGATTTCCACGAATAATGAACCCTGGGGTGCGTTTACGTGTCGATCATCAGCACTTGCGGTTTTTTTTGATTCTGGCCCATTTCGTGGACTATTACTCACCGTTTTGAGGCCCCAAAGTGATTTACATGGTTGTTGAAACCCGGGGTGCACTTACATGTCGGTCATCAACAATCGCAGTTCTGGCCGATTCCGGCCCGTTATATGGACTATTACTTAGTGTTGGGGTGCATGAGTGATTTCCACGATTGACAGACACCGGGGTGCGTTTATGTGTCGGTCATCAACACTCGTAGTTTTGTCCGATTCTGGCCCGTTTCATGAACTATTACTCATTGATTTGGGGTCTCTCAGCGATTTCCATGATTGACGAACCCCGGGCTGCGTTTATCTATCGTTCATATATAATCCTAGGTTTCACCAATTCAAGGCTCGCCCATGGACTATTACTCACTGTTTTGGGGTCCCAAAGCGATTTCCATGGTTGTCGAACCCCAAGGTGTGCTCACATGTTGGTCATCAAGACTCACAGTTTGAGCCGATTCTGGCCCGTTTCTTGGATTAGTACTCAGTTTTGGGGTCCTGAACTTATTTCCACAATGGATGAACTCCAGGGTGCATTTACGTGTTGGTCATCAGCACTCACTATTTTGGCCGATTTTGGCCCATTTCGTGGACTATTCCTCACTATTTTGGGGTCCCGGAGTGATTTCCACAATTAACAAACCTCGGGGTGCCTTTATGTGTGGTCATCAACACTCACAGTTTTGGCGAATTTTGACCCGTTTCGTGGACTATTACTCACTATTTTGGGGTCCCAGAGCGATTTCCATGATTAACAATCCCCGAGATGTGTTTACGTGTTTGTCGTCAACATTCATAGTTTTGGCCAATGCTGACACGTTTCGTGGACTATTACTCACTGTTTTGGGGGTCCCAAAGCGATTTCCATGGTTTTTGAACTCCAAGGTGTGCTCACGTGTTGGTCGTCAAGACTAGCAGTTTGAGCCGATTCTGGCCCGTTTCTTGGACTAGTACTTAGTTTTGGGGTCCTGAAGCTATTTCCACAATTGATGAACTCCGATATGCGTTTACGTGTTGGTCATCAACACTCATAGGTTCGGCTGATTTTGGCCCGTTTCGTGGATTATTCCTCACTATTTTGGGTTCCCGGAGTGATTTCCAGAGTTAACGAACCCCGGGGTGCGTTTACGTGTCGGTCATCAACACTCACAGTTTTGGCCAATTCTGACCCGTTTCGTGGACTATTACACACTATTTTGGGGTCCCGGGGTGATTTCCACAATTAACGAAACCCGGGGTGCCTTTACGGGTCGGTCATCAACACTTGCGGTTTTCGTTGATTCTGGCTCGTTTCATGGACTATTACTCACTGTTTTGGGGTCCCAGAGCGATTTCCACGATTGACAATCCCTGAGGTGCGTTGATGTGTTCGTCGTCAACACTCACAGTTTTGGCCAATGCTGACCCATTTCGTGGATTATTACTCACTGTTTTGGGGTCCCAAAGCGATTTCCATTGTTGTCGAACCCCAATGTATGCTCACGTGTTGGTCGTCAAGACTCGTAGTTTGAGCCGATTCTGGCCCGTTTATTGGACTAGTACTCATTTTTTGGGTCCTCAAGTGATTTCCACAATTGACAAACTCTGAGGTGCGTTTACGTGTTGGTCACAAACACTCACCGTTTCGGCCGATTTTGGCCCGTTTCGTGGACTATTACTCACTATTTTGGGGTCCCGGAGTGATTTCCACAATTAACGAACCCCGGGTGCGTTTACATGTCGGTCATCAACACTCACAGTTTTGCCCAATTATGACCCGTTTCGTGGAACATTACTGACTATTTTGGGGCCCCGAAGCGATTTCCACGATTGACAATCCCCGAGGTGCGTTTATGTGTTCATCGGGAACACTCACAGTTTTGGCCAATGCTGACCCGTTTGGTGGACTATTACTCACCGTTTTGGCGTCCCGAAGCGATTTCCATAGTTGTTGAACCCCAAGGTGCGCTTACATGTCGGTAATCAACACTCACAATTTTGGCCGATTGTGGCCCATTTCATGGATTATTACTCTCTGTTTTCGGGTCCCAGAGTGATTTCCACGATTAATAAACCCCGGGGTGCATTTACGTGTCAGTCATCAACACTTGTGGTTTTTGTCGATTCTGGCCCGTTTTGTGGACTATTGCTCACCGTTTTGGGGTCCCAAAGCGATTTCCATGGTTGTTGAACCCCGGGGTGCACTTATGTGTCGGTCATCAACAATCGCAGTTCTGGCCGATTCTGGCCCGTTTCATGGACTATTACTCAGTTTGGGGGTCCCTTAGTGATTTCCACGATTGACGGACACCGGGGTGCGTTTATGTGTCGGTCATCAACACTCGTAGTTTTGGCCGATTCTGGCCTGTTTCATGGACTATTACTCACTGATTTGGGGTCCCTGAGCGATTTCCATGATTGACGAAGCCCGGGGCGCGTTTATTTATCATTCATATAAAATCCTTGGTTTCATCGATTCAGGGCTTTTTCATGGACTATTATTCACTGTTTTGGGGTCCCAAAGCGATTTCCATGGTTGTCGAACCCCAAGGTGTGCTCATGTGTTGGTCGTCAAGGCTCATAGTTTGAGCCGATTCTGGCCCATTCCTTGGACTAGTACTCAGTTTTGGGGTCCTCAAGTGATTTCCACAATTGACCAACTCCGGGGTGCGTTTACGTGTTGGTCATCAACACTCAAAGTTTCGGCCGATTCTGGCCCGTTTCGTGGACTATTACTCACAATTTTGGGGTCCTGGTGGGATTTCCAAGATTAACAAACCCCAGGGTGCGTTTGCGTGTCGGTCATCAACACTCACAGTTTTGGCCATTTCTGACCTATTTCGTGGACTATTACTCACTGTTTTAGGGTCCCAAAGCGATTTCCAAGATTGGCAATCCCCGAGGTGCGTTTACATGTTCGTCGTCAATACTCACAGTTTTGGACAATGCTGACCCGTTTCATGGACTATCACTCACCGTTTTGGGGACCTGAAGCGATTTCCATAGTTTTTGAATCCCAAGGTGCGCTTACGTGTTAGTCATCAACACTCATAGTTTTGGCCGATTTTGGCCCGTTTCATGGACTATTACTCACTGTTTTGGGGTCCCGGAGTGATTTCCACGAATAACGAACCCCGGGGAGCGTTTACGTATCGATCATCAACACTTGCGGCTTGTGTTAATTCTGGCTCGTTTCGTGGACTAACACTCACCGTTTTGGGGCCCCAAAGCAATTTCCATGGTTGTTGAACCCCGGGGTGCGCTTACGTGTCGGTCATCAACAATCGCAGTTTTGGCCGATTCTGACACGTTTCTTGGTCTATTACTCAGTTTTGGGGTCCCTGAGTGATTTCCACGATTGACGAACACCGGGGTGATTGTCATCAACACTCGCTACTTTGGCCGATTCTGGCCCGTTTCATGGACTATTACAAACTGATTTGGGGTCCCTGAGCGATTTCCATGATTGACGAACCCCGGGGTGTGTTTATGTATCGTTCATGGACTATTACTCACTGTTTTAGGGTCCCAAAGCGATTTCCATGGTTGTCGAGCCCCAAGGTGTGCTCACGTGTTGGTCGTCAAGACTCGCAGTTTGAGCCAATTCTGGTCCGTTTCTTGGACTAGTACTCAGTTTGGGGTCCTGAAGTGATTTCCACAATTGACGAACTCTGGGGTGCATTTACGTGTCGGTCATGAACACTCACAAGTTTGGCCAATTTCTGGTCCATTTTGTGGACTATTACTCACTATTTTGGGGGTCCCAGAGCGATTTCCACGATTGAAATTCCCCGAGGTGCGTTTACGTGTTCATCATCAACACTCACCGTTTTGGCCATGCTGACCCGTTTCGCGGACTGTTACTCACCCTTTTGGGGTCTCGAAGCGATTTCCACAGTTGTTGAACCCCAAGGTGCGCTTACGTGTCAGTCACCAACACTCACAATTTTGGCCGATTTTGGCCCGTTTCGTGGACTATTACTTACTGTTTTCGGGTCCCTTAGTGATTTCCACGATTAAGGAACCCCGGGGTGCGTTTACGTGTCGGTCATCAACACTCGCGTTTTTTGTTTATTCTGGCGCGTTTTTTGGACTATTACTCACCGTTTTGGGTCCCCAAAGCGAGTTCCATGGTTTTTGAACCCCGGGATGCGCTTACGTGTGGGTCATCAACAATCACAGTTCTGGCCAATTCCGGCCCGTTTCTTGGACTATTATTCAGTGTTCGGGTCCCTGAGTGATTTCCACGATTGACGGACACCGGAGTGCGTTTATGTGTCGGTTATCAACACTCGTATTTTTGGCCGACTCTGGCCCATTTCATGGACTATTACTCACCGAATTGGGGTCCCTTAGCGATTTCCTTGATTGACGAACCCCGGGGTGCGTTTATGTATCCTTCATATATAATCCTAGGTTTCAACGATTCAGGGTCTTCCATGGACTATTACTCACTATTTTGGGGCCCCAAAGCGAATTCCATGGTTGTCGAACCCCAAGGTGTGCTCACGTGTTGGTCGTCAAGACTCACAGTTTGAACCGATTCTGGCCCATTTCTTGGACTAGTACTCAGTTTTGGGGTCCTGAAGTGATTTCCACAATTGACAAACTCCAGGATGCATTTACGTGTTGGTCATCAACACTCACAGTTTCAGCCAAGTTTAGCCCGTTTCATGGACTATTTCTCACTATTTTGGGGTCCCGGAGTGATTTCCACAATTAACGAACCCTGGGGTGCATTTACGTGTTGGTCATCAACACTCACAGTTTTGGCCAATGCTGACCTATTTCGTGGACTATTACTCACCGTTTTGGGGTCCCGAAGCGATTTCCATAGTTGTTGAACCCCAAGGTGCGCTTACGTGTCGGTCATCAACACTCACAGTTTTGGCCGATTTTGGCCCGTTTCGTGGACTATTACTCACTGTTTTGGAGTCCCAAAGTGATTTCCACAAATAACGAACCCCGGGGTGCGTTTACGTGTCGGTCATCAACACTTGCGGTTTTTGTCGATTGTGGCCCGTTTCGTGGACTATTACTCACTGTTTTGGGCCCCCAAAGCGTTTTACATGGTTTTTGAACCCCGGGGTGTGCTTATGTGTTGGTCATCAACAATCGCAGTTTTGGCCGATTCTGGCCTGTTTCTTGGTCTATTACTCAATTTTGGGGTCCCTGAGTGATTTCCACGATTGACAAACACCGGGGTGCGTTTATGTGTTGGTCATCAACAACTCGCTGTTTTGGCCGGTTCTGGCAGATTTCATGGACTAGTATTCAGTAATTTGGGGTCCTTGAGCGATTTCCATGATTGACGAACCCCGGGGTGCATTTATTTATCGTTCAAATATAATCCTAGGTTTCACCGATTCAGGGCTCGTCCATGGACTATTACTCACTATTTTGGGGTCCTAAAGCGATTACCATGGTTGTCGAATCCCAAGGTGTGCTCACATGTTGGTCGTCAATACTCATAGTTTGAGCCGATTTTGGCCCGTTTCGTGGACTATTACTCACTGTTTTGGGGTCCCGGAGTGATTTCCACAATTAACGAACCCCGGGTGCGTTTACGTGTCGGTCATCAACACTCATAGTTTTGGCTAATTCTGTCCCGTTTCGTGGACTATTAGTCACTGTTTTGGGGCCCCGAAGCGATTTCCACGATAGACAATCCCTGAGGTTCGTTTACGTGTTCATCATCAACACTCATAGTTTTGGCCAATGCTGACCCGTTTGGTGGACCAATATTCACCGTTTGGGGTCCCAAAGCGATTTCCATAGTTGTTGAACCCCAAGGTGCGCTTACGTGTCGGTCATCAACACTCACGGTTTTGGCTGATTTTGGCCCGTTCCGTGGACTATTACTCACTGTTTTTGGGTCCCGGAGTGATGTCCACGATTGACGAACCCCGGGGTGCGTTTCGTGTCGGTCATCAACACTTGCGGTTTTGTCAATTCTGGCCCGTTTTGTGGACTATTACTCATCGTTTTGGGGCCCCAAAGCGATTTCCATGGTTGTTGAACCCCGGGGTGCGCTTCTGTGTCGGTCATAAACAATCGTAGTTTATGACGATTTTGGCCCGTTTCTTGGACTATTACTCAGTTTGGGGTCCTTGAGTGATTTCCACGATTGATGGACACCGGAGTGCGTTTATGTGCCGGTCATCGACACACGTAGTTTTGGCCGATTCTTGCCCGTGTCATGGACTATTACTCATTGATTTGGGGTCCCTGAGCGATTTCCATGATTGACGAACTCCGGGGTGCGTTTATGTGTCGCTCATATATAATCCTAGGTTTCACCGATTCAGGGCCTTTTCATGGAATATTACTCACTCTTTTGGGGTCCCAAAGCGATTTCCAATTTTGTCGAACCCCAAGGCGTGCTCACGTGTTGGTCGTCAAGGCTCACAGTTTGAGCCAATTCTGGCCCGTTTCTTGGACTAGTACTCAGTTTTGGTGTCCTGAAGTGATTTCCACAATTGACCAACTCCGGGGTGCGTTTACGTGTTAGTCATCAACACTCACAGTTTCGGCCGATTTTGGCCCGTTTCGTGGACTATAACACACTATTTTGGGGTCCCGGGGTGATTTCCACAATTAACGAAACCCGGGGTGCGTTTACGTGTCGGTCATCAACACTTGCGGTTTTCGTTGATTCTGGCTCGTTTCATGGACTATTTCTCACCGTTTTGGGCCCGCAAAACGATTTCCATGGTTGTTAAACCCCGGGGTGCACTTACGTGTCGGTCATCAACAATCGCAGTGTTGGCCGATTCTGGCACGTTTCTTGGTCTGTTACTCAGTTTTGGGGTCCTTGAGTTATTTCCACGATTGACGAACACCGGGGTGCGTTTACGTGTTGGTCATCAACACTCGCTATTTTGGCCGATTCTGGCCCGTTTCATGGACTATTACTCACTGATTTGGGGTCCCTGAGCGATTTCTATGATTGACGAACCCCGGGGTGCGTTTATGTATCGTTCGTATATAATTCTAGGTTTTACCGATTCAGGGCTCTTTCATGGACTATTACTCACTGTTTTAGGGTCCGAAAGCGATTTCCATGGTTGTCGAACCCGAAGGTGTGCTCACGTGTTGGTCGTCAAGACTCGCAGTATGAGCCGATTCTGGTCCGTTTCTTGGACTAGTACTCAGTTTTGGGGTCCTAAAGTGATTTCCACAATTGACGAACTCTGGGGTGCGTTTACGTGCCAGTCATGAACACTCACAAGTTTGGCTAATTTCTGGTCCATTTCGTGGACTATTACTCACTATTTTGGGGGTCTGAGAGCGATTTCCACGATTGACAATCCCCAAGGTGTGTTTACGTGTTCATCATCAACACTCACCGTTTTGGCCAATGCTGGCCCGTTTCATGGACTATTACCCACCGTTTTGGGGCCCCGAAGCGATTTCCTTAGTTGTTGAACCCCAAGGTGCACTTACGTGTCGGTCACCAACACTCACAATTTTGTCCGATTTTGGCCCGTTCCGTGGACTATTACTCACTGTTTTCGGGTCCCGGAGTGATTTCCACGATTAACAAACCCCGGGGTGCGTTTACGTGTCGGTCATCAACACTCGTGGTTTTTGTTGATTCTGGCCCGTTTTTTGGACTATTACTCACCGTTTTGGGCCCCCAAAGCGATTTCCATGGTTTTTGAACCCAGGGGTGCGCTTACGTGTCGGTCATCAATAATCACAGTTCTGGCCGATTCCGGCCCGTTTCTTGGACTATTACTCAGTGATCGGGTCCCTGAGTGATTTCCATGATTGACGGACACCGGGGTGCGTTTATGTGTCGATTATCAACACTCGCAGTTTTGGCCGATTCTGGCCCGTTTCATGGACTATTACTCACTTAATTGGGGGTCCCTTAGCGATTTCCTTGATTGACGAACCCAGGGGTGCGCTTATGTATCGTTCATATATAATCCTAGGTTTCACCGATTCAGGCTCTTCCATGGACTATTACTCACTATTTTGGAGTGCCAAAGCGAATTCCATGGTTGTCGAACCCCAAGGTGTGCTCACGTGTTGGTCGTCGACACTCGCAGTTTGAACCGATTCTGGCCTGTTTCTTGGACTCGTACTCAGTTTTGGGGTCCTGAAGTGATTTCCACAATTGGCGAACTCCAGGATGCATTTATGTGTTGGTCATCAACACTCACAGTTTTGGCCAAGTTTAACCCGTTTTGTGGACTATTCCTCACTATTTTGGGGTCGGGGAGTGATTTCCACAATTAACGAACCCCGGGGTGCATATACGTGTCGGTCATCAACGCTCACAGTTTTGGCCAATTCTGACCCGTTTCGTGGACTATTACTCACTGTTTTCGGGTCCCAGAGTGATTTCCAAGATTGAGAATCCCCGAGGTGCGTTTACGTGTTCCTCGTCAACAAACACAGTTTTGGCCAATACTGACCTGTTTCATGGACTATTACTCACCGTTTTGGGGTCCCGAAGCGATTTCCATAGTTGTTGAACCCCAAGGTGCGCTTACGTGTCGGTCATCAACACTCACAGTTTTGGCCCGTTTTGTGGACTATTAGTCACTGTTTTGGGGTCCCGGAGTGATTTCCACAAATAACGAACCCCGGGGTGCGTTTACGTGTCGGTCATCAACACTTGCGGTTTTTGTCGATTCTGACCCGTTTCATGGACTATTACTCACCGTTTTGGGGCCCCAAAGCGATTTACATGGTTGTTGAACCCCGGGGTGCGCTTATGTGTTGGTCATCAACAATCGCAGTTTTGGCCGATTCTGGCCTGTTTCTTGGTCTATTACTTAATTTTGGGGTCCCTGAGTGATTTCCATGATTGACAAACACCGGGGTGCGATTATGTGTTGGTCATCAACAACTTGCTGTTTTGGCCGATTCTGGCCCGTTTCATGGACTAGTACTCAGTAATTTGGGGTCCTCGAGTGATTTCCATGATTGACAAACCCTGAGGTGCGTTTATTTATCATTCAAATATAATCCTAGGTTTCACCGATTCAGGGCTCGTCCATGGACTATTACTCACTATTTTGGGGTCCCAAAGCGATTCCCATGGTTGTCAAACCCCAAGGTGTGCTCACATGTTGGTCGTCAAGACTCGCAGTTTGAGCCGTTTTTGGCCTGTTTCGTGGACTATTACTCACTGTTTTGGGGTCCCGGAGTGAATTTCAACAATTAACGAACCCCGGGTGCGTTTACGTGTCGGTCATCAACACTCACAGTTTTGGCCAATTCTGACCCGTTTCGTAGACTATTACTCAGTGTTTTGGTGCCCTGAAGCGGTTTCCACGATTGACAATCCCTGAGATTCGTTTACGTGTTCGTCGTTAACACTCACAGTTTTGGCCAATGCTGAGCCGTTTGGTGCACTATTACTCACCGTTTTGGGGGCCCAAGGCGATTTCCATAGTTGTTGAACCCCAAGGTGCGCTTACGTGTCGGTTATCAACACTCACAGTTTTGATCGATTTTGGCCCGTTTCGTGGACTATTACACTCTATTTTGGGGTCCCGGAGTGATTTCCACAATTAATGAACCGGGGTGCGTGTACTTGTCGGTCATCAACACTTGCGTTTTTTTATTCTGGCTCGTTTCCTGGACTATTACTCACCGTTTTGGGGCCACAAAGCAATTTCCATGGTTGTTGAACCCCGGGGTGCGCTTACGTGTCGGTCATCAACAATCGCAGTTCTCGCCGATTCTGGCACGTTTCTTCATCTATTACTCAGTTTTGGGGTCCCTGAGTGATTTCCATGATTGACGAACACCGGGGTGCGTTTATGTGTTGGTCATCAACACTCGATATTTTGGACGATTCTGGCCCGTTTCATGGACTATTACTCACTGATTTGGGGTCCCTGAGCGATTTCCATGATTGACGAACCCCGGGTGCGTTTATGTATCGTTCATATATAATCCTAGGTTTCACCGATTCAGGGCTCTTTCATGGACTATTACTCACTATTTTAGGATCCCAAAGCGATTTCTATGGTTGTCGAACCCCAAGGTGTGCTAACGTGTTGGTCGTCAAGACACGCAGTTTGAGCCAATTCTGGTCCGTTTCTTCGACTAGTACTCAGTTTTGGGATCCTGAAGTGATTTCCACAATTGACGAACTCTGGGCTGCGTTTACGTGTCGGTCATGAACACTCACAAGTTTGGCCAATTTCTAGTCCATTTCATGGACTATTGCTCACTATTTTGGGGGTCCCAGAGCGATTTCCATGATTGACAATCCCCGAGGTGCGTTTACGTGTTCATCATTAACACTCACCATTTTGGCCAATGCTGACCCGTTTCATGGAGTATTACTCACCGTTTTGGGGTCCTGAAGCGATTTCCATAGTTGTTGAACCCCAAGGTGCGCTTACGTGTCGGTCACCAACACTCACAATTCTGTCCGATTTTGGCCCGCTTTGTGGACTATTACTCACTGTTTTCGGGTCCCGGAGTGATTTCCACGATTGACGAACCCCGGGGTGCGTTTACGTGTCGGTCATCAACACTCGTGGTTTTTGTTGATTCTGGCCCGTTTTTGGACTATTACTCACCATTTTGGGGCCCCAAAGCGATTTTCATTGTTTTTGAACCCGGTGTGCGCTTAAGTGTCGGTCATCAACAATCATAGTTCTGGCCAATTCCGGCCCGTTATATGGACTATTACTCAGTGTTGGGGTCCTTGAGTGATTTCCATGATTTACAGACACCGGGGTGCATTTATGTGTCGGTCATCAACACTTGTAGTTTTGTCCGATTCTGGCCCGTTTCATGGACTATTACTCAATGATTTGGGGTCCCTGAGCGATTTCCATGATTGACGAACCCCGGGGTGCGTTTATGTATCGTTCATATATAATCCTAGGTTTCACCGATTCAGGGCTCTTTCATGGACTATTACTCACTGTTTTAGGGTCCCAAAGCGATTTCCATGGTTGTCAAACCCCAAGGTGTGCGCACGTGTTGGGCGTGAAGACTCGCAGTTTGAGCCGATTCTGGTCCGTTTCTTGGACTAGTACTCAGTTATGGGGTCCTGAAGTGATTTCCACAATTGACGAACTCCGGGGTGCGTTTACGTGTAGGTCATGAACACACAAGTTTGGCCAATTTCTGGTCCATTTCGTGGAGTATTACTCACTATTTTGGGGTCCCAGAGCGATTTCCATGATTGACAATCCCCGAGGTGCGTTTACGTGTTTGTCTTCAGCACTCATAGTTTTGGCCAATGCTGACCCGTTTCGTGGACTATTACTCACCATTTTGGGGTCCCGAAGCGATTTCCAATATTTGTTGAACCCCAAGGTGCACTTCCGTGTCGGTCATCAACACTCACAGTTTTGGCTGATTTTTGGCCTGTTTCGTGGACTATAACTCACTGTTTTCGGGTCCCAGAGTTATTTCCACGAATAACGAACCCCGGGGGTGCGTTCATGTGCCGGTCATCAACACTTGCGGTTTTTGTCGATTCTGGCCCGTTACATGCACTATTACTCACCGTTTTGGGGCCCCAAAGCGATTTACATGGTTGTTGAACCCCGGGGTGCGCTTACGTGTTGGTCATCAACAATCGCATTTTGGCCGATTCTGGCATGTTTCGTGGTCTATTACTCAGTATTGGGGTCCCTGAGTGATTTCCACGATTGACAAACACCGGGGTGCGTTTATGTGTTGGTCGTCAACACTCGCTGTTTTGGCCGATTCTGGCGCGTTTCATGGACTAGTACTCAGTGATTTGGGGTCCTTAAGCGATTTCCATGATTGACGAACCCCGGGGTGCGTTTATGTATCGTTCATATATAATCCTAGGTTTCACCGATTCAGGGCTCGTCCATCGACTATTACTCACTGTTTTGCGGTCCGAAAGCGATTTCCATGGTTGTCGAACCCCAAGGTGTGCTCACATGTTGGTCGTCAAGATTCGCAGTTTGAGCCGTTTCTGGCCCGTTTCTTGGACTAGTACTCAGTTTTGGGGTCCTGAAGTGATTTCCATAATTGACGAACTCCAGGGGCGTTTACGTGTTGGTCATCAACACTCACAGTTTCAGCCGATTTTGGCCTGTTTCACGGACTATTCCTCCCTATTTTGGGGTCCTGGAGTGATTTCCACAATTAACGAACCCCGAGGTGCGTTTACGTGTCGGTCATCAACACTTGAAGTTTTTGTTGATTCTGGCTCGTTTCATGGACTATTACTCACCGTTTTGGGGCCCCAAAGCGATTTCCATGGTTGTTGAACTCCAGGATGCGCTTACATGTTGGTCATCAACAATCGCAGTTTTGGCCGATTCTCGCACGTTTCTTGGTCTATTACTCAGTTTTGGGGTCCCTGAGTGATTTCCACGATTGACGAACACCGGGGTGCGTTTATGTGTTGGTCATCAAGACTCGCTATTTTGGCCTATTCTGGCCCGTTTCATGAACTTTTACTCACTAATTTGGGGGCCCTGAGCAATTTCCATGATTGACGAACCCCGGGGTAAGTTTATGTATCGTTCATATATAATCCTAGGTTTCACCGACTCAGGGCTCTTTCATGTCTATTACTCACTGTTTTAGGGTCCCAAAGCGATTTCCATGGTTGTCGAACCCCAAGGTGTGCTCACGTGTTGGTCGTCAAGACTCGCAGTTTGAGCCGATTTTGTTTCGTTTCTTGGACTAGTACTCAACTATGGGGTCCTGAAGTGATTTCCACAATTGACGAACTTCGGTGTGCATTTACGTGTCGGTCATGAACACTCACAAGTTTGGCCAATTTCTGGTCCGTTTCGTGGACTATTACTCACTGTTTTGGGGTCCCAGAGCGATTTCCACGATTGACAATCCCGATGTGCGTTTACGTGTTCATCGTGAACAATCACCGATTTGGCCAATGCTGACCCGTTTCATGGACTATTACTCACCGTTTTGGGGCCCCGAAGCAATTTCCATAGTTGTTGAACCCCGAGGTGCGCTAAAGTGTCGGTCATCAACAGTCACAGTTTTGGCCGATTTGGGCCCGTTTCGTGGACTATTACTCAATGTTTTCGGGTCCCGGAGTGATTTCCATGATTAATGAACCCCGGGGTGCATTTACGTGTCGGTCATCAACACTCGCGGGTTTTGTTTATTCTAGCACGTGTTTTGGACTATTACTCACCGTTTTGGGTCCCCAAAGCGATTTCCATGGTTTTCGAACCACGGGGTGCGCTTACGTGTCGGTCATCAACAATCGCAGTTATGGCCGTTTCCGGCCCGTTTCTTGGACTATTACTCAGTGTTAGGGTCCCTGAGTGATTTCCACGATTGACGGACACCGGGGTGCGTTTATGTGTCGGTTATCAACACTCGTAGTTTTTGTTGATTCTGGCCCGTTTCATGGACTATTACTCACTAAATTGGGGTCCCTTAGTGATTTCCTTGATTTATGCACCCCGGGGTGCGTTTATGTATCGTTCATATATAATCCTAGGTTTCACCGATTCAGGCTCTTGCATGGACTATTACTCACTATTTTGGGGTCCCAAAGCGAATTCCATGGTTGTCAAACCCCAAGGTGTTCTCATGTGTTGTTCGTCAAGACTCACAGTTTGAACTGATTCTGGCCCGTTTCTTGGACTAGTACTCAGTTTTGGGGTCCTGAAGTGATTTCCACAATTGACGAACTCCAGGATGCATTTACGTGTTGGTCATCAACACTCACAGTTTAGGCCAAGTTTAGCCCGTTTCGTGGACTATCCCTCACTATTTTGGGGTCCCGGAGTGATTTCCACAATTAACGAACCCCGGGGTGCATTTACGTGTCGGTCATCAACACTCACAGTTTTGGCCAATTCTGACCCGTTTCCTGGACTATTACTCACTGTTTTGGGGTCCCAGAGCGATTTCCACGATTGAGAATCCGCGAGGTGCGTTTACGTGTTCGTCGTCAACACTCACAATTTAGGCCAATGCTGACCTGTTTCGTGGACTATTACTCACTGTTTTGGGGTCCCGAAGCGATTTCCATAGTTGTTGAACCCCAAGGTGAGCTTACGTGTCGGTCATCAACACTCACATATTTGGCCGATTTTGGCCCGTTTCGTGGACTATTACTCACTATTTTGGGGTTCCGGAGTGATTTCCACAAATAACGAACCTCGGGGTGCGTTTACGTGTCGGTCAGCAACACTTGAGATTTTTGTCGATTCTGGCCTGTTTCATGGACTATTACTAACCGTTTTGGGGCCCCAAAGCGATTTACATGGTTGTTGAACCCCTGGGTGCGCTTATGTGTTGGTCATCAACAATCGAAGTTTTGGCCGATTCTCGCCTGTTTCTTGGTCTATTACTCAATTCTGGGGTCCCTGAGTGATTTCCACGATTGACAAACACCGGGGTGCGTTTATGTGTTGGTCATCAACAACTCGCTGTTTTGGTCGATTCTGGCCCGTTTCATGGACTAGTACTCAGTAATTTGGGTCCTTGAGCGATTTCCATGATTGACGAACCCCGGGGTGCGTTTATTTATCGTTCAAATATAATACTAGGATTCACCGATTCAGGGCTCGTCCATGGACTATAACCCACTGTTTTGGGGTCCCAAAGCGATTCCCATGGTTGTCGAACCCCAAGGTGAGCTCACATGTTGGTCGTCAAGACTCGCAGTTTGAGCCAATTTTGGCCCGTTTCGTGGACTATTACTCACTGTTTTGGGGTCCCAGAGTGATTTCCACAATTAACGAACCCCAGGTGCGTTTACGAGTCGGTCATCAAGACTCACAGTTTTGTCCAATTCTGACCCGTTTCGTGGACTATAACTCACTGTTTTGGTGCCCCGAAGAGATTTCCATGATTGACAATCCCTGAGGTTCGTTTACGTGTTCGTCGTCAACACTCACAGTTTTGGCCAATGCTGACCCGTTTGGTGGACTATTACTCGCCGTTTTGGGGTCCCAAAGTGCTTTCCATAGTTGTTGAACCCCAAGGTGCGCTTACGTGTCGGTCATCAACACTCATAGTTTTGGCCGATTTTGGCCCGTTTCGTGGACTATTACTCACTGTTTTCGGAGTGATTTCCATGATTAACGAACCCCGGGGTGCTTTTTCATGTCGGTCATGAATAATTGCGGTTTTGTCGATTCTGGCCCGTTTTGTGGACGTTTTGGGGCCCCAAAGCAATTTCCATGGTTGTTGAACCCCGGGGTGCGCTTCTGTGTCGGTCATAAACAATCGTAGTTCTTGACGATTCTGGCCCGTTTCTTGGACTATTACTCAGTTTGGGGTCCCTGAGTGATTTCCACGATTGATGGACACCGGAGTGCGTTTATGTGTCGGTCATCAACACACGTAGTTTTGGCCGATTCTTGGCCGTGTCATGGACTATTACTCATTGATTTGGGGTCCCTGAGCGATTTCCATGATTGACGAACCCCGGGGTGCGTTTATGTGTCGTTTATATATTATCCTACGTTTCACCGATTCAGGGCTTTTTCATGGACTATTACTCACTCTTTTGGGGTCCCAAAGCGATTTCCAATGTTGTCGAACCCCAAGATGTGCTCACGTGTTGGTCGTGAAGGCTCACAGTTTGAGCCGATTCTGGCCCGTTTCTTGGACTAGTACTCAGTTTTGGTGTCCTGAAGTGATTTCCACAATTGACCAACTCCGGGGTGCGTTTACGTGTTGGTCATCAACACTCACAGTTTCGGCCGATTTTGGCCCGTTTCGTGGACTATTACACACTATTTTGGGGTCCTGGGGTGATTTCCACAATTAACGAAACCCGGGGTGCGTTTACGTGTCGGTCATCAACACTTGCGGTTTTCGTTGATTCTGGCTCGTTTCATGGACTATCACTCACCGTTTTGGGGCCGCAAAACGATTTCCATGGTTGTTAAACCCGGGGTGCAGTTACGTGTCGGTCATCAACAATCGCAGTGTTGGCCGATTCTGGCATGTTTCTTGGTCTGTTACTCAGTTTTGGGGTCCCTGAGTGATTTCCACGATTGACGAACACCGGGGTGCGTTTACGTGTTGGTCATCAACACTCGCTATTTTGGCCGATTCTGGCCCGTTTCATGGACTATTACTCACTGATTTGGTGTCCCTGAACGATTTCCATGATTGAAGAACCCCGGGGTGCGTTTACGTGTCGGTCATCAACACTCGCGGTTTTTGTTTATTCTAGCCCGTGTTTTGGACTATTACTCACCGTTTTGGGTCCCCAAAGCGATTTCCATGGTTTTTGAACCACGGGGTGCGCTTACGTGTCGGTCATCAACAATCACAGTTATGGCCGATTCCGGCCCGTTTCTTTGACTATTACTCAGTGTTAGGGTCCTTGAGTGATTTCCACGATTGACGGACACCGGGGTGCGTTTATGTGGTGGTTATCAACACTCGTAGTTTTTGTTGATTCTGGCCCATTTCATGGACTATTACTCACTAAATTGGGGTCCCTTAGTGATTTCCTTGATTTATGAACCCCGGGGTGCGTTTATGTATCGTTCATATATAATCCTAGGTTTCACCAATTCAAGCTCTTCCATGGACTATTACTCACTATTTTGGGGTCCCAAAGCGAATTCCATGATTGTCAAACCCCAAGGTGTGCTCACGTGTTGTTCGTCAAGACTCATAGTTTGAACTAATTCTGGCCCGTTTCTTGGACTAGTACTCAGTTTTGGGGTCCTGAAGTGATTTCCACAATTGACGAACTCCAGGATGCATTTACGTGTTGGTCATCAACACTCACAGTTTAGGCCAAGTTTAGCCCGTTTCGTGGACTATTCCTCACTATTTTGGGGTCCCGGAGTGATTTCCACAATTAACGAACCCCGGGGTGCATTTATGTGTCGGTCATCAACACTCACAGTGTTGGCCAATTCTGACCCGTTTCCTGGACTATTACTCACTGTTTTGGGGTCCCAGAGCGATTTCCACGATTGAGAATCCCCGAGGTGCGTTTACGTGTTCGTCGTCAACACTCACAGTTTAGGCCAATGCTGACCTGTTTCGTGGACTATTTCTCACTGTTTTGGGGTCCCGTAGCGATTTCCATAGTTGTTGAACCCCAAGGTGCGCTTACGTGTCGGTCATCAACACTCACATATTTGGCCGATTTTGGCCCGTTTCGTGGACTATTACTCACTGTTTTGGGGTTCCGGAGTGATTTCCACAAATAACGAACCTCGGGGTGCGTTTACGTGTCGGTCATCAACACTTGCAATTTTTGTCGATTCTGGCCTGTTTCGTGGACTATTACTAACCGTTTTGGGGCCCCAAAGCAATTTACATGGTTGTTGAACCCCGGGGTGCGCTTATGTGTTGGTCATCAACAATCGTAGTTTTGGCCGATTCTGGCCTGTTTCTTGGTCTATTACTCAATTTTGGGGTCCCTGAGTGATTTCCACGATTGACAAACACCGGGGTGCGTTTATGTGTTGGTCATCAACAACTCGCTGTTTTGGTCGATTCTGACCCGTTTCATGGACTAGTACTCAGTAATTTGTGTCCTTGAGCGATTTCCATGATTGACGAACCCCGAGGTGCGTTTATTTATCGTTCAAATATAATACTAGGATTCACCGATTTAGGGCTCGTCCATGGACTATAACTCACTGTTTTGGGGTCCCAAAGCGATTCCCATGGTTGTCGAACCCCAAGGTGTGCTCACATGTTGGTCGTCAAGACTCGCAGGTTGAGCCGATTTTGGCCCGTTTCGTGGACTATTACTCACTGTTTTGGGGTCCCGAAGTGATTTCCACAATTAACGAACCCCGGGTGCGTTTACGTGTCAGTCATCAACACTCACAGTTTTGGCCAATTCTGACCCGTTTCGTGGACTATAATTCACTGTTTTGGTGCCCCGAAGCGATTTCCATGATTGACAATCCCTGAGGTTCGTTTACGTGTTCGTCGTCAACACTCACAGTTTTGGCCAATGCTGACCCGTTTGGTAGACTATTACTCACCGTTTTGGGGTCCCAAAGCGATTTCCATAGTTGTTGAACCCCAAGGTGCGTTTACATGTCGGTCATCAACACTCACAGTTTTGGCCGATTTTGGCCCGTTTCGTGGACTATTACTCACTGTTTTCGGAGTGATTTCCATGATTAACGAACCCCGGGGTGCCTTTTCATGTCGGTCATCAATACTTGCGGTTTTTGTCTATTTTGGCCCATTTTATGGACGTTTTGGGCGCCCAAAGCGATTTCCATGGTTGTTGAACCCCGGGGTGCGCTTCTGTGTCGGTCATAAACAATCGTAGTTTTGGACGATTTTGGCCCGTTTCTTGGACTATTACTCAGTTTGGGGTCCCTGAGTGATTTCCACGATTGATGGACACCGGAGTGCGTTTATGTGCCGGTCATCGACACACGTAGTTTTGGCCGATTCTTGCCCGTGTCATGGACTATTACTCATTGATTTGGGGTCCCTGAGCGATTTCCATGATTGACGAACTCCGGGGTGCGTTTATGTGTCGCTCATATATTATCCTAGGTTTCACCGATTCAGGGCCTTTTCATGGACTATTACTCACTCTTTTGGGGTCCCAAAGCGATTTCCAATTTTGTCGAACCCCAAGGCGTGCTCACGTGTTGGTCGTCAAGGCTCATAGTTTGAGCCGATTCTAGCCCGTTTCTTGGACTAGTACTCAGTTTTGGTGTCCTGAAGTGATTTCCACAATTGACCAACTCCGGGGTGCGTTTACGTGTTAGTCATCAACACTCACAGTTTCAGCCGATTTTGGCCCGTTTCGTGGACTATAACACACTATTTTGGGGTCCCGAGGTGATTTCCACAATTAACGAAACCCGGGGTGCGTTTACGTGTCGGTCATCAACACTTGCGGTTTTCGTTGATTCTGGCTCGTTTCATGGACTATTTCTCACCGTTTTGGGCCCGCAAAACGATTTCCATGGTTGTTAAACCCCGGGGTGCACTTACGTGTCGGTCATCAACAATCGCAGTGTTGGCCGATTCTGGCACGTTTCTTGGTTTGTTACTCAGTTTTGGGGTCCTTGAGTTATTTCCACGATTGACGAACACCGGGGTGCGTTTACGTGTTGGTCATCAACACTCGCTATTTTGGCCGATTCTGGCCCGTTTCATGGACTATTACTCACTGATTTGGGGTCCCTGAGCGATTTCTATGATTGACGAACCCCGGGGTGCGTTTATGTATCGTTCGTATATAATTCTAGGTTTTACCGATTCAGGGCTCTTTCATGGACTATTACTCACTGTTTTAGGGTCCGAAAGCGATTTCCATGGTTGTCGAACCCGAAGGTGTGCTCACGTGTTGGTCGTCAAGACTCGCAGTTTGAGCCGATTCTGGTCCGTTTCTTGGACTAGTACTCAGTTTTGGGGTCCTAAAGTGATTTCCACAATTGACGAACTCTGGGGTGCGTTTACGTGCCAGTCATGAACACTCACAAGTTTGGCTAATTTCTGGTCCATTTCGTGGACTATTACTCACTATTTTGGGGGTCTGAGAGCGATTTCCACGATTGACAATCCCCAAGGTGTGTTTACGTGTGCATCATCAACACTCACCGTTTTGGCCAATGCTGGCCCGTTTCATGGACTATTACCCACCGTTTTGGGGCCCCGAAGCGATTTCCTTAGTTGTTGAACCCCAGGGTGCACTTACGTGTCGGTCACCAACACTCACAATTTTGTCCGATTTTGGCCCGTTCCGTGGACTATTACTCACTGTTTTCGGGTCCCGGAGTGATTTCCACGATTAACAAACCCCGGGGTGCGTTTACGTGTCGGTCATCAACACTCGTGGTTTTTGTTGATTCTGGCCCGTTTTTCGGACTATTACTCACCGTTTTGGGCCCCCAAAGCGATTTCCATGGTTTTTGAACCCCGGGGTGCGCTTACGTGTCGGTCATCAATAATCACAGTTCTGGCCGATTCCGGCCCGTTTCTTGGACTATTACTCAGTGATCGGGTCCCTGAGTAATTTCCATGATTGACGGACACCGGGGTGCGTTTATGTGTCGATTATCAACACTCGCAGTTTTGGCCGATTCTGGCCCGTTTCATGGACTATTACTCACTGAATTGGGGGTCCCTTAGCGATTTCCTTGATTCACGAACCCAGGGGTGCGCTTATGTATCGTTCATATATAATCCTAGGTTTCACCGATTCAGGCTCTTCCATGGACTATTACTCACTATTTTGGAGTCCCAAAGCGAATTCCATGGTTGTCGAACCGCAAGGTGTGCACACGTGTTGGTCGTCGACACTCGCAGTTTGAACCGATTCTGGCCTGTTTCTTGGACTCGTACTCAGTTTTGGGGTCTTGAAGTGATTTCCACAATTGACGAACTCCAGGATGCATTTATGTGTTGGTCATCAACACTCACAGTTTCGGCCAAGTTTAACCCGTTTTGTGGACTATTCCTCACTATTTTGGGGTCGGGGAGTGATTTCCACAATTAACGAACCCCGGGGTGCATATACATGTCGGTCATCAACGCTCACAGTTTTGGCCAATTCTGACCCGTTTCGTGGACTATTACTCACTGTTTTCGGGTCCCAGAGTGATTTCCAAGATTGAGAATCCCTGAGGTGCGTTTACGTGTTCCTCGTCAACAAACACAGTTTTGGCCAATACTGACCTGTTTCATGGACTATTACTCACCGTTTTGGGGTCCCGAAGCGATTTCCATAGTTGTTGAACCCCAAGGTGCGCTTACGTGTCGGTCATCAACACTCACAGTTTTGGCCCGTTTCGTGGACTATTAGTCACTGTTTTGGGGTCCCGGAGTGATTTCCACAAATAACGAACCCCGGGGTGCGTTTACGTGTCGGTCATCAACACTTGCGGTTTTTGTCGATTCTGGCCCGTTTCATGGACTATTACTCACCGTTTTGGGGCCCCAAAGCGATTTACATGGTTGTTGAACCCCGGGGTGCGCTTATGTGTTGGTCATCAACAATCGCAGTTTTGGCCGATTCTGGCCTGTTTCTTGGTCTATTACTTAATTTTGGGGTCCCTGAGTGATTTCCATGATTGACAAACACCGGGGTGCGATTATGTGTTGGTCATCAACAACTCGCTGTTTTGGCCGATTCTGGCCCATTTCATGGACTAGTACTCAGTAATTTGGGGTCCTCGAGCGATTTCCATGATTGACAAACCCTGAGGTGCGTTTATTTATCATTCAAATATAATCCTAGGTTTCACCGATTCAGGGCTCGTCCATGGAATATTACTCACTATTTTGGGGTCCCAAAGCGATTCCCATGGTTGTCAAACCCCAAGGTGTGCTCACATGTTGGTCGTCAAGACTCGCAGTTTGAGCCGTTTTTGGCCTGTTTCGTGGACTATTACTCACTGTTTTGGGGTCCTGGAGTGAATTTCAACAATTAACAAACCCCGGGTGCGTTTACGTGTCGGTCATCAACACTCACAGTTTTGGCCAATTCTGACCCGTTTCGTAGACTATTACTCAGTGTTTTGGTGCCCTGAAGCGATTTCCACGATTGACAATCCCTGAGATTCGTTTACGTGTTCGTCGTTAACACTCACAGTTTTGGCCAATGCTGAGCCGTTTGGTGCACTATTACTCAACGTTTTATGGTCCCAAGGCGATTTCCATAGTTGTTGAACCCCAAGGTGCGCTTACGTGTCGGTTATAAACACTCACAGTTTTGATCGATTTTGGCCCGTTTCATGGACTATTACACTCTATTTTGGGGTCCCGGAGTGATTTCCACAATTAATGAACCGGGGTGCGTGTACTTGTCGGTCATCAACACTTGCCTTTTTTATTCTGGCTCGTTTCCTGGACTATTACTCACCGTTTTGGGGCCACAAAGCAATTTCCATGGTTGTTGAACCCCGGGGTGCGCTTACGTGTCGGTCATCAACAATCGCAGTTCTCGCCGATTCTGGCACGTTTCTTCATCTATTACTCAGTTTTGGGGTCCCTGAGTGATTTCCATGATTGACGAACACCGGGGTGCGTTTATGTGTTGGTCATCAACACTCGATATTTTGGACGATTCTGGCCCGTTTCATGGACTATTACTCACTGATTTGGGGTCCCTGAGCGATTTCCATGATTGACGAACCCCAGGTGCGTTTATGTATCGTTCATATATAATCCTAGGTTTCACCGATTCAGGGCTCTTTCATGGACTATTACTCACTGTTTTAGGATCCCAAAGCGATTTCTATGGTTGTCGAACCCCAAGGTGTGCTAACGTGTTGGTCGTCAAGACACGCAGTTTGAGCCAATTCTGGTCCGTTTCTTCGACTAGTACTCAGTTTTGGGATCCTGAAGTGATTTCCACAATTGACGAACTCTGGGCTGCGCTTACGTGTCGGTCATGAACACTCACAAGTTTGGCCAATTTCTAGTCCATTTCATGGACTATTACTCACTATTTTGGGGGTCCCAGAGCGATTTCCATGATTGACAATTCCCGAGGTGCGTTTACGTGTTCATCATTAACACTCACCATTTTGGCCAATGCTGACCCGTTTCATGGAGTATTACTCACCGTTTTGGGGTCCTGAAGCGATTTCCATAGTTGTTGAATCCCAAGGTGCGCTTACGTGTCGGTCACCAACACTCACAATTTTGTCCGATTTTGGCCCGCTTTGTGGACTATTACTCACTATTTTCGGGTCCCAGAGTGATTTCCACGATTGACGAACCCCGGGGTGCGTTTACGTGTCGGTCATCAACACTCGTGGTTTTTGTTGATTCTGGCCCGTTTTTGGACTATTACTCACCATTTTGGGGCCCCAAAGCGATTTCCATTGTTTTTGAACCCGGTTTGCGCTTAAGTGTCGGTCATCAACAATCATAGTTCTGGCCAATTCCGGCCCGTTATATGGACTATTACTCAGTGTTGGGGTCCTTGAGTGATTTCCATGATTTACAGACACCGGGGTGCATTTATGTGTCGGTCATCAACACTTGTAGTTTTGTCCGATTCTGGCCCGTTTCATGGACTATTACTCAATGATTTGGGGTCCCTGAGCGATTTCCATGATTGACGAACCCCGGGGTGCGTTTATGTATCGTTCATATATAATCCTAGGTTTCACCGATTCAGGGCTCTTTCATGGACTATTACTCACTGTTTTAGGGTCCCAAAGCGATTTCCATGGTTGTCAAACCCCAAGGTGTGCGCACGTGTTGGGCGTGAAGACTCGCAGTTTGAGCCGATTCTGGTCCGTTTCTTGGACTAGTACTCAGTTATGGGGTCCTGAAGTGATTTCCACAATTGACGAACTCCGGGGTGCGTTTACGTGTAGGTCATGAACACACAAGTTTGGCCAATTTCTGGTCCATTTCGTGGAGTATTACTCACTATTTTGGGGTCCGAGAGCGATTTCCATGATTGACAATCCCCGAGGTGTGTTTACGTGTTTGTCTGCAGCACTCATAGTTTTGGCCAATGCTGACCCGTTTCGTGGACTATTACTCACCATTTTGGGGTCCCGAAGCGATTTCCACTATTTGTTGAACCCCAAGGTACACTTCCGTGTCGGTCATCAACACTCACAGTTTTGGCCGATTTTTGGCCTGTTTCGTGGACTATAACTCACTGTTTTCGGGTCCCAGAGTTATTTCCACGAATAACGAACCCCGGGGGTGCGTTCATGTGCCGGTCATCAACACTTGCGGTTTTTGTCAATTCTGGCCCGTTACATGGACTATTACTCACCGTTTTGGGGCCCCAAAGCGATTTACATGGTTGTTGAACCCCGGGGTGCGCTTACGTGTTGGTCATCAACAATCGCATTTTGGCCGATTCTGGCATGTTTCGTGGTCTATTACTCAGTATTGGGGTCCCTGAGTGATTTCCACGATTGACAAACACCGGGGTGCGTTTATGTGTTGGTCGTCAACACTCGCTGTTTTGGCCGATTCTGGCGCGTTTCATGGACTAGTACTCAGTGATTTGGGGTCCTTAAGCGATTTCCATGATTGACGAACCCCGGGGTGCGTTTATGTATCATTCATATATAATCCTAGGTTTCACCGATTCAGGGCTCGTCCATTGACTATTACTCACTGTTTTGCGGTCCGAAAGCGATTTCCATGGTTGTCGAACCCCAAGATGTGCTCACATGTTGGTCGTCAAGATTCGCAGTTTGAGCCGTTTCTGGCCCGTTTCTTGGACTAGTACTCAGTTTTGGGGTCCTGAAGTGATTTCCACAATTGACGAACTCCGGGGGCGTTTACGTGTTGGTCATCAACACTCACAGTTTCAGCCGATTTTGGCCTGTTTCACGGACTATTCCTCCCTATTTTGGGGTCCTGGAGTGATTTCCACAATTAACGAACCCCGAGGTGCGTTTACGTGTCGGTCATCAACACTTGAAGTTTTTGTTGATTCTGGTTCGTTTCATGGACTATTACTCACCGTTTTGGGGCCCCAAAGCGATTTCCATGGTTGTTGAACCCCAGGATGCGCTTACATGTCGGTCATCAACAATCGCAGTTTTGGCCGATTCTCGCATGTTTCTTGGTCTATTACTCAGTTTTGGGGTCCCTGAGTGATTTTCACGATTGACGAACACCGGGGTGCGTTTATGTGTTGGTCATCAAGACTCGCTATTTTGGCCTATTCTGGCCCGTTTCATGAACTTTTACTCACTGATTTGGGGTCCCTGAGCAATTTCCATGATTGACGAACCCCGGGGTAAGTTTATGTATCGTTCATATATAATCCTAGGTTTCACCGACTCAGGGCTCTTTCATGTCTATTACTCACTGTTTTAGGGTCCGAAAGCGATTTCCATGGTTGTCGAACCCCAAGGTGTGCTCACGTGTTGGTCGTCAAGACTCGCGGTTTGAGCCGATTTTGTTTCGTTTCTTGGACTAGTACTCAACTATGGGGTCCTGAAGTGATTTCCACAATTGACGAACTTCGGTGTGCATTTACGTGTCGGTCATGAACACTCACAAGTTTGGCCAATTTTTGGTCCGTTTCGTGGACTATTACTCACTGTTTTGGGGTCCCAGAGCGATTTCCACGATTGACAATCCCGATGTGCGTTTACGTGTTCATCGTGAACAATCACCGATTTGGCCAATGCTGACCCGTTTCATGGACTATTACTCACCGTTTTGGGGCCCCGAAGCAATTTCCATAGTTGTTGAACCCCGAGGTGCGCTAAAGTGTCGGTCATCAACAATCACAGTTTTGGCCGATTTGGGCCCATTTCGTGGACTATTACTCAATGTTTTCGGGTCCCGGAGTGATTTCCATGATTAATGAACCCGGGGGTGCATTTACGTGTCGGTCATCAACACTCGCGGGTTTTGTTTATTCTAGCACGTGTTTTGGACTATTACTCACCGTTTTGGGTCCCCAAAGCGATTTCCATGGTTTTCGAAGCACGGGGTGCGCTTACGTGTCGGTCATCAACAATCGCAGTTATGGCCGTTTCCGGCCCGTTTCTTGGACTATTACTCAGTGTTAGGGTCCCTGTGTGATTTCCACGATTGATGGACACCGGGGTGCGTTTATGTGTCGGTTATCAACACTCGTAGTTTTTGTTGATTCTGGCCCGTTTCATGGACTATTACTCACTAAATTGGGGTCCCTTAGTGATTTCCTTGATTTATGCACCCCGAGGTGCGTTTATGTATCGTTCATATATAATCCTAGGTTTCACCGATTCAGGCTCTTGCATGGACTATTACTCACTATTTTGGGGTCCCAAAGCGAATTCCATGGTTGTCAAACCCCAAGGTGTTCTCATGTGTTGTTCGTCAAGACTCACAGTTTGAACTGATTCTGGCCCGTTTCTTGGACTAGTACTCAGTTTTGGGGTCCTGAAGTGATTTCCACAATTGACGAACTCCAGGATGCATTTACGTGTTGGTCATCAACACTCACAGTTTAGGCCAAGTTTAGCCCGTTTCGTGGACTATCCCTCACTATTTTGGGGTCCCGGAGTGATTTCCACAATTAACGAACCCCGGGGTGCATTTACGTGTTGGTCATCAACACTCACAGTTTTGGCCAATTCTGACCCGTTTCCTGGATTATTACTCACTGTTTTGGGGTCCCAGAACGATTTCCACGATTGAGAATCCGCGAGGTGCGTTTACGTGTTCGTCGTCAACACTCACAATTTAGGCCAATGCTGACCTGTTTCGTGGACTATTACTCACTGTTTTGGGGTCCCGAAGTGATTTCCATAGTTGTTGAACCCCAAGGTGAGCTTACGTGTCGGTCATCAACACTCACATATTTGGCCGATTTTGGCCCGTTTCGTGGACTATTACTCACTATTTTGGGGTTCCGGAGTGATTTCCACAAATAACGAACCTCGGGGTGCGTTTACGTGTCGGTCAGCAACACTTGCGATTTTTGTCGATTCTGGCCTGTTTCATGGACTATTACTAACCGTTTTGGGGCCCCAAAGCGATTTACATGGTTGTTGAACCCCTGGGTGCGCTTATGTGTTGGTCATCAACAATCGAAGTTTTGGCCGATTCTCGCCTGTTTCTTGGTCTATTACTCAATTCTGGGGTCCCTGAGTGATTTCCACGATTGACAAACACCGGGGTGCGTTTATGTGTTGGTCATCAACAACTCGCTGTTTTGGTCGATTCTGGCCCGTTTCATGGACTAGTACTCAGTAATTTGGGTCCTTGAGCGATTTCCATGATTGACGAACCCTGGGGTGCGTTTATTTATCGTTCAAATATAATACTAGGATTCACCGATTCAGGGCTCGTCCATGGACTATAACCCACTGTTTTGGGGTCCCAAAGCGATTCCCATGGTTGTCGAACCCCAAGGTGTGCTCACATGTTGGTCGTCAAGACTCGCAGTTTGAGCCAATTTTGGCCCGTTTCATGGACTATTACTCACTGTTTTGGGGTTCCAGAGTGATTTCAACAATTAACGAACCCCAGGTGCGTTTACGAGTCGGTCATCAACACTCACAGTTTTGGCCAATTCTGACCTGTTTCGTGGACTATAACTCACTGTTTTGGTGCCCCGAAGAGATTTCCATGATTGACAATCCCTGAGGTTCGTTTACGTGTTCGTCGTCAACACTCACAGTTTTGGCCAATGCTGACCCGTTTGGTGGACTATTACTCGCCGTTTTGGGGTCCCAAAGTGCTTTCCATAGTTGTTGAACCCCAAGGTGCGCTTACGTGTCGGTCATCAACACTCATAGTTTTGGCCGATTTTGGCCCGTTTCGTGGACTATTACTCACTGTTTTCGGAGTGATTTCCATGATTAACAAACCCCGGGGTGCTTTTTCATGTCGGTCATGAATAATTGCGGTTTTGTCGATTCTGGCCCGTTTTGTGGACGTTTTGGGGCCCCAAAGCAATTTCCATGGTTGTTGAACCCCGGGGTGCGCTTCTGTGTCGGTCATAAACAATCGTAGTTCTTGACGATTCTGGCCCGTTTCTTGGACTATTACTCAGTTTGGGGTCCCTGAGTGATTTCCACGATTGATGGACACCAGAGTGCGTTTATGTGTCGGTCATCAACACACGTAGTTTTGGCCGATTCTTGGCCGTGTCATGGACTATTACTCATTGATTTGGGGACCCTGAGCGATTTCCATGATTGACGAACCCCGGGGTGCGTTTATGTGTCGTTTATATATTATCCTACATTTCACCGATTCAGGGCTTTTTCATGGACTATTACTCACTCTTTTGGGGTCCCAAAGCGATTTCCAATGTTGTCGAACCCCAAGATGTGCTCACGTGTTGGTCGTGAAGGCTCACAGTTTGAGCCGATTCTGGCCCGTTTCTTGGACTAGTACTCAGTTTTGGTGTCCTGAAGTGATTTCCACAATTGACCAACTCCGGGGTGCGTTTACGTGTTGGTCATCAACACTCACAGTTTCGGCCGATTTTGGCCCGTTTCGTGGACTATTACACACTATTTTGGGGTCCCGGGGTGATTTCCACAATTAACGAAACCCGGGGTGCGTTTACGTGTCGGTCATCAACACTTGCGGTTTTCGTTGATTCTGGCTCGTTTCATGGACTATCACTCACCGTTTTGGGGCCGCAAAACGATTTCCATGGTTGTTAAACCCGGGGTGCAGTTACGTGTCGGTCATCAACAATCGCAGTGTTGGCCGATTCTGGCATGTTTCTTGGTCTGTTACTCAGTTTTGGGGTCCCTGAGTGATTTCCACGATTGACGAACACCGGGGTGCGTTTACGTGTTGGTCATCAACACTCGCTATTTTGGCCGATTCTGGCCCGTTTCATGGACTATTACTCACTGATTTGGTGTCCCTGAACGATTTCCATGATTGACGAAACCCGGGGTGCGTTTACGTGTCGGTCATCAACACTCGCGGTTTTTGTTTATTCTAGCCCGTGTTTTGGACTATTACTCACCGTTTTGGGTCCCCAAAGCGATTTCCATGGTTTTTGAACCACGGGGTGCGCTTACGTGTCGGTCATCAACAATCACAGTTATGGCCGATTCCGGCCCGTTTCTTTGACTATTACTCAGTGTTAGGGTCCTTGAGTGATTTCCACGATTGACGGACACCGGGGTGCGTTTATGTGGTGGTTATCAACACTCGTAGTTTTTGTTGATTCTGGCCCATTTCATGGACTATTACTCACTAAATTGGGGTCCCTTAGTGATTTCCTTGATTTATGAACCCCGGGGTGCGTTTATGTATCGTTCATATATAATCCTAGGTTTCACCAATTCAAGCAGTTCCATGGACTATTACTCACTATTTTGGGGTCCCAAAGCGAATTCCATGATTGTCAAACCCCAAGGTGTGCTCACGTGTTGTTCGTCAAGACTCATAGTTTGAACTAATTCTGGCCCGTTTCTTGGACTAGTACTCAGTTTTGGGGTCCTGAAGTGATTTCCACAATTGACGAACTCCAGGATGCATTTAC
>NC_041391.1:691787328-691809042 GCF_002162155.2 Triticum dicoccoides
TTTTGGGGTCCCGGAGTGATTTCCACAATTAACGAACCCCGGGGTGCATTTATGTGTCGGTCATCAACACTCACAGTGTTGGCCAATTCTGACCCGTTTCCTGGACTATTACTCACTGTTTTGGGGTCCCAGAGCGATTTCCACGATTGAGAATCCCCGAGGTGCGTTTACGTGTTCGTCGTCAACACTCACAGTTTAGGCCAATGCTGACCTGTTTCGTGGACTATTTCTCACTGTTTTGGGGTCCCGTAGCGATTTCCATAGTTGTTGAACCCCAAGGTGCGCTTACGTGTCGGTCATCAACACTCACATATTTGGCCGATTTTGGCCTGTTTTGGGGTTCCGGAGTGATTTCCACAAATAACGAACCTCGGGGTGCGTTTACGTGTCGGTCATCAACACTTGCAATTTTTGTCGATTCTGGCCTGTTTCGTGGACTATTACTCACCGTTTTGGGGCCCCAAAGCAATTTACATGGTTGTTGAACCCCGGGGTGCGCTTATGTGTTGGTCATCAACAATCGTAGTTTTGGCCGATTCTGGCCTGTTTCTTGGTCTATTACTCAATTTTGGGGTCCCTGAGTGATTTCCACGATTGACAAACACCGGGGTGCGTTTATGTGTTGGTCATCAACAACTCGCTGTTTTGGTCGATTCTGACCCGTTTCATGGACTAGTACTCAGTAATTTGTGTCCTTGAGCGATTTCCATGATTGACGAACCCAGAGGTGCATTTATTTATCGTTCAAATATAATACTAGGATTCACCGATTCAGGGCTCGTCCATGGACTATAACTCACTGTTTTGGGGTCCCAAAGCGATTCCCATGGTTGTCGAACCCCAAGGTGTGCTCACATGTTGGTCGTCAAGACTCGCAGGTTGAGCCGATTTTGGACGTTTCGTGGACTATTACTCACTGTTTTGGGGTCCCGAAGTGATTTCCACAATTAACGAACCCCGGGTGCGTTTACGTGTCAGTCATCAACACTCACAGTTTTGGCCAATTCTGACCCGTTTCGTGGACTATAATTCACTGTTTTGGTGCCCCGAAGCGATTTCCATGATTGACAATCCCTGAGGTTCGTTTACGTGTTCGTCGTCAACACTCACAGTTTTGGCCAATGCTGGCCCGTTTGGTGGACTATTACTCACCGTTTTGGGGTCCCAAAGCGATTTCCATAGTTGTTGAACCCCAAGGTGCGCTTACGTGTCGGTCATCAACACTCATAGTTTTGGCCGATTTTGGCCCGTTTCGTGGACTATTACTCACTGTTTTCGGAGTGATTTCCATGATTAAGGAACCCCGGGGTGCCTTTTCATGTCGGTCATGAATACTTGCAGTTTTTGTCTATTTTGGCCCATTTTATGGATGTTTTGGGGGCCCCAAAGCGATTTCCATGGTTGTTGAACCCCGGGGTGCGCTTCTGTGTCGGTCATAAACAATCGTAGTTTTGGACGATTCTGGCCCGTTTCTTGGATTATTACTCAGTTTGGGGTCCCTGAGTGATTTCCACGATTGATGGACACCGGAGTGCGTTTATGTGCCGGTCATCGACACACGTAGTTTTGGCCGATTCTTGCCCGTGTCATGGACTATTACTCATTGATTTGGGGTCCCTGAGCGATTTCCATGATTGACGAACTCCGGGGTGCGTTTATGTGTCGCTCATATATTATCCTAGGTTTCACCCATTCAGGGCCTTTTCAGGGACTATTACTCACTCTTTTGGGGTCCGAAAGCGATTTCCAATGTTGTCGAACCCCAAGGCGTGCTCACGTGTTGGTCGTCAAGGCTCACAGTTTGAGCCGATTCTGGCCCGTTTCTTGGACTAGTACTCAGTTTTGGTGTCCTGAAGTGATTTCCACAATTGACCAACTCCGGGGTGCGTTTACGTGTTAGTCATCAACACTCACAGTTTCGGACGATTTTGGCCCGTTTCGTGGACTATAACACACTATTTTGGGGTCCCGGGGTGATTTCCACAATTAACGAAACCCGGGGTGCGTTTACATGTCGGTCATCAACACTTGCGGTTTTCGTTGATTCTGGCTCGTTTCATGGACTATTTCTCACTGTTTTGGGCCCGCAAAACGATTTCCATGGTTGTTAAACCCCGGGGTGCACTTACGTGTCGGTCATCAACAATCGCAGTGTTGGCCGATTCTGGCACGTTTCTTGGTCTGTTACTCAGTTTTGGGGTCCTTGAGTTATTTCCACGATTGACGAACACCGGGGTGCGTTTACGTGTTGGTCATCAACACTCGCTATTTTGGCCGATTCTGGCCCGTTTCATGGACTATTACTCACTGATTTGGTGTCCCTGAGCGATTTCCATGATTGACGAACCCCGGGGTGCGTTTACGTGTCGGTCATCAACACTCGTGGTTTTTGTTTATTCTAGCCCGTGTTTTGGACTATTACTCACCGTTTTGGGTCCCCAAAGCGATTTCCATGGTTTTTGAACCACGGGGTGCGCTTACGTGTCGGTCATCAACAATCGCAGTTATGGCCGATTCCGGCCTGTTTCTTGGACTATTACTCAGTGTTAGGGTCCCTGAGTGATTTCCACGATTGACAGACACCGGGGTGCGTTTATGTGTTGGTTATCAACACTCGTCGTTTTTGTTGATTCTGGCCCGTTTCATGGACTATCACTCACTAAATTGGGGTCCCTTAGTGATTTCCTTGATTTATGAACCACGGGGTGCGTTTATGTATCGTTCATATATAATCCTAGGTTTCACCGATTCAAGCTCTTCCATGGACTATTACTCACTATTTTGGGGTCCCAAAGCGAATTCCATGGTTGTCAAACCCCAAGGTGTGCTCACGTGTTGTTCGTGAAGACTCAAAGTTTGAACTGATTCTGGCCCGTTTCTTGGACTAGTACTCAGTTTTGGGGTCCTGAAGTGATTTCCACAATTGACAAACTCCAGGATGCATTTACGTGTTGGTCATCAACACTCACAGTTTAGGCCAAGTTTAGCCCGTTTCGTGGACTATTCCTCACTACTTTGGGGTCCCGGAGTGATTTCCACAATTAACGAACCCCGGGGTGCATTTACGTGTCGGTCATCAGCACTCACTGTTTTGGCCAATTCTGACCCGTTTCCTGGACTATTACTCACTGTTTTGGGGTCCCAAAGCGATTTCCACGATTGAGAATCCCCGAGGTGCGTTTACGTGTTTGTCATCAACACTCACAGTTTAGGCCAATGCTGACCTGTTTCATGGACTATTACTCACTGTTTTGGGGTCCCGAAGCGATTTCCATAGTTGTTCAACGCCAAGGTTCGCTTACGTGTCGGTCTTCAACACTCACATATTTGGCCGATTTTGGCCCGTTTCGTGGACTATTACTCACTGTTTTGGGGTTCCGGAGTGATTTCCACAAATAACGAACCTCGGGGTGCGTTTACGTGTCGGTCATCAACACTTGCGAATTTTGTCGATTCTGGCCTGTTTCGTGGACTATTACTAACCGTTTTGGGTCCCCAAAGCGATTTACATGGTTGTTGAACCCCGGGGTGCGCTTATGTGTTGGTCATTAACAATCGCAGTTTTGGCCGATTCTGGCCTGTTTCTTGGTCTATTACTCAATTTTGGGGTCCCTGAGTGATTTCCACGATTGACAAACACCGGTGTGCGTTTATGTGTTGGTCATCAACAACTCGCTGTTTTGGTCGATTCTGGCCCGTTTCATGGACTAGTACTCAGTAATTTGGGTCTTTGAGCGATTTCCATGATTGATGAACCCCGGGGTGCGTTTATTTATCATTCAAATATAATACTAGGATTCACCGATTCAGGGCTCGTCCATGGACTATAACTCACTGTTTTGGGGTCCCAAAGCGATTCCCATGGTTGTCGAACCCCAAGATGTGCTCACATGTTGGTCGTCAAGACTCGCAGTTTGAGCCGATTTTGGCCCGTTTCGTGGACTATTACTCACTGTTTTGGGGTCCCGGAGTGATTTCCACAATTAACGAACCCCGGGTGCGTTTACGTGTCGGTCATCAACACTCACAGTTTTGGCCAATTCTGACCCATTTCGTGGACTATAACTCACTGTTTTGGTGCCCCGAAGCGATTTCCATGATTGACAATCCCTGAGGTTCGTTTACGTGTTCGTCGTCAACACTCACAGTTTTGGCCAATGCTGGCCCGTTTGGTGGACTATTACTCACCGTTTTGGGGTCCCAAAGCGATTTCCATAGTTGTTGAACCCCAAGGTGCGCTTACATGTCGGTCATCAACACTCATAGTTTTGGCCGATTTTGGCCCGTTTCATGGACTATTACTCACTGTTTTCGGAGTGATTTCCATTATTAACAAACCCCGGGGTGCTTTTTCGTGTCGGTCATCAATACTTCCGGTTTTTGTCGATTCTAGCCCGTTTTGTGGACTATTACTCATCGTTTTGGGGCCCCAAAGCGATTTCCATGGTTGTTGAACCCCGGGGTGCGCTTCTGTGTCGGTCATAAACAATCGTAGTTCTGGACGATTCTGGCCCGTTTCTTGGACTATTACTCAGTTTGGGGTCCCTGATCCACGATTGATGGACACCGGAGTGCGTTTATGTGTCGGTCATCAACACACGTAGTTTTGGACGATTCTTGCCCGTGTCATGGACTATTACTCATTGATTTGGGGTCCCTGAGCGATTTCCATGATTGATGAACCCCGGGGAGCGTTTATGTGTCGTTCATATATTATCCTAGGTTTCACCGATTCAGGGCTTTTTCATGGACTATTACTCACTCTTTTGGGGTCCCAAAGCGATTTCCAATGTTGTCGAACCCCAACGTGTGCTCACGTGTTGGTCGTCAAGGCTCACAGTTTGAGCCGGTTCTGGCCCGTTTCTTGGACTAGTACTCAGTTTTGGTGTCCTGAAGTGATTTCCACAATTGACCAACTCCGGGGTGCGTTTACGTGTTGGTCATCAACACTCACAGTTTCGGCCGATTTTGGCTCGTTTCGTGGACTATTACACACTATTTTGGGGTCCCGGGGTGATTTCCACAATGAACGAAACCCGTGGGTGCGTTTACGTGTCGGTCATCAACACTTGCGGTTTTCGTTGATTCTGGCTCGTTTCATGGACTATTACTCACCGTTTTGGGGCCGCAAAACGATTTCCATGGTTGTTAAACCCCGGGGTGCACCTACGTGTCGGTCATCAACAATCGCAGTGTTGGCCGATTCTGGCACGTTTCTTGGTCTGTTACTCAGTTTTGGGGTCCCTGAGTGATTTCCACGATTGACGAACACCGGGGTGCGTTTACGTGTTAGTCATCAACAATCGCTATTTTGGCCGATTCTGGCCCGTTTCATGGACTATTACTCACTGATTTGGTGTCCCTGAGCGATTTCCTTGATTGACGAACCCCGGGGTGCGTTTATGTGTCGTTCATATATAATCCTAGGTTTCACCGATTCAGGGCTCTTTCATGGACTATTACTCACTGTTTTAGGGTCCGAAAGCAATTTCCATGGTTGTCGAACCCGAAGGTGTGCTCACGTGTTGGTCGTCAAGACTCGCAGTTTGAGCCGATTCTGGTCCGTTTCTTGGACTAGTACTCAGTTTTGGGGTCCTGAAGTGATTTCCACAATTGACGAACTCTGGGGTGCGTTTACGTGTCGGTCATGAACACTCACAAGTTTTGCCAATTTCTCGCCCATTTCATGGACTATTACTCACTATTTTGGGAGTCCCAGAGCGATTTCCGCGATTGACAATCCCCGAGGTGCGTTTACGTGTTCATCATCAACACTCACTGTTTCGGCCAATGCTGACCCGTTTCGTGGACTATTACTCACCGTTTTGGGGTCCCGAAGAGATTTCCATAGTTGTTGAACCCCAAGGTGCGCTTACATGTCGGTCACCAACACTCACAATTTTTGCCGATTTTGGCCCGTTTCGTGGACTATTACTCACTATTTTCGTGTCCCGGAGTGATTTCCACGATTAACGAACCCCAGGGTGTGTTTACATGTCGGTCATCAACAATCATGGTTTTTGTTGATTCCGGCCCGTTTTTTGGACTATTATTCACCGTTTTGGGTCCCCAAAGCGATTTCCACGGTTTTTTAACCCCGGGGTGCGCTTACGTGTCGGGCATCAAGAATCACAGTTCTGGCCGATTCCGGCCCGTTTCTTGGACTACTACTCAGTGTTCGGGTCCCTGAGTGATTTCCACGATTGACGGACACTGGGGTGCCTTTATGTGTCGGTTATCAACACTCGTAGTTTTGGCCGATTCTGGCCCGTTTCATGGACTATTACTCACTGAATTGGGGTCCCTTAGCGATTTCCTTGATTGACGAACCCCGGGGTGCGTTTATGTATCATTCATATGTGATCCTAGGTTTCACCGATTCAGGGCTCGTCCATGGATTATTACTCACTATTTTGGGGTCCCAAAGCGATTCCCATGGTTGTCGAACCCGATGGTGTGCTCACATGTTGGTCGTCAAGACTCGCAGTTTGAGCCGATTTTGGCCCGTTTCGTGGACTATTACTCACTGTTTTGGGGTCCCGGAGTGATTTCCACAATTAACGAACCCCGGGTGCGTTTACGTGTCGGTCATCAACACTCACAGTTTTGGCCAATTCTGACCCGTTTCGTGGACTATTACTCACTGTTTTGGTGCCCCAAAGCGATTTCCACGATTGACAATCCCTGAGGCTCGTTTATGTGTTACTCGTCAACACTCACAGTTTTGGCCAATGCTGACCCGTTTGGTGGACTATTACTCACTGTTTTGGGGTCCCAAAGCGATTTTGGTCCACGAAACGGGCCAAAATCGGCCAAAACAGTGAGTGTTGATGACCGCAATTCTGACCCAAGGTACTCACTGTTTTCGGGTCCCGGAGTGATTTCCACGATTAACGAACCCTGGGGTGCATTTTCGTGTCGGTCATCAACAATTGCGGTTTTTGTTGATTCTGGCCTGTTTTGTGGACCATTACTCATTGTTTTGGGGCCCCAAAGCGATTTCCATGGTTGTTGAACCCCGGGGTGCGCTTTTGTGTCGGTCATAAACAATCGTAGTTCTGGTCGATTCTGGCCCGTTTCTTGGACTATTACTCAGTTTGGGGGTCCCTGAGTTATTTCCACGATTGACGGACACCGGAGTGTGTTTATGTGTCGGTCATCAACACTCGTAGTTTTTGCCGATTCTTGCCCGTTTCGTGGACTATTACTCATTGATTTGGGGTCCCTGAGCGATTTCCATGATTGACGAACCCCGGGGTGCATTTATGTATCGTTCGTATATTATCCTAGGTTTCACCAATTCAGGGCTTTTTAATGGACTATTACTCACTCTGTTGGGGTCCCAAAGCGATTTCCATGGTTATCGAAGCCCAAGGTGTGCTCACTTGTTGGTCGTCAAGGCTCACAGTTTGAGCCGATTCTGGCCCGTTTCTTGGACGAGTACTCAGTTTTTGGGTCCTGGAGTGATTTGCACAATTGACCAACTCCGGGGTGCGTTTACGTGTTGGTCATCAACACTAAGAGTTTCGGCCGATTTTGGCCCGTTTCGTGGACTATTACACACTATTTTGGGGTCTCGGAGTGATTTCCACAATTCACGAATCCCGGGGTGCGTTTACGTGTCGGTCATAAACACTTGTGGTTTTTGTTGATTCTGGCTCGTTTCGTGGAGTATTACTCACCATTTTGGGACCCCAAAGCGATTTCCATGGTTGTTGAACCCCGGGGTGCGCTTACGTGTCGGTCATCAACAATCGCAGTTTTGGCCGATTCTGGCACGTTTCTTGGTCTATTACTCAGTTTTGGGGTCCCTGAGTGATTTCCATGATTGACGAACACCGGGGTGCGTTTATGTGTTGGTCATCAACACTCGCTATTTGGTTTTTATTAAATTCTTTATTTGATTTAAAGGGGGTTATTTGAATTTTTGCTAAAAGAGGGGCTCTCCTTCTCAAACCCTTTTATGATAAGTATATTTTTTTGGAGTTCTTCTCAATATTGATTTTTGGTCTTGAGGGTTCTTCAACATGTGTTGGATCAACACAAATAATCTTGGGTGGTTTTAATATATTTTTTTATTAAAAAGAGTTCCTATAAATTGTGGATATATTCTTTCCCACTCAAAAAAATTTCTATTGCCATGACCCATGTTGAAAGTTTTCTTCCAAACCCACCTCCCTACTTGGGTTCTAGCCAAGCATCCAATTCCAGCAAGTTTCAATCTCGTTTAGACTTTTATTCTATTTATTTTGTCCTCAAATCATTTTTTGTCATTTATCTTGGACCTTGGTGGCTTACAGAGGAACTGCCAGATTTCTTTTGAGTTTTGGTCCCAAATAAACTCCTATAGCTAGTCCTTAGTACCCTCAACCTAGATCCATCAAGATCTGCTAGTCCATAGTTCAAATTTTTCAAATTTTGCTTGCTGCAAGTTTAGACCTGATTTGCCATTTTTGTCGAAATTCATTTGTTTTCTTTTCCTAAAAATCTGAGATAAATCTGGCAGCCTCTAGATGCAGTAAGAGATCACCTCACCAAGGATCAGCTCAAGGAAAAATTTTCCACGTGCCCAAAACATTTCGTCGAACAGCTGGCGTGCACTGTTCCTGTCAAATTCAGAGTTTCAGTGTTCAGTTTTCAGTCGACAGTGTCGTTTTCTTCAGAACCACGGCGTCAATCTCACCAATGCACGCGTTGGCGCCTTGCTCAATGCTCCCCCTTCTTATTCGTCGCGCCGCACGATCGTCTGGATGGATGCGAGCGTCGGTGGTGAGCTGGCAGGAGTGCATCGCCCCCGTGAGCGGCGACAGCAGCGTTCGCTGCAGCCACCAGATAGGCTCAGTGTGGTACAGCACCGTCCAACACCGCCCACAACACCAGGAACTGCCGCGTGGCCGTCCCCTTCCCCATTCGTGCGGCAGAACCGTCGCCGTGGCCTGAGAGGTGCAGAGCGCGCTCTCTGCCGCCGTCGTGCCCATGAGGCCGTTCCGTTGAAGGCGTGGAGTATCGCCCAAGTCATACCAAGATTAGCCTCTGGATGGAACCAGTAGACCAATCCACAGCTGCCCAGTCACCTAAACCTCCAGCCCGAACACTGCCTTGCCGTAATTGCTCGCCGGAGATACCCCGTTCTCGGCAACCGCCTCGGACCGGCTATAAAAGGAGGCATCGTGCTTGTTCTCGACCCAACACTACCCCTCCACCTCGCCAGAACTGCGCCCAGCCACTAGGAGGACCTCGAGGACGCCTTCTTCTCCAACTCCGGCCGCCCCGATCCTCCTCGGGCTCCGGCAAGATCCTCTCTGGTGAGAGCGCCCTCGCTTCCCAGGCTGTGCCAGTAGCCTCCTAGTGCACCCACTCTTCTAACCCGAGTCCAATTTGACGTTTGCAGCCCTCCTCGGCGAGATCCATCACCACCGGAACCACCGTCCACCGAAGTGAAGGCCGTCGTCGAAGTGGTGCTTGCCGACAACCAAATCCACCACCCACAGACGCGGGAGAGCTCCTTGAGTCCGTAGGTACCCTCCACTCCCCCTAGCTCGCCGTGGATCGACGCCGGCGACGACCGCAAGCCTCGGGCGCCGGCGGGACTCTGTTTTGGTTTTTAAACCTGACAGGTGGGACCCCCTCGTCAGCTTTTTCTCTTTTTTGAAACGTTTTCTGAAAGCGCCTTCGGGAAAAATACGTTTTGTAACTGAATCGTTTTGTCTTTTTTTGAACTAGCCCCTGGAAAGTTTCTGTTTCATCACAGATTAGTCCTTGGACTAAAACACTTATAACTTTTAAACAAAAGATGATTTTGAGTTGATTCTTTTTCTGTCATCTTTATTTTTCTATCTAGTTTTTTTATCATATTTATTTGAAAATTATTGGGAAAAAAATTTATGCACGCACGGTATTTACGTTAGTATCCAAGTTTTTTTTATAACGTAGATACCGAAGGTGGTGACGGAGCCGCAAACTTCACCGAGCTAGACTCCAACTACTCTGAACCAGGCAAGCATGTTTGAACCTTTGATATGATGAGTGTTTTGCATGTTTGTTTGAGTAGTGTTCTCATGGCATGTTTATATAAGCATGAGTGAATGTTGTATTGCATGCAAGGTAAGCCACACGTGAGCTTAGAAATTTTATGTGTTCATATGATGGTGAGATAACCTGATCATGTGGTGGCATGATAGGTTGCAAGCTGGTATTGTTGAAGCATGCCAGGCTTATGTCAACCGTTTAACTCCAGTATTAACGTGGATCAAGTCATGTTCCCGTTCGTCCCCCTTTTCGTTCTACCACATGTCTTCTGCAAAGAATGCGGTCTAGTCAGTTGCAAACCTCTTTCCTTGTACACAACAAATAGAGGGGCCGTGATGAGGGTTCCATGGCCCTGGATTAAAGCCCGTCATCCAGTCAGGGGGCATGGGTGTTTCCGGTTGGGACCGAGAGGGGGTACCCCTTAGAGCGCGCGATATAAATTTGATCCCATGCTACTCGAGGTTGTGGCCTCACCGTCTTAAAGTTTTTCTTGGACGTTGCCTAGGGTGATTCCTGGCAGCAGAATGTGGAATGGGTGTGTACTGGTTAGATGTGTTTCTTCTAAAATACCGTAAACGGAACTAGTCCTTTGTGACTACGGAAATCCGTTGGCTGTGGGTAAAGAGTACAAACTCTACAGAGTCAAAACCATTCGAGTAACCATGTCCATGGTCAAGGACTATGAACAACATATCAATGTCAGTGTCAGTCTCAACGTTCGTCTCATCGTCAGTCTTAGTGTCAGTTTCAGTGACAATCCCCGATGAATAAACATGAGTGGTAAACCCGGCTAAATGTTATTCCTGTGGATGGACTAACCCGATTATTATTATGTACTGAGTATTTCCTTGGGATGATTTAAATTCATGAGCTACTTGAATTCGAATGGTGAAATATAATCCCTTTATGTGATGTCGCTCAGACATCCGACTGTGGCATTCTCGTTATTTACTTTTGATATTAGCCCTTTATGTGATGTCGCTCAGACGTCCGACTGTGGCATTCTCGTTAATTCCTTTTGATATAAGCCCTTTATGTGATGTCGCTCAGATGTCCGACTGTGGCATTCTTGTTATTTACTTTTGGTATAAGCCCTTTATGTGATGTCGCTCAGACGTCCGACTGTGGCATCCATGTTATTTACTCTCATTATAAGCCCTTTTCGAGATGTCGCTTAGACGTCCGACTGTGGCACGCACTATCATTTACATTTCAATATAAGCCCTTTATGTGGTGTCGCCCTGACGCCCGACTGCGGCATATTAATTTATTTTTACCTTTTGAGGCGTCGCTTCAGACACCCGATCGGTCTTCAGTTATTTTATTGGGATTTCGGGAGGACTACCGCCTAACTTCCTTTTTTATTTAACATGCCGTGCTAATTTATTATCTGAGTGTGCATTACTAATCTGCTCATGTGCGTCATGTTTGCATTTGTTATGTCTTATGTCCAAACTGTCTTGCGAGTACATTCAAAGTACTCACCTGGCTTGTTGATTTGGCCAGATATTGACGATGGTGATCTTATGGATGAAGAGTAAGATAGCAAGTCTGAAGCCTAGAGGAGTCCCAGTCAGTCCCGTGCGATCCTAGAATTGGTCACTTGTATCATATACGCTTCTGCTACCCAAATAAAATCATCGAGCCTCACTCCGGCGCTCGATGAGCTGTAAGATTTAGGATTCATGTCACCCACGTCACTGTGACATATCCACCACCACTTTTATTACTAGTTAGTAGTTATGCCACCATACCCCTTATTTCATACCCGCCTTTATCTATAATATCGGCGTGCTTGTAATAAATTGTTGAGCAGCCTCAGCTCAACCTTGTATAATATTTAGTACTGCTGGATTTCTGTATCAAGGGTTTGTCTACTAGTAAGGAAGATTTTCCTATACTGGTCTCATAAAAGGGTTGATTTTTCAATAAATATTTTATTGGAAAATTGGTCCTAACAAGAAGTATGGCCAATTTCTGGTCCGTTTCGTGGACTATTACTCACTGTTTTGTGTTCCCAGAGCGATTTCCACGATTGACAAACCCCGAGGTGCGTTTGCGTGTTCATCGTCAACACTCACCGTTTTGGCCAATGCTGACCCGTTTCATGGACTATTACTCACCATTTTGGGGTCCCGAAGCTTTTTCCATAATTGTTGAACCCTAAGGTGCGCATACGTGTCGGTCATCAACACTCACAGTTTTGGCCGATTTGGGCCCGTTTCGTGGACTATTACTCACTATTTTTGGGTCCCGGAGTGATTTCCACGATTAACGAACCCTAGGGTGCGTTTACATGTCGGTCATCAACACTCACTGTTTTGGGGCCCCAAAGCGATTTCCATGGTTTTTGAACCCCGGGGTGCGCTTAAGTGTCTGTCATCAACAATCGGAGTTCTGGCCAATTCCGGCCCGTTATATGGACTATTACACAGTGTTGGAGTCCTTGAGTGATTTCCACGATTTACGGACACCGGGGTGCGTTTATGTGTCGGTCATCAACACTCGTAGTTTTGTCCGATTCTTGCCCGTTTCATGGACTATTACTCAATGATTTGGGGTCCCTGAGCTATTTCCATGATTGACGAACCCCGGGGTGCGTTTATGTATCGTTCATACATAATCCTAGGTTTCACCGATTCAGGGCTCTTTCATGGACTATTACTCACTGTTTTAGGGTGCCAAAGCGATTTTCATGGTTGTCGAACCCCAAGGTGTGCGCACGTGTTGGTCGTCAAGACTCGCAGTTTGAGCCGATTCTGGTCCGTTTCTTGGACTAGTACTCAGTTATGGGGTCCTGAAGTGATTTCCACATTTGACGAACTCCGGGGTGCGTTTACGTGTAGGTCATGAACACTCACCAGTTTGGCCAATTTCTGGACCATTTCGTGGACTATTACTCACTATTTTGGGGTCCCAATGCGATTTCCACGATTGACAATCCCCGAGGTGCGTTTACGTGTTCGTCTTCAACACTCATAGTTTTGGCCAATGTTGACCCGTTTCGTGGACTATTACTCACCATTTTGGGGTCCCGAAGCGATTTCCAATATTTGTTGAACCCCAAGGTGCACTTACGTGTCAGTCATCAACATTCACAGTTTTGGCCGATTTTGGCCTGTTCCTGGACTATAAATCACTGTTTTCGGGTCCCGGAGTGATTTCCACGAATAACGAAGCCCGGGGGTGCATTTATGTGCCGGTCATCAACACTTGCGGTTTTTGTCGATTCTGGCCCATTACATGGACTATTACTCACCATTTTGGGGCCCCAAAGCGATTTACATGGTTGTTGAACCCCGGGGTGCGCTTACGTGTGGGTCATCAACAATCGCAATTTTGGCTGGTTCTGGCATGTTTCTTGGTCTATTACTCAGTATTTGGGTCCCTGAGTTATTTCCACGATTGATAAACACCGGGGTGCGTTTATGTGTTGGTCATCAACACTCGCTCTTTTGGCCAATTTTGGCCCATTTCATGGACTAGTACTCAGTGATTTGGGGTCCTTAAGCGATTTCCATGATTGACGAACCCCGGGGTGCGTTTATGTATCGTTCATATATAATCCTAGGTTTCACCGATTCAGGGCTCGTCCATCGACTACTACTCACTGATTTGCGGTCCGAAAGCGATTTCCATGATAGTTGAACCCCAAGGTGTGCTCACATGTTGGTCGTCAAGACTCGCAGTTTGAGCCGATTCTGGCCCGTTTCTTGGACTAGTACTCAGTTTTGGGGTCGTGAAGTGATTTCCATAATTGACGAACTCCGGGGTGCGTTTACGTGTTGGTCATCAACACTCACAGTTTCGGCCAATTTTGGCCCGTTTCATGGACTATTCCTCCCTATTTGGGGGTCCCGGAGTGATTTCCACAATTAACGAACCCCGGGGTGCGTCTACGTGTCGGTCATCAACACTTGAAGTTTTTGTTGATTCTGGCTCGTTTCATGGACTATTACTCACCGTTTTGGGGCCCCAAAGCGATTTCCATGGTTGTTGAACCCTAGGGTGTGCTTACATGTCGGTCATCAACAATCGCAGTTTTGGCCGATTCTCGCACGTTTCTTGGTCTATTACTCAGTTTGGGGTCCCTGAGTGATTTCCACGATTGACGAACACCGGGGTGCGTTTATGTGTTGGTCATCAACACTCGCTATTCTGGCCGATTCTGGCCTGTTTCATGAACTTTTACTCACTGATTTGGGGTCCCTGAGCGATTTCCATGATTGACGAACCCCGGGGTAAGTGTATGTATCGTTCATATATAATCCTAGGTTTCACCGATTCGGGGCTCTTTCATGTCTATTACTCACTGTTTTAGGGTCCCAAAGCAATTTCCACGATTGTCGAACCCCAAGGTGTGCTCACGTGTTGGTCGTGAAGACTCGCAGTTTGAGCCGATTTTGTTCCGTTTCTTGGACTAGTACTCAGCTATGGGGTCCTGAAGTGATTTCCACAATTGACGAACTCCGGGGTGCATTTACGTGTCGGTCATGAACACTTACAAGTTTGGCCAATTTCTGGTCCATTTCGTGGACTATTACTCATTGTTTTGGGGTCCCAGAGCGATTTCCACGATTGACAATCCCCGATGTGCATTTACGTGCTCATCGTCAACACTCATAGTTTTGGCCAATGCTGACCTGTTTCATGGACTATTACTCACCGTTTTGGGGCCCCGAAGCGATTTCCATAGTTGTTGAACCCCGAGGTGCGCTAAAGTGTCGGTCATCAACACTCACAGTTTTGGCCGATTTGGGCCCGTTTTTGTGGACTATTACTCATTGTTTTCGGGTCCCGGAGTGATTTCCACGATTAACGAACCCCGGGGTGCGTTTACATGTCGGTCATCAACACAAGCGGTTTTTGTCGATTCTGGCCTGTTTTGTGGACTATTACTCACCGTTTTGGGGGCCCAAAGCGATATCCATGCTTTTTGAACCCCGAGGTGCGCTTACATGTCGGTCATCAACAATCGCAGTTCTGGCCGATTCCGGCCCGTTATATGGACTATTACTTAGTGTTGGGGTCCATGAGTGATTTCCACGATTGTCACACACCGGGGTGCGGTTATGTGTCGGTCATCAATACTCGTAGTTTTGTCCGATTCTGGCCCGTTTTATGGACTATTACTCACTGATTTGGGATCCCTCAGCGATTTCCATGATTGACGAACCCCGAGGTGCGTTTATGTATCGTTCATATATAATCCTAGGTTTCACCGATTCAGGGCACTTCCATGGAATATTAGTCACTGTTTTGGGGTCCCAAAGCAATTCCATGGTTGTTGAACCCCAAGGCGTGCTCCCGTGTTGGTCGTCAAGACTCGCAGTTTGAGCCGATTCTGGCCCGTTTCTTGGACTATTACTCAGTTTTGGGGTCCTAAAGAGATTTCCACAATTGACGAACTCCGGGGTGCATTTACGTGTTGGTCACCAACACTCACAGTTTCGGCCAATTTTAGCCCGTTTCATGGACTATTGCTCACTATTTTGGGGTCCCAGAGTGATTACCACAATTAATGAACCCCAGGGTGCATTTACGTGTCGGTCATCAACACTCATAGTTTTGGCCAGTTCTGACCCATTTCGTGGACTATTACTGACTGTTTTGGGGTCCCGGAGCGATTTCCATGATTGACAATCCCCGAGGTGCGTTTACGTGTTCGTCGTCAATAGTCACAGTTTTGGATAATGCTGACCCATTTCATGGACTATTACTCACCGTTTTGGGGTCCTGAAGCGATTTCCATAGTTGTTGAACCCCAAGGTGCGCTTACGTGTCGGTCATCAACACTCACAGTTTTGGCCGATTTTGGCCCGTTTCATGGACTATAACTCACTGTTTTGGGGTCCCGGAGTGATTTCCACGAATAACGAACCCCGGGGGTGCGTTTACGTGTCGGTGATCAACAATGGTGGTTTTTGTCAATTCTGGCCCGTTTCGTGGACTACTACTCACCGTTTTGGGGCCACAAAGCGATTTATATGGTTGTTGAACCCCGGGGTGCACTTACGTGTTGGTCATCAACAATCGCAGTTTTGGCCAATTCTAGCCTTTTTCTTGGTCTATTACTCAGTATTGGGGTCCGTGAGTGATTTCCACGATTGACAAACACAGGGGTGCGTTTATGTGTTGGTCATCAACACTCGCTGGTTTGGCCGATTCTGCCCAGTTTCATGGACTAGTACTAAGTGATTTGGGGTCTTTAAGCGATTTCCATGATTGACGAACCTCGTGGTGCGTTTATGCATCGTTCATATATAATCCTAGGTTTCACCGATTCAGGGCTCGTCCATCGACTATTACTCACTATTTTGCGGCCCCAAAGCGATTTCCATGATTGTCGAACCCCAAGGTGTGCTCACATGTTGGTTGTTAAGACTTGCAAATTGAGCCGATTCTGGCCCGTTTCTTGGACTAGTACTCAGTTTTGGGGTAATGAAGTAATTTCCATAATTGATGAACTCCTGGTCCGTTTACGTGTTGGTCATCAACACTCACAGTGGATCCTTGGTGGGTAATGGCTCAATCTATAGATGGAAAGCCTTATGATGGGAAACTACCACGTTAGGTTTGGAGAGAGATGGGACCCGTTATAGTTTAGGGGGAGCAGATGCAAGCTTTTTCTTTCCATAGCCGGCCAAATGACTACCGGATCATCGGTCTACTCTACCTCAATTCACCATTTTGAACTTTATACAGAAGGTTTTTCCGTACCAGCTCCTTCTACCTATACCGCAGTTGAAGCACCTAAAGGTGAATTTGGTGTCTTTCTTGTCAGTAATGGGAGTAATCGTCCCTACCGTTGTAAAATAAGAGCATCAGCCGATTTTGGCCTATTTCATGGACTATTCCTCACTATTTTGGGGTCCCGGAGTGATTTCCACAATTAACGAACCCGGGGGTGCGTTTACATGTCGGTCATCAACACTCACAGTTTTGGCCAATTCTGACCCATTTCATGGACTATTACTCACTGTTTGGGGTCCCAGAGCGATTTCCAAGATTGACCATCCCCGAGGTGCGTTTATGTGTTCCTCGTCAACACTCATAGTTTTGGTCAATGCTGACCCGTTCCGTGGACTATTACTCACAGTTTTGGGTCCGAAAGCGATTTCCATGGTTGTCAAACTCCAAGGTGTGCTCACGTGTTGGTCGTCAAGACTCGCAGTTTGAGCCGATTCTGGCCCGCTTCTTGGACTAGTACTAAGTTATGGGGTCCTAAAGTGAGTTTCACAATTGACAAACTCCGGGGTGCGTTTACGTGTTGGTCACCAACACTCATAGTTTCGGCCGATTTTGGCCCGTTTCGTGGACTATTACTCACTATTTTGGGGTCCCGGAGTGATTTCCAAAATTAACGAACCCGGGGTGCGCTTATGTGTCGGTCATCAACACTCACAATTTTGGCCAATTCTGACCCGTTTCGTGGACTATTACTCACTGTTTTGGGGTCCCAGAGCGATATCCTCCATTGACAATCCCCGAGGTGCGTTTACGTGTTCGTCCTCAACACTCAGAGCTTTTCCAATGCTGACCCGTTTCGTGGACTATTACTCACCGTTTTGGGGCCCCAAAGCGATTTCCATAGTTGTTGAACCCCAAGGTGCGCTTACGTGTCCGTCATCAACACTCACTGTTTTGGGGCCCCGGAGTGATTTCCACGAATAACGTACCCCGAGGTGTGTTTACGTGTCGGTCATTAACACTTGCTGTTTTTGTCGATTTTGGCCCATTTCATGGACAATTACTCACCGCTTTGGGGCCCCAAAGCGATTCCATGGTTTTTGAACCCTGGGGTGCGCATATGTGTCGGTCATCAAGAATCGCAGTTTTGGCTGATTCTGGCCCGTTTCTTGGACTATTACTCAGTTTTGGGCTCCCTGAGTGATTTCCATGATTGACGAACACCGGGGTGCGTTTATGTGTTGGTCATCAACACTCGCTGTTTGGGCCGATTATTGCCCGTTTCATGGACTAGTACTCAGTGATTTGGGGCCCCTGAGCGATTTCAATGATTGACGATCCCCGTGGTGCGTTTATGTATCGTTCATATATAATCCTAGGTTTCACCGATTCATGGCTCTTTCATGGACTATTACCCACTGTTTTAGGGTCCCAAAGCGATTTCCATGGTTGTCGAACCCCAAGGTGTGCTCACGTGTTGGTCGTCAAGACTCGCAGTTTGAGCCGATACTGGTCCGTTTCTTGGACTAGTACTCAGTTTTGGGGTCCTAAAGCGATTTCCACAATTGACGAACTCTGGGGTGCGTTTACGTGTCGGTCATGAACACTCACAAGTTTGGCCAATTTCTGGTCCGTTTCGTGGACTATTACTCACTGGTTTGGGGTCCCAGAGCGATTTCCACGATTGATAATCCGCGAGGTGCGTTTACATGTTCATCGTCAACACTCACCGTTTTGGCCAATGCTGACCCGTCTCGTGGACTATTACTCACCATTTTGGGGTCCTGAAGCGATTTCCATAATTGTTAAACCCCAAGGTGCGCTTACGTGTCGGTCATCAACACTCACAGTTTTTGCCGATTTTGGCCCGTTTCGTGGACTATTACTCACTGTTTTTGGGCCCCGGAGTGATTTCCATGATTAACAAACACCGGGGTGCGTTTACGTGTCGGTCATCAACACTCGTGGGTTTTGTCGATTCTGGCATGTTTTGTGGACTATTACTCACCGTTTTGGGGCCCCAAAGCGATTTCCATGGTTTTTGAACCCTGGGGTGCGCTTACGTATCAGTCATCAACAATCGCAGTTCTGGCCGATTCCGGCCCGTTATATGGACTATTACTCAGTGTTGGGGTCCCTGAGTGATTTCCACTATTGACAGACATCGGGGTGCGTTTATGTGTCGGTCATCAACACTCCCAGTTTTGGCCGATTCTGGCCCATTTCATGGACTATTACTTACTGATTTGGGGTCCCTCAACGATTTCTATGATTGACGAACCCCGGGGTGCGTTTATGTGTCATTCATCAATAATCCTAGGTTTGTCCGATTCTGGGCTCTTTCATGGACTATTACTCACCGTTTTGGGGTGCCGGTGTGATTTCCACGATTAACGAACCCTGTGGTGCGTTTACGCGTCGGTCACCAACGCTCCCAGTTTTGGCCGATTCTGACCCGTTTCGTGGACTATTATTCACCATTTTGGGGCCCCCGAGCGATTTCCATAGTTATTGAACCCCAAGGTGTGCTTAGGTGTCGGTCATCAACACTTGCAGATTTGGCCGATTCTGGCCCGTTTCATGGACTATTACTCACTGTTTTGGGGTCCGAGAGTGATTTCCACAATTAACGAACCATAGACTACGTTTACGTGTCGGTCATCAACACTTGTAGTTTTGGCCGATTCTGGCCCGTTTCATGGACAAGTACTCACTGTTTTGGGGTCCCAGAGTGATTTCCACGATTAACGAACCCTGGACTGTGTTTACATGTCGGTCATCAACACTTGTAGTTTTGGGCGATTATGGCCCGTTTCTTAGACTATTACTTACTGATTTGGGGTCCGAGAGTGATTTCCACGATTAACGAACCCTGGGCTGCGTTTACGAGTCGGTCATCAACACTTGTAGTTTTTGCCGATTCTGGCCCGTTTCTTGGACTATTACTCACTGATTTGGGGTCCCAGGGTGATTTCCATGATTAACGAATCCTGGGCTGCATTTACGTGTCGGTCATCAACACTTGTAGTTTTGGCCGATTCTGGCCCGTTTCTTCGACTATTACTCACTGATTTTGGGGCCCTGAGCGATTTCCATGATTGTCGAACCCCGGGGTGCATTTATGTGTCGTTCATCAATAATCGTAGGTTTGTCCGATTCTGGGCTCTTTCACGGACTATTACTCACCGTTTTGGGGGTCCCGGTGTGATTTCCACGATTAACGAACCCTGAGGTGCGTTTACGTGTCGGTCACCAACACTCACAGTTTTAACCGATTCTGACCCGTTTCGTGGACTATTACTCACCATTTTGGGGTCCCGAAGCGATTTCCATAGTTGTTGAACCCCAAGGTGTGCTTACGTGTCGGTCATCAACACTCGCAGATTTGGCCGATTCTGGCCCGTTTCATGGACTATTACTCACTGTTTTGGGGTCCCAGAGTGATTTCCACGATTAACGAACCCTGGGCTACGTTTACGTGTCGGTCATCAATACTTGTAGTTTTGGCCGATTCAGGCCCGTTTCACGGACTAGTACTCACTGTTTTGGGGTCCCAGAGTGATTTATACGATTAACAAACCCTTGACTGCGTTTACGTGTCGGTCATCAACACTTGTAGTTTTGGCCGATTCTGGCCCGTTTCACGGACTAGTACTCACTGTTTTGGGGTCTCAGAGTGATTTCCACGATTAACAAACCCTGGACTGCGTTTACGTGTCGGTCATCAACACTTGTAGTTTTGGCCGATTCTGGCCCGTTTCTTGGACTATTACTCACTGATTTGGGGTCCCTGAGCGATTTCCATGATTGCCGAACCCCGGGGTGCGTTTATGTGTCGTTCATGAATAATCCTAGGTATGTCCGATTCTGGGCTCTTTCATGGACTATTACTCACCGTTTTGGGGTCCCGCTGTGATTTCCATGATTAACAAACCCTGTGGTGCGTTTACGTGTCGGTCACCAACACTTGCAGTTTTGGCCGATTCTGACCCGTTTCGTGGACTATTACTCACCGTTTTGGGGTCCTGAAGCGATTTCCATAGTGGTTGAACCCCAAGGTGCGCTTACGTGTCGGTCATCAACACTCGCAGATTTGGCCGATTCTGGCCCGTTTCATGGACTATTACTCACTGTTTTTAGGTCCCAGAGTGACTTCCATGATTAACGAACCCTGGGCTGCGTTTAAATGTCGGTCATCAACACTTGTAGTTTTGGCCGATTCTAGCCCGTTTCATGGACTATTACTCACTATTTTGGGGTCACAGAGTGATTTCCATGATTAACAAACCCTGGGCTGCATTTACGTGTCGGTCATCAACACTTGTAGTTTTTGACAATTCTGGGCCGTTTCTTGGACTATTACTCACTGATTTGAGGTCCCAGAGTGAGTTCCATGATTAACGAACCCTGGTCCGCGTTTACTTGTCGGTCATCAACACTTGTAGTTTTGGCCGATTCTGGCCCGTTTCTTCGACTATTACTCACTGATTATGGGGCCCTGAGCGATTCCATGATTGTCAAACCCCGAGGTGCGTTTATATGTCGTTCATCAATAATCTTAGTTTTGTCTGATTCTGGGCTCTTTCATGGACTATTACTCACCGTTTTGGGGTCCCGGTGTGATTTCCACGATTAACGAACCCTGGGGTGCGTTTACGTGTCGGTCACCAACACTCACAGTTTTAACCGATTCTGACCCGTTTCGTGGACTATTAGTCACCATTTTGGGGTCCCGAAGCGATTTCCATAGTTGTTGAACCCCAAGGTGCGCTTATGTGTCGGTCATCAACACTCGCAGATTTGGCCGATTCGGGCCCGTTTCATGGACTATTACAAACTGTTTTGGGGTCCCAGAGTGATTTCCATGATTAACGAACCCTGGGCTGCGTTTACGTGTCGGTCATTAACACTTGTAGTTTTTCGCCGATTCTGGCCCGTTTCATGGACTATTACTCACTGTTTTGGGGTCCCAGAGTGATTTCCACAATTAATGAA
>NC_041391.1:691809935-691810777 GCF_002162155.2 Triticum dicoccoides
ATTCGGGGTCCCAGAGTGATTTCCATGATTAACGAACCCTGGGCTGCGTTTTCGTGTCGGTCATCAACACTTGTAGATTTTGCCAATTCTGGCCAGTTTTTGGACTATTACTCACTGATTTTGGGTCCCACAGTGATTTCCACGATTAACGAACCTTGGGCTGCGTTTACGTGTCGGTCAACAACACTTGTAGTTTTGGCCGATTCTGGCCCGTTTCTTGGACTATTACACACTAATTTGGGGTCCTTGAGCGATTTCCATGATTGTCGAACCCCGGGGTGCGTTTATGTGCCGTTCATCAATAATCCTAGGTTTGTCCGATTCTGGGCTCTTTCATGGACTATAATTCACTGTTTTGGGGTCCTAGTGTGATTTCCACGATTAACAAACCCTGGGTGTGTTTACGTGTCGGTCACCAACACTCATGGGTTTTGGCCGATTCTGACCCGTCTCGTGGACTATTACTCACTGTTTTGGGGTCCCAAAGCGATTTCCATAGTGGTTGAACCCCAAGGTGCGCTTACGTGTCAGTCATCAACACTCGCAGATTTGGCCGATTCAGGCCCGTTTCATGGACTATTACTCACTGTTTCGGGGTCCCAGAGTGATTTCCACGATTAACGAACCCTGGCCTGCGTTTACGTGTCGGATATCAACACTTGTAGTTTTGGCCGATTCATGCCCGTTTCATGGACTATTACTCACTATTTTGGGGTCCCTGAGTGATTTCCATGATTAACGAACCCTGGACTGCGTTTACGTGCTGGTCATCAACACTTGTAGTTTTGGCCGATTCTGGCCTGTTTCTTGGACTATTACTCACTGATTTAGGGTCCTAGAGT
>NC_041391.1:691811695-691812401 GCF_002162155.2 Triticum dicoccoides
GAGTGATTTCCACGATTAACGAACCCTGGACTGCGTTTACGTGTCGGTCATCAACACTTGTAGTTTTGGCCGATTCTGGCCTGTTTCTTGGACTATTACTCACTGATTTGGGGTTCCAGAGTGATTTCCACGATTAACAAACCCTGCGCTACGTTTACGTGTCGGTCATCAACACTTGTAGTTTTTGCCGATTCTGGCCCGTTTATTGGACTATTACTCACTGATTCGGGGTCCCAGAGTGTTTTCTATGATTAACGAACCCTGGGCTGCGTTTACGTGTCGGTCATCAACACTTGTAGTTTTTGCCAATTCTTGCCCGTTTCTTGGACTATTACTCACCGTTTTGGGGTCCTGGTGTGATTTCCACGATTAACGAACCCTGGCGTGCGTTTACGTGTCGGTAACCAACACTCGCAGTTTTGGCCGATTCTGACCCGTTTTGTGGACTATTACTCATCATTTTGGGGTCCCGAAGCGATTTCTGTAGTTGTTGAACCCCAAGGTGCGCTTACGTGTCGGTCATCAACACTCGCAGATTTGGCCGATTCTGGCCCGTTTCATGGACTATTACTCACTGTTTTGGGGTCCCAGAGTGATTTCCACGGTTAAATAACCCTGGGCTGCGTTTACGTGTTTGTCATTAACACTTGTAGTTTTTGCCGATTCTGTACCGTTTCATGGACTATTACTCACTGTTTTGGGGTCC
>NC_041391.1:691812676-691813372 GCF_002162155.2 Triticum dicoccoides
TTTCTTGGACTATTACTCACTGATTTGGGGTCCCAGAGTGATTTCCACGATTAACAAACCCTGGGCTGCGTTTACGTGTCGGTCATCAACACTTGTAGTTTTTGCCGATTCTGGCCCGTTTCTTAGACTATTACTCACTGATTCGGGGTCCGAGAGTGATTTCTATGATTAACGAACCCTGGGCTGCGTTTACGTGTCGGTCATCAACACTTGTAGTTTTTGCCAATTCTGGCCCGTTTCTTGGACTATTACTCACCGTTTTGGGGTCCTGGTGCGATTTCCACGATTAACGAACCCTGGCGTGCGTTTACGTGTCGGTAACCAACACTCGCAGTTTTGGCCGATTCTGACCCGTTTTGTGGACTACTACTCACCATTTTGGGGTCCCGAAGCGATTTCCGTAGTTGTTGAACCCCAAGGTGCGCTTACCTGTCGGTTATCAACACTCGCAGATTTGGCCGATTCTGGCCCGTTTCATGGACTATTACTCACTGTTTTGGGGTCCCAGAGTGATTTCCACGATTAAAGAACCCTGGGCTGCGTTTACGTGTCGGTCATTAACACTTGTAGTTTTTGCCGATTCTGGCCCGTTTCATGGACTATTACTCACTGTTTTGGGGTCCCAGAGTGATTTCCACAATTAACGAACCCTGTGCTGCGTTTACGTGTCGGTCATCAACACTTGTAGTTTTGGCC
>NC_041391.1:691813572-691815131 GCF_002162155.2 Triticum dicoccoides
CATCAACACTTGTAGTTTTGGGCGATTCTGGCCCGTTTCTTAGACTATTACTCACTGATTTAGGGTCCCAGAGTGATTTCCACGATTAACGAACCCTGGGCTGCGTTTACGAGTCGGTCATCAACACTTGTAGTTTTTGCCGATTATGGCCCGTTTCTTGGACTATTACTCACTGATTTGGGGTCCGAGAGTGATTTTCACGATTAACGAATCCTGGGCTGCATTTACGTGCCGGTCATCAACACTTGTAGTTTTGGCCGATTCTGGCCCGTTTCTTCGACTATTACTCACTGATTTTGGGTCCCTGAGCGATTTCCATGATTGTCGAACCCCGGGGTGCGTTTTTGTGCCGTTCATCAATAATCCTAGGTTTGTCCGATTCTGGGCTCTTTCATGGACTATAATTCACTGTTTTAGGGTCCCAGTGTGATTTCCACGATTAACGAACCCTGGGTGTGTTTACGTGTCGGTCACCAACACTCGTGGGTTTTGGCCGATTCTGACCCGTTTCGTGGACTATTACTCACCGTTTTGGGGTCCCAAAGCGATTTCCATACTGGTTGAACCCCAAGGTGCGCTTACGTGTCAGTCATCAACACTCGCAGATTTGGCCGATTCTGGCCCATTTCATGGACTATTACTCTCTGTTTTGGGGTCCCAGAGTGATTTCCACGATTAACGAACCCTGGACTGTGTTTACATGTTGGTCATCAACACTTGTATTTTTGGGCGATTCTGGCCCGTTTCTTAGACTATTACTAACTGATTTGGGGTCCCAGAGTGATTTCCACGATTAACGAACCCTGGGCTGCGTTTACGAGTCGGTCATCAACACTTGTAGTTTTTGCCGATTCTGGCCCGTTTCTTGGACTATTAATCACTGATTTGGGGTCCCAGAGTGATTTCCACGATTAACGAATCCTGGGCTGCATTTACGTGCTGGTCATCAACACTTGTAGTTTTGGCCGATTCTGGCCCGTTTCTTCGACTATTACTCACTGATTTTGGGTCCCTGAGCGATTTCCATGATTGTCGAACCCCGGGGTGCGTTTATGTGTCGTTCATCAATAATCCTAGGTTTGTCCGATTCTGGGCTCTTTCATGGACTGTAATTCAATGTTTTGGGGTCCCAGTGTGATTTCCACGATTAACGAACCCTGGGTGTGTTTACGTGTCGATCACCAACACTCGTGGGTTTTGGCCGATTCTGACCCGTTTCATGGACTATTACTCACCGTTTTGGGGTCCCAAAGCGATTTCCATAGTGGTTGAACCCCAAGGTGCGCTTACGTGTCAGTCATCAACACTCGCAGATTTGGCTGATTCTGGCCCGTTTCATGGACTATTACTCACTGTTTTGGGGTCCCAGAGTGATTTCCACGATTAACGAACCCTGGACTGCGTTTACGTGTCGGTCATCAACACTTGTAGTTTTGGCCGATTCTGGCCTGTTTCTTGGACTATTACTCACTGATTTGGGGTTCCAGAGTGATTTCCACGATTAACAAACCCTGCGCTACGTTTACGTGTCGGTCATCAACACTTGTAGTTTTTGCCGA
>NC_041391.1:691815935-691816954 GCF_002162155.2 Triticum dicoccoides
CGATTCTGGCCCGTTTCATGGACTAGTACTCACTGTTTTGGGTCCCAGAGTGATTTTCACGATTACCGAACCCTGCACTGTGTTTACGTGTCGGTCATCAACACTTGTAGTTTTGGGCGATTCTGACATGTTCCTTGGACTATTACTCACTGATTTGGGGTCCCAGAGTGATTTCCACGATTAACGAACCATGGGCTGCGTTTACGTGTCGGTCATCAACACTTGTAGATTTTGCCAATTCTGGCCAGTTTCTTGGACTATTACTCACTAATTTTGGGTCCCAAAGTGATTTCCACGATTAATGAACCTTGGGCTGCGCTTACGTGTCGGTCATCAACACTTGTAGTTTTGGCCGATTCTGGCCCGTTTCTTGGACTATTACACACTAATTTGGGGTCCCTGAGCGATTTCCATGATTGTTGAACCCCGGGGTGCATTTATGTGCCGTTCATCAATAATCCTAGGTTTGTCCGATTCTGGGCTCTTTCATGGACTATAATTCACTGTTTTGGGGTCCCAGTGTGATTTCCACGATTAACGAACCCTGGGTTTGTTTACGTGTCGGTCACCAACACTCGTGGGTTTTGGCCGATTCTGACCCGTTTCGTGGACTATTACTCGCCGTTTTGGGGTCCCAAAGCGATTTCCATAGTGGTTGAACCCCAAGGTGCGCTTACGTGTCAGTCATCAACACTCGCAGATTTGGCCGATTCTGGCCCGTTTCATGGACTATTACTCACTGTTTTGGGGTCCCAGAGTCATTTCCACGATTAACGAACCCTGGCCTGCGTTTACGTGTCGGATATCAACACTTCTAGTTTTGGCCGATTCTGGCCCGTTTCATGGACTATTACTCACTATTTTGGGGTCCTTGAGTGATTTCCACGATTAACGAACCCTGGACTGCGTTTACGTGTCGGTCATCAACACTTGTAGTTTTGGCCGATTCTGGCCTGTTTCTTGGACTATTACTCACTGATTTGGGGTTCCAGAGTGATTTCCACGATTAACAAACCCTG
>NC_041391.1:691817940-691818715 GCF_002162155.2 Triticum dicoccoides
GCTACGTTTACGTGTCGGTCATCAACACTTGTAGTTTTTGCCGATTCTGGCCCGTTTATTGGACTATTACTCACTGATTCGGGGTCCCAGAGTGTTTTCTATGATTAACGAACCCTGGGCTGCGTTTACGTGTCGGTCATCAACACTTGTAGTTTTTGCCAATTCTTGCCCGTTTCTTGGACTATTACTCACCGTTTTGGGGTCCTGGTGTGATTTCCACGATTAACGAACCCTGGCGTGCGTTTACGTGTCGGTAACCAACACTCGCAGTTTTGGCCGATTCTGACCCGTTTTGTGGACTATTACTCATCATTTTGGGGTCCCGAAGCGATTTCTGTAGTTGTTGAACCCCAAGGTGCGCTTACGTGTCGGTCATCAACACTCGCAGATTTGGCCGATTCTGGCCCGTTTCATGGACTATTACTCACTGTTTTGGGGTCCCAGAGTGATTTCCACGGTTAAATAACCCTGGGCTGCGTTTACGTGTTTGTCATTAACACTTGTAGTTTTTGCCGATTCTGTCCCGTTTCATGGACTATTACTCACTGTTTTGGGGTCCAAGAGTGATTTCCACAATTAACGAACCCTGGGCTGCGTTTACGTGTCGGTCATCAACACTTGTAGTTTTGGCCGATTCTGGCCCGTTTCATGGACTAGTACTCACTGTTTTGGGGTCCCAGAGTGATTTCCACGATTAACGAACCCTGGACTGTGTTTACGCGTCAGTCATCAACACTTGTAGTTTTGGACGATTCTGGCCCGTTCCTTGAAGTAT
>NC_041391.1:691819592-691930005 GCF_002162155.2 Triticum dicoccoides
TCCCAGAGTGATTTCCACGATTAACGAACCCTGGACTGTGTTTACGCGTCAGTCATCAACACTTGTAGTTTTGGACGATTCTGGCCCGTTCCTTGGAGTATTACTCACTGATTTGGGGTCCCAAAGTGATTTTCACGATTAACGAACCCCGAGCTGCGTTTACGTGTCGGTCATCAACACTTGTAGTTTTTGCCGATTCTGGCCAGTTTCTTGGACTAGTACTCACTGATTTGGGGTCCCAGAGTGATTTCCACGATTAATGAACCTTGGGCTGCGTTTACGTGTCGGTCATCAACACTTGTAGTTTTGGCCGATTCTGGCCCGTTTCTTGGACTATTACTCACTGATTTGGGGTCCCTGAGCGATTTCCATGATTGTCGAACCCCGGAGTGCATTTATGTGTCGTTCATCAATAATCCTAGGTTTGTCCGATTCTGGGCTCTTTCATGGACTATTACTCACCCTTTTGGGGTCCCGGTGTGATTTTCAAGATTAACGAACCCTGGGTGCGTTTACGTGTCGGTCACCAACACCCTTTTGTTTAGAAGAAGTTTTTGGATTTGGGGTTCGTTCGTTCTGTGATATGCAACTAGGAGTGAGTGCTGCTGCTTGGTGTGCTTAATTAGATGTACATACAATCCTTTGTGGACATAATGGATATTATATTAGCATGTTGGGGAGTTGTTTAATTAACTGCATTGTCTCTTGAGTTTTGTCACTGCTGCTTTGTTTTGTTTAATCCTCTTGAGTTGACTATGTTGTTGCCAATGCCAATGTGGCTGAATTGGCCATGTGATCTTTTGTGTTCTTTGGAAGCAAGATATGAACTGGGATGCAAATATCCCAGTGAAGCTCCTAGTATTTGTTATGTTATTGCCAATGTCAATGTCGTCAGTGCAATGTGGCTAAATTGGCCATGTAATCTTTTGTGTTCTTTCGAAGCAAGATATGTGAATTGAGGATGCAAATATAATGTGCATACCAACTAGTAACTCTGCAGAATGGAAGCTCTCGCCTGATGAAGCACAGTGGCTTCCTGTGTTCTTCACGGGGAGCTAGGCTGCTGCATTTATGTCTGTATGTATGAGCAGCCGTCAATGTTGGTTGTTGTGTTGGCGTAGCAGCACGGGAGATAACCATGATTATATATGTCGGCTGTGGTTTCTGATTCTCTCAGATTATGAATTGCTGTTTCATCTTTTTTGGTTCATGATAACCATGATTATTTAGGCTGTTGCTTTTTGATTCTCTCATGTTATGGAATGTTGTTTCAGTCGTTTTTGTGAGTTTAGTGCTCACCCGTGGGCAGTGATTTTTTCCTGAAGAGAGCAGAGCACATTGGTGTTCTGCTGATCAGCTGATGAGAATTAACTGAGAAGCTGAGATTTGACCAAATGTCGGGCCATGACCGTGCGTGTTAACTTCTGTCAGGCTGTGGTGCTTTAATAATCAGGCAGCTGCATCTGCAGGTAACACAACATGCCTTGTCTCTCTGGGCCAGGCGCCCAGGCCTGATCATACTGATGGTATTTATGCTGTCAACAGGATTCATCATCATGCTGATGATGCTGTATCAAGACACCCGAGCTGTTCTAGACAGTTTCTGTCTCTGAAATGAAATTTATCCTCCTGTTTATCACTTGTTTCCTCATATCCATGTACTGTATATGTATGTCCACTGGGAGCCAGCATGGTTCTCAAAGCACTAGCTGATGCTGCTGCTGCCTCTCTGTGCTGGGCAAAGTGCGCCTGCATATCTGCATTGCTTACTGGGACTGCTGCATATCCTTTTCCTATCTATTCATCCTGACCTCCACTGTTGTGGTGGAAGTGTGGAGACGGAGACCGGGAAAACGCGGGAACAAGCTGCATCGCGAAGAGGATCTTTCATTCTTTCGAGGCGCCATTCGAGGCAGCATCAGTCCATCATCATCATCATGCTCATGCCCCCTTTTGGGCAAAGATGTTTTGCTATGGCTTTTTGACCAAAGTGCAGTGTAATCCAATGTGCCCCTGGGTCTGGGAGTATATATTATCTGCTGCTGCCGCTTTTGCTAACCTGGTTCCGGCTGTCCATCATCGGCGGCAGATGCAGGTCAGGGTAGGGGGCATTTGTGGTTCAGACCATACCTTTGTCTTCTCGGTCCGGTGGGTCGAGCCGGCCGGAATCTCTCCCGGGCTGCCAGGCATGCTGCCTGCCGCAGCTGCAGCGGTAGCTTGGACCTGAAGATGGTTAGCACCAGTATCCAGAGCAGAGGTGAACGCCTCTCCAGTCTCCTTCCATGTGGCTTGTTGGCCGATCGAGCAGTGCGGCTTCAGTGGAAGAAGAGGGGCACTGTTTCCACGAAGCCGATCCAGCAGCGTTCAGCAGAGGCATGGCATGGCATGGCTGCCCATGCCGCCGGCTTGGGGACGGACGGAGATGCTGGTGCAGGTTAGCCAGCGATGGAGTGCGTGTCAAACAGCGATGGCAACAAACAATGGGTGACACTGATGGCAACAAACAATCTGACCCCGATGGAGTGCGTGTTCACGGCATGGGTGACACTGATTAGGGCGGCCTATCACCTGACCTGGGGAAGGATTGTGTAGAGATGGAGAAAGGAAAGCGTGGTTCCTTTTGAGCTGGTTTGGTTTGTGTGTGAACTTCTCCTCGGCTTGTTCCGAATGGCAATGATTGTTACATATGTTCTCCCGCGGGTTGGGTTGTCAACCAATCATGGTTATCACCTGTATATCTCTTATCCCCTGCCTGGCACTCCAAGCGTGACTTGCTTCACTGATGCCATGTCCCCCGCCAATGGGTTCCGCTCAGCCTGTTTTCGAGGTTGTTTTACTGTGCTAATGCGGTGTTCCACGGTTGACCATGGCGCATGCTTTGGGCCAAAAGGAAAAAGAGCAAATCTGAGTGGAAGATGGCTCCGACCACACGACTGATCATACGGCAGAATTTCATGCATACCATTTTCTACTACTCCCCGATCCGGATTACAACACACTGCTAGTTTGTCCCAATTCAAACGTTTTTAACTTCAACCAAATTTATCAAGAAAAAACGAAGAAGCGTGTTTCTTTAGCTCGTGGAACATTCATCCAGTCACAAATTTATAGTGAACGCGACCAAATTTACAGAGATAAACCTCAGGACAGTGAGATGGTAGGGGTACTATTTTTTCTTTTGAGAAGTGCTATACACACGACACCCTTCGGACTTTGCACAGACGATAGATAAATCTGACCTAGTTCATGGAGCAGTTTCGTCGGCCGCTGGATTGATATGTAATTAAACAAGTCGCCGGCCGCTGGATTGATATGTCATCCGTAAATCGTGCATTTCCATCGTGCATGGAGCAGTTTCGTTTTTGCTTCTCTGACCAAATTGTGGTGCACGGTCGTTACCATCTGACACTGGAAATCTACTGGGGTGGATGTCAGATGTCGCAGCCACGTGCATGTGCTGGTGGTGTCGGTCGTGGGCGCCATCATGGGCACATGTGTTGGTTCTGGTTCTATGTTTGTTTTGGAGCCACGTCCAAAACAGTATGAACTCAACCATAAACTTGACTGAATTTATACTATGGTCGTCTAGTTCTGGTTTCCTTTGACAATGCATCGGCATGGTTCTTTAGAATGGTTAATATTTGGGTTCAAACTGTTTGTTCACTGAATTTCATGCCTGTTCAAAAAGTCAAAGGTTCATAGACTCTCTTGCGTTGAATTTACAAGTTCTTCTGGTTCAAACTGTCTTTTCACTGAACATTTTATGCCGGTTGCATGGTTTTCCTGTCAGCTGAAGTTGATGAACATGGTGACAAAAGTCCTCGATAAGGTCAACATTTAATCAACCTCTGACCCACATACCTGGATAAGCTCAACTTATGCAAAACAAATCAGACAACAATCTTCCGTGTCTGTTCATGGCTAGTACTCCGGCACCAACTTGTCCACCAACACTTTCAAGGATGGAATCTGTAGTCAAAATCACACACAGCGCATGTAATATGTGAGTAGTGGGTTATGGTAAGATTAAACCTACAGCGATTAGTACGTAGTTGCACAAATTTGCTTAATGTATGCAAACATAAGAGGCTGATCCAATGGAATAGAAAAATACATTTGCTTAGTGGAGGAATTCATCCTTGACAATAGGTAAGTCAACTAAGCGGTAGCTTTCAAACAATATTTTGGGCGTAAAGCGTCTTTAGGTGGCTTTTCAAGTCCAACGTCAAATCCCAGGGCTCAACCTGGACATGTGGTGGAAACTACCAAGCTGGAGTATGGTATGGGCAGAGAAAATCTCCTGTGAAGCGGTGAAGTGTATTGAGATCGGATAGAACACCAACGATGAAAGCACTCTGCTGGTCCTTTTGGGTTTCATTGACCAAACAGATACGCTTTGGGCTATGGTTAGCTCAGCTCCAATCAAGAATCCCCAAGGACTATCGGGACGTAAACTCTGAGAAATGGTTTACAAATGTTTGTTCTATTCGGTAGTTTTTTGTTCTATTTCTTGCGAAGTAAAAAAAGAATTTATCATCAGTAAGAGTCAAGGGAATGATCCCCTGGCCCTACAATCCGTTGCCGCCCCATGCCGCTATCCGCAAAGCCAAGGAGATGAGCGACCACAATCGCAATGCCGACCACACAGTCCACCTCCTAGGGATGCCATCCAGCATACCCAGCAAAACCCTCCAACTCCTCATCGATGACAAAATGCGAGGAAGACACCAGCTAGAGGGCAAGCGGTGGGCCTTATGGGCCAAAGGGGGGAAGCACGCCAACCCACAAGGGGGCTGGTGTGCCCCTCCACCCCTTGCCCACGCACCAAAGAGGGAGGGAAGGAAAGGGGAGGCGCCCCAAAGGCACCCAACCCCCTTTCCTCACCCCATGCACAAATATGGAAGGGGGGGGATTCGGCCAGGGCAGGCGCTGGACACTTGGGGCGCCCTAGGGGCTGCCTCCCCTCCCCCTCCACCTATATATATGAGAGGACGGAGAGGGTCCACACATACCACGGTTCCCTAGCCGTGTGCGGCGCCCCTCTCCCTCTACTTCGTCCTCGGTCATATTTTCGTAGTGCTCAGCGAAGCATTGCACGGAACATCAAGATGCATTTTTTTACAAACTCCCGCACACATGCAAGGGATAATTAATGTCCTCCTTTGCTAGTACCACGAGGCAAACACCATTAATATTGCATCGATTAGTGTTAGTGGCCTTGTATATCTGCAAATTGTAATTTTGATAGCGGCCCCTTGTATATAAAAATGGAGGGAGACATATGAGAGATAAGGTGAGGAGGAGTGGGGCGTGGTGCCGTGGTGGTGACTGGTGGTCGGACTGGGCGGAGGCATGGGGATGGACGGCGCATTATGTCTAGGTTTGTATCTCTCTCACACACACCCACGTAGGTGGGGGACGTGCACGAAGAGAAGAGGTGCACGCACAACGCATGTACTCCCGTCTCTTTCCCAACCACACCCGCGCGGGTACACTGTGGAGCTCATTTCTGTACGAAAAAGGCAGCCCTCATGGTAATTTGACACGTGTATTGGTTGTCCACTTGGTGGAGGGAGGATCATCTACCACGGGTGAACAAACAAATTGCGACTTGACGCGTTATGTTAAATTGAAAAAAAGGCAAACCATGTGGGGCCTACCTTAGAGGCAAGGCTCTATACACCGGAGTACTTTTGATGTGTCCCGTCAACTCGCAGAACGAGGAGAAACTTGCTTAGTACGCCGTCTCCCCCGCCCACGGGCGCGGTGGCTCGCAGGATGAGGTGAAGCTTACTACTACTGTACGCCTTTACGCCCGCTCCCTCGCCCACACGCGCGGTGGCTCATAGCACGAGGAGCAAATTTTACTACTACTGTACGTACTTTGGTTAGTACTCCCTCCATTTACTTATACAAGGCCACTATAAAAAAATACATTTTGCATCTATACAAGGCCACAAATAGTAATCGAGCCTTTCCAGTTTATGGCTCAATTTCAAAATCTCTCCAACCAAGGTAGAATGTGAGTGGTCGAATTAATTTTGTAGTTTGCACAGTAGGCTCGTTTTTCTCAAGAAGTTATGTTTACCGAGGCATTAATTAGAACGAATGCATGAATGACCACTAAATTTCCATGAAGTTGTACATGCATTGGTTAGTTTCCTCTTGACACTGCTTGCGTCGGTGATCTAACGCACCTCAAAATCCAAGATGTAATTGTACTACTACTAGTATAGTAGAATTGAGACTTATCAAACGGAAAAACGAATGTTTTTAGATGAGCCCTATAAACCCTAGTGGGTACGTACTCCGTAAAAACAGATTTTTCCAAAACTAAGTTGCTCCCTTTCATGAATTCTGTAGTATACTCCTCCGTCGACGCTCCCTTTCATGAATTCTGTACTTCCTGTCGCCGACATGTGGGACATATAGCAACCAGCTCGACGTGTCAAGCACCAAATAACAGTGCAGAACAGTAGGGGGGACGCACCCCACTCGTACCGGCCTAGTAGTAGTCATGAGCAATGAGACATCAAATCACAATGCCGCACCTTTCCAGACGGACGAAGCAACCATTATTTCACACTTCGGTTCGACATCATCTCAAACCACGTACTAGTATTGCTTCTGCCTCAAGAGGGACAAGCGCATCGCCTTGGTACTTCATGACATGTGGGACCGCATGACAGGCCATGCTCCCCCGCCGATCGCTTAGTAAAATCACCTCATTTTTACTATACTTCCTCTGGATCGGTTTACTACATGGCATGCACGTCATTCTAGGTTGAGAATTGAACTGGGTATATATATATGTGATGAACAGTACGCTAGCCTTTTAAAAAATGTATACTTTTGTACAGTAGTACTCCACTATCGATGGATTGCGCCATGGAGCAAAAATTGAAATTTTAAAAAAGGTGGTACATATAGAGAGCGCTCGTCGCCAAATTATGCATATAGTACTATTAAAAAGCTAGTACATGCTTAATTGGGGTGCTAAATTCTATTAAAGAAATACTAGTACTAGTATGTACATACTGAAGATTTAAAGTAAATAGAAGAAACATAACATAGTTCTGCTGGGGGGCTCAGCACAACACACCCCTCAAATTAAACTAAGCACACCTGAAATTAAACTATGCAACTAATCTGGTAGACACTGCACTAGAAGTTTAGAACCACCATGAGCAACGACACTGCCACCTTACTCGGAGTCCTCGTCCACGTCCTCGACTTTGTCCTTGTCCCTCTTCCTCTTGGCCGATACTTCTTTGCTCGAACCGCCAACTTGGCTGTTGCTCTTCATCCAACCCTTGTAGATATTGAAACAAAGGTAGCCATCCATTGCAGCATACTGGATGTGGTCTATATCTAGTACATTCCGCTGCCATGCATGATGATGAAACGTGTAATGAGGTTTCTCCACTTTACCGTATGAAGGATGAACCATGGCTCCTGCCAGGGTCAGCATTGAAGGCTGATGAGAGGACACCAGCCGATTCTTTTGGAGGTCGAAGGTGTTGCCTAAAACGAGGCCTATCCGACGTAGGACTTCTTTGTCGTTCTTAAAGTCTACAGTAACGAATTTGACTGTTTTGTCCTCGAGGAAGTTCTTAAAATCCTGGCACTCAACATCGGCATGGCATATGTGGTAGACCAAGCAAACGTTATGTACGCAAACCTGGATCACGGCGGGCTTCTTCCTCTCTTCGTCCTTTAGATCCTTCTCTCGTCCCATGACTGTGGTGTACTCAACATCTAGCCCGGCGACCCACTCATCATGTGAATTTTCGAACATGCGTCTGAAGCGAGAAAGGCATCCATTCACCATCGTGGAAGTACGGGTGTAGATGACGTCGAACTCATTGCCGGTGATGGTTCTAACCTTGTACTCACTGCCGATCGGGGAGATTTGGGATGCCATGGATTTGGGAGGAGGGTTAGGATTAGTGGAACTGCCGTAATGTGAATGGACGGGACGACTAGGAATGAACTGCCGTAGTATTAAAGGACGTGCGGGGACGAGTAGGAGCGAACTGCCAGCGTGCGAACGGCAGGGTAGTGGCTTTCCATTCTCCCATGATACGGGCTTCCGAGAGCCCTTGGATCTGAGATTGAACGGTTGCATGGCGTGATTCTAGACCTATGGGTGAATATCCTATCCTGGAGGGTTATTCTTAAAATTTTCAGCAACTTAGCATGCGACTGTTTGATCTCAGATCCAAGGGCCGCTAGCAGCCCGTATCATGGTCGCGCCTACCACGACCGTCGCGTTGCTCGCGCAGTCGCGCCCTTGGAGATTTAACACGGTGCGTTAGGCTATCTGATATTGGCATGTCATACATAGTCATCACTTAGTCACTCATACTACAACAAGGTTGGCTATAAGTGTATTTTTCTTTACTCCTCTCTATCTCTTTCTTCGTACTCCCTCCGTCCCATAATATAAGAACGTTTTTGACACTAGTGTAGTGTCAAAAACGTTCTTATATAATGGGACACAGGGAGTACTAGTTTTTATTCCAATGAAATGGTGTTGCTAAGTTTGCTTCATTTAATTAGCTATAGACTCAAAATTATCTTTTCACCTAGGTACACGCGCTTAGCTCCGTTTCTTCCTTGGGTCACCAAACTAGACTCTCTCTTCTTGATTAACTTGCCACATCAGACTTTATGCCTATGTGGCAAGCTTAAGCACCTATAGGAGCAAGTAAGTACAATAGTGCGCTTTACATGGCATTTTTGCATATGTGGAGGAAAAGAGGCAAGGAAAAAGTGGAGAAGTGGGATCTCATGCAAGAGCCGGCCTCTACTACTACATGGTGGAGCATTGGGAGAGGCACCTGTATGGAGGTGGTCAGGAATCGGGAGACTCACGCCGGTCGTAGCGCCGCAGTTAAAATGATAATGGCAAGTCAAATCACGGGGCCCCACCTGTCCAGAAGTAACTCGCTGTCAAATCACACAACCCTATGTTTGCAGCAGCCTACTCCCTCGTCTTCTCACGTCTCTGTCGAACCGACTAGGCGGAACTGCCCCGCCTACCGCGCAGGAAAAGCCCCGCCCTCGACTTTTAAATACAACTACTCCCTCCATCTAGGTGAGTAAGTCATCTTACAAAAACCAAATAATCCCAAAATACTAAGGCGCGGTGCATTAACTTCTATCTCGTTTCTTGTTTCTTCACATATCAACCAATAAGAATCCAATGGTATACTTTTTGTGACATAGTAACTCATATTTAGTTAGTCAAATGGATGACCTAGAACTACATGCAGGCCCTATAAACCGAGACGCCTACAAATAAAAACCGAGACAGAGAGGGTAGTTCAGCACGTATCTTTTTAGATCAATATAGTCAGGATTCACCAAGGAGCAAAACCAAGTGGTAGGCTGTTCCTGTCATGTTGGCGTAGCAACTCAAGTAGGGTCAGTCCGCACACGAAATAGCGACACACTTAACAGGACCCCTTTGGCAGACATGTGGATCATCCACCATCTTGTTCCACGTGCGATGCACCAATCTACAGTTCGAAGCAGCGGTTGGAATTGGAGGCACCCCGGTCGTAGCGCCGCAGTAGTAGAAAATGAGCGATGAGGGGTCAAATCACAAAGCCCCACCTTTCCCGCATTAAGCTGGACGGACGAAGCAACCATCATTTCACTCTAGCGCGCAAGAGCATAAAGAAAATAGAAAATAGTGATGCGTGCGGCAGCTACTTAGGGCACCCTAGGGTAGGGGTCTCCACTACAGATCCTTTTTTTTGGAAGCGCCTCCACTAAAAATCGGCTTCTCCCTCGTCCTCTTGAAGAAAACCGATGATGAGTGCGGCGGTAGGGTTTGTAAGAGCACTACGGCGTTCGGGGCCACATCGTAGTAAACGGGTTTGAGTCGACGCCTTAAATATGTGTGGGCCGCTTGGTTTTATAGGAACGAGGCAGCATTTTGGGTTCGGGGACCAGTGGAGATATAGCACGTACAAAAAATTGTGGACGTAGGTTCGACCGAAAGGCAATGATGCATGGGCCCTGCATTTTGATATACCCGAGGCCACGTGAAATTTGCTACTCTACTCAAAACTAGTAAGGTACACATGTATTGAATGCATGAGATTTCGGAACCAAATTATGAATAAATACACTCTATAGCATGTAAAGCTTTGAGTCATATATGCATGATGTTGATGTTCGTTTAGTTCTTATAGTTCATCTCATTCAAAATCAATTAGTTTTATAAAAATGTTAAGATTCATGGGGTTGTGCATTGTAAATCATAAAGTAAAAAAACAAATAATGGCAATTCATTTAGAAAAAAAAATCAATTATGATACAGAAGATTCTAGAACAAAGGAGAAGTGCTTGTGTTTTGAGGTTTGTGCATTATGCTTAAGTTCAACCATGGAGTCTTCTAAATTGTACATGTGGCAGATCTGGTGGAATGTTGATGATATCCAACGGCCAGTAGTGCTCGGATTTGCACATCTCTGCACTGTCGGGTTAGCTTCATCCAGCGACCATCTTTCAAAGTTATTGGCACACTATATAGTTCTTGTGCCATAGTTGCATGTTTTGGAAAAAGCTACTAGTGGGTTGTACTATCTATTTAGGAATAGAAGATGTATACATGGAAGTTGTAGGGAAAGAGATGACATGGAGGATCTCAATTCCTATGAGTAGGGATTGGAAAAGAGATGTCATTTTGGTTCACATCATAGGAACTTTTCTATTGAATCTAGAGATGACATGTATCTCAATTCCTATGAGGAGGGATTAGTAAAGACATGTAATTTGGTTCATATCATAGGAACTTTTCTATTGAATATACGCTAATGTTTATTTTCCTTTGAAATTAAGGGAGTATAGGAATCCATTCATATGAACCAAGTGGCTGTAAAGCTATAGAAATGATATCATGTTTATTTCCTTTGAAATGTAGAGTATATGAATCTATTCCTATGAACCAATTGGCTCTAAAGGAAAAAAAATCCTATAAAAATCATATCATATAGAGTTCCTATGATATTCCTCGACACTAAAGGATGGTTGAAATTGCTGCGGGTGATACGATGGTCTTTCTTTGTAGACTCCTCACCCATCTTTATAGTTACCTCTCGAAGATGAATGAAATGATATATACAGGGTATTCTACATGTGCAATTTGGTACACGAAAACTCGGTAAAAGTTTGCGAGGTTCTAATTTTCAATAAAGCTATATGCACTACATTTCGGAACGGAGGGAGCATATGGCAGTTGCTAACACTCACATGGAAGATTTGTGTGTAGGAGGAGTGGCTGTTCTGTTAAATGACATGGCAAAACTGACACTGTCGGATGCCGATCTAACGGTTCTTATGGCGTTCGTCGGGAAAAGGCTTGTGGCGAACGTTTGTTGGATAATGATTTACGGACACATGCATCGCATTGATAAGTGCCCCCCCCTCTCTCACACACACGCACCCTCACGAGTCACAACTCTCCCGAGTCCTCTTGCAGACTCGCACGTGGCACCCATCGTCTATCTGCAGGTAGACGTCACGCACATATGTGCTCTTCACACCCTACCCTCAGAACTTCTAAAAAAGAAAAGACGGCACACACATTTTATTTTAGCTCACAAGTCACACACTTATATTATTACTCTTGCGGCGAATGTTCTTTGGGCATAGTATATATTGTACTCTCACGAAGAGAAGCGGTGCACGCACGCACTAGTTCTCTCACACCCACTCGCGGGTACACGTAGGAGCGCATTTTTTTGATGCCGGAACAACAAAATCACTCCACTAGCGCTTGCTTTACTAGGGTTCCTCTCGTTCACTCTCTCATGCTCTCTACATCTAAGCAAGACATAGGTGGCCACACACTCTCTCTCTCTCAGCTCACGGCTATTCACAAATCCGACCGGACAACCTCGACCGGGGCAGGGGTGTAGGTGCATCGTTCACACTGTCATTGGCGGTGAGGGAGGAGACCAACGGCTGCCCGCGTGTCCCGATCGGCGTCCGTGCTGTTCTCTCCGAGAGAGCGTCGGCTCGGGAGGGCCTCCGACCCCTTCTTCCTCCTTGCGGTATTGTGGCCAAGATGTGGCCTCTCGATGCCGTCTTTGCCACATGCCGATGACCCTCAGGTATATATTCCTTCAAAACCTGCCTTGCTCTACTGCCCCAGCTCTTCCCCCTTCGTGTGGATCCTTTTCTACTTCCGTCCGCTGTTCCAAAGCCACCTAGACTTCTACTATTATTAGAAGTAAAGCTAGTTCATACAGTCAACTCAAAGCGTTGGTTCAAACAGGGAAGAAAGTGGGAAAGCTGTAGCATGAATCTAGGACTTGGTTCTAAGAGGAAACGGGTGGAAGTAGTAATATCTGTCACTATTTAAATAACCATATTTCGTATTTGCACAAACAGGGATGTCTGTCTCCATATCGTTTTGGGATGTCTGTCTCCGTATCGTTTCTATCCGCGCAATCAAAAGCACACACCTCAGTTTTAGTACAACTGCGCAAAATGAGATGGCTATCCCTTGTTGCCGTCGTCTAACCTCCCGTCTTCAAGGTATCCCTACATTGGTAGTAACTAAGGTAGAATGACCAACGCAATCTCAAAGAAGCTGATTCATACGTTTTACTTCCTGATTGCAGTGCAGGGACGAGCGAAAACAACTGCATCCTAGTCCGGAATGCACTTTCTACCAGTTCATCCATGGACTAAGGACTAGTTGGCACAGCTGCACGGCGGTTTTTTGGACAGGTGCGCGAACAAGAGGCATTGTGGTCTGCTTATTTCTGCAAATAGCGGTGCTTAAATTTAGTGAAATGCACAAGAATTTCACCTGGTCAGTACACTGCATGGTTCAGTTTAGCATTCCAGCTGAGACCACAATTATAATTGGTTATTCTGGAATGAGAGAACCTAACCCTGGATGGTGGCAACAAGAAAAAACCAGAGTGAACTCCAGGAAATTTAAGCCTGCTGGGAGGCCCTTTGCTCAGAGAAGCCTTGCTTGTTTTTTCCTGATTTGTAAACCTTCTCATAACTTTGTCTTTTGTTGTGAACTAGTATATGTTTGTTATGTTCTATGAATCATTGAGATGTATAAAACTGCTTAACTTATGCTTTTCAAGATTTTTATGAAGACGAGTTTAATGTGAGTGTTCCACATGAGCGCTGGACTAGCGTTGAACGTTTGGAATTTATTACATTGTGGCCTCAATTAACTGCATGAACCACTGTAACAAGATACATAGTTGCTTATATGTCAGACAACAGATTGTTGATTGTTAGCTGGTCGATAGCCTAGTGTTGAAGCGAGCTGAGCCAATGTGTTGTGTTTTGCACAACTGCTTACAAGTGGGGTAGCACCAACAGTGTTTACAACTACTTATGTATACGTCAGCGCACGGTTCTCAAACGAGTGCTCTATTTCATCAAAACACACACTGCTCGTATGATAAACTGTGACAACTTATGTCTTACCATGCCATATTCATGAAAAAACTAGTGAGGACGCATCTGTTTCGGCAACAATTACGATGGTTCTCACATGATTCATGGGCACACAAAAGTAGCAACAGTTCCCATAGATGGATTCAAACAGAGTACTAGCCCCAGAGGGGTCGATAACAGGCAAGGTTTGGATAATTAGACACAATCCAAACTACTATTAAACACTAGCTGGGGCAACTATTTCCTGCCTCGATCTAATTTGGGCTGGACACAACACGGACCTTGCCATGAACATCATCGAGGACATCCTGCAGCAGCTCAATCCTGTGAACCTTCATGAAGATAACCTTGTGGCCTTGCCACTGATAAACTTGTTTGTGGAGGCATGCCACGTCATCTTCCTGCGTAAGCTTGACAAGAACAGTATGCCTCACAAACGAAGGAGTAGATTTGAACTTCTTGTGCTTTAGTACACCCTGGACAACACGCCTGACAACAGTGAGGCTGGAATACACCTCTTCATTGGTATAACCGCAAATTGCTTCCAGGATCCAATAGCCTAAGAACTCTGTTTTCCCAGTGCATATATTCAGGTCGTCCGCCTCATAGCTTGTGACATGCACAACCACACAATCCTTGTCTGCATCAGGGCTCTAATTGAAACAGAAACAAATTCTGAATTACTTTTCAGTATAAGAAACACAAGTTATTTAAACCACTATGTATAGCATGGCATCGAAGCTAATAAAATTTTGCATTATTAATCACCACATACTTCCTTTTCTAAAAAAAAATCACCACATACTTAGATGAAAAACCACAATCGAGATCGGCAAAGAAGGAAATCACCTTGGGCAGCTCAGCGGGGGCGGGGACACATCCTCGAAGGGGGAAAACTGCTCCTGCAGTGCCACGTGGGCTGTAACCTCAAACGGGGCGTTGACCATTTCAGTAGTGGCCGTGAGCGTATCTGGGGTCGGCTCGGTGGTTGCCTCCATCTTCTTGGAGCTCTCTGTCTCGTGGGGATCAGCCTCCCGCATCTGCTCCAATATCGGCAGATCTTTGCCTGGTTCTCCTGGGTCCATCATGAAACTAACGAATACTAGGAGACCATTGAACGGAAAACACAATTGTAATGACAATGAAACAAAAAAGAGAGTGAGGATCGGTTACTGCTTTGCAAAAGTTCTTTTTTTTCTCTGAACGAAAATATACCAACATCATGGATCCGCTTACCTTCCCTTCGTTGGGAGAGAAGAACAATGGCAGATGTGAGTGTTGCCTTTCCTGAAGATGGTGAGGGAGAAGGGGATTCAGCGAAGAGTGAAATGATGGTTGCTTCCTCCGTCAAACTTAGACTGCGGGGAGGTGGGGTTTTGTGATACGATGGCTCGTTACTGCCGCGCTACCACCGGGGTGACTCTCCGCCTGCATACTGCCTTCTAATTTGGTGGATAGCATTTGGGCCCGCGCGCTGCATCGCCCGCATGTCAGTGAACAAAAGTATAACGGCATTCAGTAGAGGGAGACGTTTCAATGACCTAGGAGGAGCCAGAAGCGGTAGAGTGTCTCCACTGTACTAGTAGCAATTGTTTTTCTGGGTAGCTGTAGAGTGTCTCCACTGTACTAGTAGTAATTGTTTCTCTAGGCCCAAGACAAAACAGCCAATCCACACTAGTAAATAGTAAAATCAATTCAAAAGGCGCTACCCACACCCAGCACACCGCCCCTCCCCCCCCCCAAAAAAAAACTGGGTGCTCTTCTTCCTCCTCGCTCCCACCCACCTCACGTCAGCTCGCTCCACTCGTACCCCCGAATTCCTCACCTCACTCCTACAAAAAAATCTAGCTCCCCTTCTTCCTCACTCCTACAGAAAACCCCCAGCTCCCCTTCTTCTTCGCTCGCACTACAACTAGCCTCGTCATTCGTTACTCTGCTCAAATCCGTGAGCGCGACGCGACGCCCTCGAGGAAAATGGAGTTGGCTGACCCCAGCACCAAGAAGATGAGGCTCCCGCCAGCGGCGATGCCTGTTGTAGATACCGCACCCGGCAGCGCATGGAGAAGTGGCGACCTTGCCCCCACCGGATCCCAGGAACCCGTAGAATCTCGGGTGGACCGCATCAGCGATCTCCCGGACGCCGTCCTTGGGGAGATCATCAAGGATTGCTGCCGCACCCAAGTTCTCTCAATTCGGTGGCGCCCTCTATGGCGTGTCGTGCCCCTTAATCTCGACTATTGTCAGCTATCTCTCTTCAATGATTTTGAAATCCCCAGAGCCATCATCTCCTCCCACCAAGGATCCGTTCAAAGCCTCTGCATCCCGTCATGCTACTTGAGCAAACGTACCATGCCCTGCACGGTGGACGCCTGGCTGAAATCCCCTGAATTCACAGAACTATAGCTGCTTGAGTTCTACTATTCCCCTGGAAATCACATACCACATACCGAACGCCATGAACTTGTGCCCTCAGCACCGATGTCCATCTCGCGGTTTTCCTCCTCTCTCCACACCGCCACCTTTGCGCTGTGCTACCTACCAGACAATCTGGTACTAAACCTTCGACTCCCATTTCTCAAGAAACTTTCACTTGTGCGGGTTCGTATATCGGAGGCCTCATTGCACAACATCATCCACTCCAGTTGCCCCGCGCTGGAGTGCTTGGTGCTTGTTTTCACAGTTAGAATCGGTTGTCTCCAAATAAAGTCGCCTAACCTTGTAAGAATTGGAATTTCTTTTGATGGAAGGCAGCTCATCATCCAAGATGCCCCTTCACTTCAAAGGTTGATCCTTCATTCTAGTTATTCACCGTTGTAAATAACCGTCCTCTCTGCACCTAAAATGGAGACCTTGGGTGTAATACATGATCTCTGTGCTCATTTCAATATGGTGTTTGGCTCCACAGTTCTTCAGGTACTTTATATTATCATCTACACTTGTAACCATAAGCTGCATTTTAAATTTCTGTGCATAATTTATATATCATCTTGGAGTACACATTTTGCACTAATATTATGTTCTATGCTCAATGAAGAGTTTCTCCATGGATGGCCTATCAATGGTGCTGGATTCTGTCAAGATCTTATATATCCAAATGAATAGTTTTGATCTGAACAAGATTATTGGCTTGCTGCAATGCTTTCCATGTCTGGAGAAGTTGTATATAAAGACGATAATTTCACGCACATTGGAAGCCCGCATATAGTGTACTAGAATTAACCGTTCAGCTGTTGCTCTTTCGACACTCTTCTTTTAGACCTTAACTGTTTTCAATCTTCATGTCTATTTAGGCAACAGGACGGGGTAAGAAAGTTATAACCAATTGGTGGATTCGTAAGCATCGGAATTTTCTCACTTCTCATGAGATTCGATTGAAGACAATAACACTAGAACGATATGTAGCCAACCGTGCAAACACAAGATTTGTCACATTCTTCCTGCTGAATGCGAGGTTACTATTGTCCATCAGGCTTAAGTTTATTAGTAGCATGGTTTTGACGGATGGGTATGTCGAAGAGCAAAAAGGAGTTTCAGGTGGGCAAAGGAGCTTCTGAACGTGCCGGGCTTATATTTACAACATATTATGGTCATAATCCAGTAAATTTTATGACCCAGGATGTTCATTCTATGGACCTGACTGATCCATTTGACTATGACTGCCGAAAACAGTGCCGGAGTTAGATGTTGGTGCCCTTTTCAATCTGGTTTTTTTGTAAACCTGATGAACAATCAACCCTCGTGCTTTTGTACAGTTTGTAAGCTGGAGTTAGATGTTCCTGCTCTTTTCAACTCGGCTGTGACTGTCATATTTTCTTTGAAACAAGGCAAATGGCTTGCCATTCGTTTAATTTAGAGTGAAATATTGTAACAAATCACAACCAAGGGAAATAACATCACTCACGCCGGCAGCTTGAGCTCACTGTGCATTACAGAAGCCAAGTGATTAGCCCCCACCAGCACCCACAAACTTATTTCGAACTAGCACATCTGGGTTGTAAATTTTCATTGGAAAGGCTGCATGACCGTGACAGATTTGGATTCTGACATTTGGGACCCGCGAGGAAATAGCCTATCCAAGGTGGTGTTGACTTACTAGCCAGTCAACAAACAATTCTGCCTACCAGCCGTTGGCAGCCGTTGGATTGACATCCAACATCTGTCGTGTATCTTCTATCTCTTGTCTTCTTCTTCCTCCAGCCGCCCAAACCAAACCACCCCGTCGGCTCCGCCTGCTCCCGCCTCCCATGGTTGGTTGTGCCTCCGCCGCCCTACCGTATGTACCCTCCAACGTTGGCCAGTCCCTCCCTCTATTCCCCCACACGTCCTGTTATTCTCCGGCGACGTCAGCCCCAACACGCACCCGTGCCCGAACCAGTCAACCCTCATACTCCTTTCCGCTTGTGACTGGACCGGCGCATCTTCAACGGCTCCTGTTTGTTCTGTCCAAGGCCTCGTCGTTGTCCTCCGCCTTGCGGCCTTGGTTCGCTCGCCGTGCACAGTGCGCCGCCCTCTTGCATTGTCAATGTCGTCAACAACCGAGAGGAACAAGGAGATGACTGTACGTGGAGAGGATGACAGTAGGGACCCACCAGCGTCATGGCAGTACGCAAGCAAGTGCCTCTATAGTACAAGCCCAAAAATATGGTTCCTCCTAGTCCTAATGGTTGGACATCTGGGGCTCACGCCATTGTCAATGTAGTCAATAAACGAGAGAATTACACTACGAGCGGCTGACACCAGGGACCCAGCAAGTCGCGCAGTTTTTTTAGGAACAAGTAGTTGTTATTTATACTAGTTTTAGCGACGGATCAGGGTAACAACTGGGCTGTGCGGAGGCTGTGGCCCATCTAGCCAGGGTTTTATTTATGTTTACCACATCACGAGACCAGTTGTGTTTTTTTCTTGCTGAAAATGGCTAGCCCGGTTCTATTTTTTTAAAGAAATACCCAAACAAGGCCTACTTGCTTTATTGGCCCTGTTGGGCTGCAAATCTTTCAAGATGATGAGAGTTTCATTCAGTTTGCCCAGAAATGGCCTGTACATTTTTAAAACACATCAAACCAGGAATTAGTTTCATTTTTTTTCATTACAAGATCTTAAATTCCATTGATTTTTATGCCTGGAAAATTATTTGGATTTTCTATTTATATAAATTATTTTTCAAAATAGTTTGAATGTGAATCAATATTTCTGGATTAAAAACAGTTAACCGCACCGAAATATGCAAAAATCCGTATACTTTTTAACTGTGGCCACAATATGAGGTGTAATGCTAACAAAAAGAAGATGGGCTCCAAAAAAAATCTTAAGAATTAGCAAATGGGCTGTACATTATTAGAAATAATGGCAGATGGGATGTATGTTGTTTTCCACAGATTTGAGGCTGACTTATGCGCCTACTACAGGTTGATGCGTATGCTTCCATAAAAAAAATTTGACGCACACGCAACGCCCTGTCAACTTAGTCAACACACGAGAGCAGTGACTGTTGGATGTCCATCCAACGGCTGTCGTGCTTCTTCAATCTCTGCTCTTCATGCTCCAGCCGCTCAAACAAGCGCCGGCGGGACTGCCTGCTCCCTCCTCCCGCGGCCGGTTATGCTACCGCGCAGGCCTCACGGCCCCACCGTACTCCCATCGCTGGCCTAGCCATCCCTCTACTCACCCACACATGTTGTTATTCTCCGGCGATGGCAGACGAACCAGTAAACCCTCATACTCCTCCGTGTGGGAAACAACCGCCGAGTATTCCCTGGCTCCGTGTCGTTCCCTTCCTAGGCCTCACCGTCGTCCACCGCCCTGGTGCTCTCGGCGCGGCCTGGTCAACATGGTCAATGAACGACATCCATCGGAAGTGGACTGTACATGGAGAGGCTGACAGCTGGGTCCACGGCCGCACGCAAGGAAATGCCTCCTTATTACGCGCAAAATAATAATTCCTCCACCTGACAGCTAGGACCCACAGGAAGGGCCTCTGTATTTCGCAAAAAAAACGTTCCCCCCGCTGACAGGTCGGACCCACCAGCTATATCTTCGCACGCAAGGAAGTGCCTCCTTATTACGCCCCAAAAATGAATACCCCCTGCTAGTTGGGACCACCATATTGTTGGGCTGACTTGTGGGCCTACTAAGTTGACGGGGACGGAGGGCTTTGTCAACTTAGTCAATACTCCAGTGACTGTATGATGTCCATCCAACGACCATAGTGCTTCTTCAACCTCTGGTCTTCTTGCTCCAGCCGCCCAAAGTAGCGCCGGTCGTGCCGCCTGCTCCTGCCCCCCGTGGCTCGGATTCGCGTCGTCCCCTTCCTAGTCCTCGCCGTCGTCCACCGCCGTGGTGCTCTCGGCGCGGCGTGGTCAGTGTGGTCAATGACCAACTTCCATCGGAAGAGTACTGTACGTGGAGAGGGTGACAGCTGGGTCCACGGCAGCCGCAAGGAAGTGCCTCCTTATTACACGGAAAATAATTATTCCTCCACCTGACAGCGGGGACCCATTGGACGGGCCACCAGTATTTTGCGAAAAAATCGATTCCCCCTGACTACTGGGACCCACCGGATGGGCCACCATATTTCGTGAAAAAAACGTTCCCCCCGCTGTCAGCTCGGACCCACCGGAAGTGCCTCCTTATTACGCACAAAAAATGAATACTCCCCCGACTAGTTGGGACCCACCTTGGTGGGAGGCTATCTTGTGGGCCTACTAAGTTGACGGGGACGAAGGGCTTTCTCAACTTAGTCAATATGAATGATTCTAGCTCCAGTGACCGTACGATGTCCATCCGACGGCCGTAGTGCTTCTTCAACCTCTGGTCTTCTTGCTCCAGCCGCCCAAAGCAGCGCCGGTCGTGCCGCATGCTCCTGCCTCCTGTGGCCGGCTGTGCTCCCGCGGAGGCCTCACTGCCCCCTACTATTCCCACCGCTGGCCAGGCCCTGCGGCGACGGCAGCCTCACACCATAGCCGAACTAGTGAACCCTCGTACTCCTCTCGGCGCGGGCTTCCACTGCCGCATCTTCCCTGGCTCCGCGTTGTCCCCTTCCTAGGCCTCGTCGTCGTCCACCACCGTGGTGCTCTCCACGCGGCGTGGTCAATGTGGTCAAGGAACGACTTCCATCGGAAGAGTACTGTACATGGAGAGGCTGACAGCTGGGTCCACGGCCACAGTCCAGTTTTTTTGTGATTTGCCAAGTAAGTCACTTTGTCACGCCTGTTGGGCTGTAAATATTTCAAGACGAGGAGAGCTTTCATACGGCTGGCCGAGAAAATAGCCCATCAGTAATGAGAAATGGGTTGTACATTTTTAAAACACATCAAACCGGCAATCAGTTTCAATTTTTTTTCATTCAAGATTTTAAATTACATTAATTTTTATGCGTGGAGAATTTGTTGGATTTTATATTGATATACATTCTCTGTTGGAAAAGGCAGTGCCTAGGAGGCGCTTAGGCACGCCTAGGCGCTAGGCGATGGCTAAACGCCTCGCCTAGGGCATAAATGGAAGTCTAGGCAGGGCAAGCAAGGAATTGTCTACCCCAAGCAAGGAGTCATGCCATATTGCACTAATATGACAAACATGCCATATTCCAATGGCAGTAGCTAGCAATTAACTTATTTCATGCCCTAAATTAATATCGACACACACATAATACTCACAAATACACCCTGATAGTAAAAATATATTACCGCCTAGTTCACGCCTAGGGCGCTTAAGCACCGCCTAGGCACTAGGCGAAGGCCAACCGCCTCGCTTACGCCTACCGCTTTTTCCAACATTACATTTTTTTTAAAATCAGTTTGAATGTGAGTCAAAATTTCGGGATTAAAAACAGTTCGGACCGCACCGAAATATGCAAAATTTCGTATAATTTTTTAACCATGGCCACAATATGGGCTGTAATGCAAACAAAAAGAATATGGGCTCCAAAAAAAATCTTAAGAATTAGCAAATGGGCTGTAAATTATTAGAAATAATGGCAGATGGGCTGTAAGCTGTTTTCCACAGATTTGAGGCTTTCCTAAAAAAAAGGTTGATGCACAAGCAGTGACGGTTGGATGTCCATCCAATGGCCGTCGTGCTTCTTCAATCTCTGCTCTTCCTACTCCAGCCGCTCAAACAAGTGCCGGCGAGACTGCCTGCTCCCTCCTTCCCGCGGCCGGCTGTGCTGCCGGCAGGCCTCACCGCCCCACCGTACTCCCATCGCTGGCCTAGCCATCCCTCTACTCACCCACACCTGCTGTTATTCTCCGGCGACGGCAGATGAACCAGTAAACCCTCGTACAGTCGTACTCCCCTCCGCGTGGGAAACAACTGCCGAGTCTTCCCTGCCTCCGTGTCGTCTCCTTCCTAGGCCTCGCCGTCGTCCACCACCGTGGTGCTCTCAACACGGCATGGTCAAAATGGTCAACGACCAACTTTCATCGGAAGAGTACTGTGCGTGGAGAGGCTGACAGCTGGGTCCACGGCCGCAGCAAGGAAGTGCCTCCTTATTACGTGCAAAATAATCATTCCTCCACCTGACAGCGGGGACCCACCGGACAGGCCACCGTATTTCGCGAAAAAATGTTTCCCCCCTGACTGCTGGGACCCACCAGCTACACCTTCGCACGCAAGGAAGTGCGTTCGAAAAAAAAACGATTCGCCCCCCTGACTGCTGGGACCCACCAGCTACATCTTCGCACGCAAGGAAGTGCGTCCGGGCAAAATAAAAATGATTTGCCCCCCTGACTGCTGGGACCCACCAGCTACATCTTCACAGGCAAGGAAGTGCTTGACAGTCGGGACCCACCTAGTCGAAGCGTACGTAGCGTTGTCATTCTGGTCGCGAACGTGTACGTACATATATACTGGTGGATGTAGAGGCGCGCACATGTCGTAGTAGAGGCTCGCACGTAGCATGTACACGTACGTACAACGGCTAGGGAGCAAGAAAGAAAATACGGCCACGTATGTGTACATACGGGCGGGGTCTCGAACGCCTACTCGCGCATACGTACGGCGAGGGCTCGTGTACATGGCTGGGTCGGAACGGAGAAACAACATCATCGTCGTGTTCATGGGGAGGCAACGGAATGCGTCGTGTTCATGGGGAGGCAACGGAATGCGTCGTGTTCATCGGGACGCAACGAAACGCGTGGGAGCCAACCGGCTGGGTCAGAACGGAATGCGTGGTCATGTTCATCGGGAGGGCTTGGACGGAACAGGCGATGGAAACGAGGCCTGGCATACCGTAGAACGGAGGAAACGGACCTCCTACGTTCGGAACGGGGTCCTGTTGATCGGGAGAGGTGTGGCGTACCGCAAAACAGAGGAAACGGACCTCCTACGGTCGAAACGGGGGTCCTGTTGATTGGGAGGGGTGTGGCGTACCGCAAAACGGAGGAAACGGACCTCCTACGGTCGAAATGGGGGTCCTCTTGATCGGGAGGGGTGTGGCGTACTGCAAAACAGATGAAACGGACCTCCTACGGTCGAAACAGGGGTCCTGTTCATCGGGAGGGGTGTGGCGTACCACAAAACGGGACTCCACGGGATACTGTTCATCTCCACCGTCGACCTCCTCCAGCCTCCACGGGCTACCGTCGACCTCCTCCAGCCTCCACGGGCTCCTATTCATCCAGCCTCCACCGCGCGCTACTCCATTGGCTACTGTTCAACCACCCCTCCACCTTCTACTGTTCATCCAGCCCTCCACCCTCTACTGTTCATCCAGCCCTCCACACCACGGGGTCCTGTTCAACCACCCCTCCACGGCCACCCCTCCATCATCTACTGTTCATCCAGCCCTCCACACCACGGGGTCCTGTTCATCCAGAGGCAACGCCACCGCTCACTGTTCATCCCCCCGCAATGCTCACTATTCATCCAATCGATCGGCTTCAATTAGCAGCAGTAGCAAAGGAATCGCTCCATCGGGTTCAGTTAACAGCCATCGATCGATCGCTCGGGTTCAGTAACGCGTAGCCTATAGTGCAATCGCTCGGGTTCAGTTAGAGCCCAACGCCTCGCTCGGGTTCAGTTAGAGCCAACACCTCGCACGTGTACGAGACAAACGCGCATCGCTCGGCCCCCGACCTCCCATCGTAACTGGCAACTCCTCGAAATTTTCCTCCCCCTCGCTTCTACCACGGTTTTTTCCGTCATGGACGGCCCAAAGAATGTCATGCAGTTGCGTCTCTGGCCCGCCCAGGACGAAAAGCCCATTTTCTGTCATGATTTTTTATCATAGAAGTAGGATCCCACCACATCTATCATGATACCGGGTTTTGTCACAATTATCGTCATAGAAGTGTCATATGTATGACAGAAAAAAATTTCGTTCAGCCCAAAATGTCACGAATGTGTCTTTTTTTGTAGTGCTTCTTTCCACCAAATCCTAATCCTGTGAGAGAGAGAGAGTTGAGTGTTCGGGAGACTATCATTTGAAGCACAAGGCAAGGAGTTCATCATCAACACACCATTTGTTACTTCTTGGAGAGTGGTGTCTCCTAGATTGGGTAGGTGTCACTTGGGAGCCTCCGACAAGATTGTGGAGTTGAACCAAGGAGTTTGTAAGGGCAAGGAGATCGCCTACTTCGTGAAGATCTACCGCTAGTGAGGCAAGTCCTTCGTGGGCGACGACCATGGTGGGATAGACAAGGTTGCTTCTTCGTGGACCCTTTTTGGGTGGAGCCCTCCGTGGACTCGTGCAGCCGTTACCCTTCGTGGGTTGAAGTCTCCATCAACGTGGATGTACGATAGCACCACCTATCGGAACCACGACAAAAACATCTATGTCTCCAATTGTGTTTGAATTATCCAAACACTTCCCTTTACATTCTTGCAAGTTGCATGCTTTACTTTCCGCTGCTCATATACACTTTGCATGGTTGCTTGAATTGTGTTAAGATTGCTTGACTTGTGCTAAGTTAGCTAAAATCTGCCAAAAACTAAAATTGGGAAAAGGATAAGTTTTTATTTGGTCAAGTAGTCTAATCACCCCCCTCTAGACATACTTCTGATCCTACAAGTGGTATCAGAGCTTTGGTCTCCATTTGCTTTGATTTCCATAGCGTTTGGTGGTCATAGCCTTGGTTTCACAACCTAGGAGAGTATGGCGTCTAGCGAGGGAAACTACCACCGTAGAGGTCCTTACTTTGATGGTACGAATTTTGCTAGTTGGAAGCATAAGATGAAAATGCATATTCTCGGACATAACCCCACAGTTTGGGCTATTGTGTGTATTGGCTTGCAAGGTGAATTCTTTGATGGGAGAGAACCGAACCGTGAAGCTAGCGCAGATAAGTTGAAGATGCTTCAATACAACGCTCAAGCTTGTGATATACTCTTCAACGGATTGTGCCCCGAAGAATTCAACAAAATCAGCCATCTTGAGAATGCAAAGGAAATTTGGGATACTTTGATTGATATGCACGAAGGTACCGACTCCGTCAAGGAATCCAAGTTGGATGTGCTTCAAAGTCAACTTGACAAGTTCAAGATGAAGGATGGTGAAGGCGTCGCTGAAATGTACTCTAGGCTTGCTCTCATTACAAATGAGATCGCCGACTTAGGAAGTGAAGAGATGACCGACAAATTCATCATCAAGAAGATCCTAAGAGCATTGGATGGAAAATATGATGCCGTGTGCACATTGATCCAAATGGTGCCCAATTACAAGAATCTCAAGCCAACGGAAGTCATTGGAGGAATTGTTGCTCATGAGATGTCACTCAAGGATAAGGAGGAGCTCCATAACAAGTCAAGTGGTGCTTACAAAGCCTCATTTGAAGCCCCCACATCATCAAGTGAGAAACAAACCTTCAATGAAGAATTGAGCCTAATGGTGAAGAACTTTAAGAAGTTCTACAAAAGTAATAGCAAAGAGAGAAGCTCCAAGTCAAGGTCCTACAACGACAAAAGATCTTCTAGTCGAGAGCGCAATTGCTACAATTGTGGAAGACCCGAATACTATTCCAATGAGTGTACGGCTCCCTACAAAAGAAGAGAAGAATCACCTAAGAGGAGAAGTAGAAGAGATGAATCACCACCAAGAGAGAAAAGGAGTAGAGATGATCATTATGAACGAAGAACATCCTGGAGAAGCAAGGATTCAGAAAGGAAGGACAAGTCATCAAGGAGCTACACAAAATGAAGACATCAAGCTCATGTTGGTGAATGGGTATCCGGTTCCGACTCCGACAATCACTCCGAGAGAAGCTATCAATCCGACTCCGAACATACTCAAGATGAAGGTGTTGCCAGTCTAGCACTTGTGTCAACCAACTCCTACGACATATTTGATTCACCAAATGAGGGACTTGGAAGATGCTTCATGGCTAAAGGCCCAAAGGTAACACACCCCGAGTATGTTGATTTCAATAGTGATGAAGATGACTTGCTAGGTGATGATGATTTACTTATTGACAACTCTAGTGATGAATACTATGATGAAACGTCAATTAATCATGCTAATCAAGATAAAACGAATGACGATGATAAGGAGAAGATTGAGCTCCTAACTAAAGAACTAAACACTCTTAAGTTAGCTCATGAAACTATCTTAGGGGATCATCAAGAACTTTTAAGGACTCTTGAGAAGTTACGCTTTGAAAAGCTCAACCTTGAGCAAGAGCATGAGTTCTTAAAGGCAATCAATGATGATCTTCGCAAGAAAAGTTCTTATTATATTGCCAAGCGTTTACTCTTATCTACTTACATGCCTCAACTCAAGTCTAGTAACAAGAACAAGAAGGATTCTTCCTTTAGTAGTAACAATAATCATGTTAAATCTAATGTTGTTGCTTCTAGTAGTTCTCTTGATTCCACTAATGATTCTCTTAGCCAAGTTACACTTGAGCAAGAAATAGCTTATTGAAGGGAATTATAGAGAAAGGTGTTTACAAGAGCCTTGCCGGGAGTAAGCAATTCGAGGAAATTGTATGCAAGCAAGGAAGGCACCGGAATAACCAAGGTGTTGGTTTTGAACGAAAGTTCAATGCCAATGGAGTTGAGTGGGAAGAAGATCAATACCCCAAGACGAAGTTTGTTCCTCAACAAGAGAAGTATGATCCTACTTCCTTCAAAGGGACACAAGCTCAAGATGATCTTTCACCACAAGACCACAAGCAAAAAGGCAAGGATGAGCTTCAAGAGGAGATTGATACATTTGAAGAAGCTCCCAAGGCCTTGGTCAAGTGGGTTCCCAAGACTACGTCAAGTTCTACTTCATCAAGTACGACTACAACCCCAAGGATTCCCATCAAGATGGTGTGGATCCCGAAGAAGAAGAACTAGAGAGTTCTTGAGGGTGACTCCGCCAACAAACTTCACTCATATCATTTTGGCAAGGACAAGTGCAATCAACTTCCACATCTTGCACTAGTTCATGGAGTCACAAACCCTCTTGTTGGTAAGACAAGGGACAAGGCAACCTAATGCTTTCATAGACATCATTTTATGTGTGCATCACTCTATGTCTATGGATATCCTTGTTTGTTCCTTGTGGGACTAACCCGTGTAGGTATTGAAAGTGCAACTCACTCCAAAGGATTGCTCCAAATGATCTACATCAACATTGAGCATCCACATCTTCAACACCTACATGAAGTCATCATAGACAAAACCCAAGGTTAGTTCATCCCTCTAAGGGGGGATCTCACATCTAGGGGGAGCTTTACTCTAAGAATTGAGTTAAAGCAACTCTAATGGTGTGAACACATGAATGCATTATGTAAAAGTGGCAACCCCACTTGAGCTTAAACGATGAGTATGACCTATGATCAAATGATCTCATTTGATTCCTAATTCAATATACTCATATATAGATGACCTAGTCATCGCCAATTGCTTGATAGATGCTAGAATGGTTGTGCATGCTTTGCCACATATTTCATTTGTCATTTTATTGTGTGAGCATGTTGGTTGCATATTTCACTCATTCGAGGACATCCACTTGTTGTTTTGATTGTTTCGTTTCTTTTCTTTTGCCAAGTGGATGTACAAGAATGCCTAAGAACCTTCTCTAGCTATCTATGCTTTTCTTGTCTCAAACTCTATAATTGCTACAACACAAAGTTTGATCAAGTCAGATTCGAACCACTCTGTGTGAGGAGCACTCGGAGTCCCCGATTCGTCATAGACTTAAACTTCCAAAACTTCTTTGTGCGTTTTGGTCTGACCGATTCTTCCATTTCGGTCATACCGAGATCACTAAGTCGATCTAGGTTTTCAATCTCGGTGCAACCCATTTGAACATTTCGGTCACACCGAGTTGCAGTAACTGCTTGCAGTAATGCATCTCAGTGCCATCGAGTTGTTCCACTCGGTCACACCGACAGGGTCGGGCAATATATATCCACGAGCAAAATTTTGGAAATTTCTCCGAACTCTTTCGCCCGCGCTCAGCCCGCTCTGCCTCCTGGGTCTCCGGATCGTCCTCCTCATCGCTAGCTACCTCCCGCCGCTGGTCTCCGCCACCGTCAACGGGAATCATCTCCGCCGTTGCCGCCGTAGCAAGTCCATCGCCGAACTAGGGTGTGGACTTGATCCTTGTGCTAATCTCACTCCGATTCCTAGCACATTGTTTTCGCCATGTATGTTGCCATGATTGAGATCATCTTATCCAGTAAAAATGCTCCATAGATTAGGTTTGGATAGAAAATTTAGGGTTAGGTTTCCACCGAAACCATCTTGGACCGACCGAGTTGTAGAAATTGGTTCCACTGATTTGGCCAAGGCCATTGCACATGTGATTCTCGGTCCGACCAAGAATTGCAAATCGATGTGACCAAGTTCAGGACTTTGTGAAACCCTAGCAGTCTCGGTGCCACCGAACTGTGACTTGGTCTGACCGAGTTCACTAGTTTAGGTTCCTAAAGCTGCTTCGGTATCACTGAGTTTACAAATCGGTAGATCCGAAATGCTTTATTTGGAAAACTAAAACTAAGTTTTGAACTCATTCTCTTGCAAAAAAAACCTTTGTATTTTGTGATGCTCATCCTATCTACCTCATCTATATCTATTCACAGGGTCTGCTGTTGGAGTTTGCAACATGTCTGATCAAAGTGATAGTCAGAACAAGTCTGAGGAGCAGGTTCACATGAGTGAGGGCACTAGTCCCTCTAGCAGCTATGATGGTAGCAGAAGCACTCCCAGCAACTTGCCTAAGGCAGCCACCAGGGCCAGAAAGAAGAAAACCTCAGAGTCTGAAGATGAAGACTATGTGGCTATAGAGGATGAGGCCACTTCCAAGAAGAAGGTGCTCAAGAAGGAATATGGCACAACTGCTGCCACTAAGCCAGGAATGCAAAAGAAAGGACCTGCTAGGAGAGTTCCCACTTCCAAACCTAGGAAGGTTGCCACTGGTGAAACCATGAAGTTCACCATTGAGTCTGATGATGAAGTTGCTGGCCAAGAAAAGAAGAAGAAGAGAGTCAGAACCACTACTGCCAAGGTACTTGGCAAGCCCTCTATGAGGAGAGACTCTGAAGATGAAGAAGCAGAGGTTGCTACACCAGCACCTAAAGCTCAGAAGCTTATGGGTGATGCCATCAGGTCAGGGGCTGCTTCATCAAAGTCCAAAGAAGCACCCAAGGCAGCTGCTCCAAAGCCTAAAATTGCACCCAAGAGGAATACTAGGAACATTCCTACTGGAGAGAAGAACAAGGCCCCAGTGCCTGAAGTTGTTGTTGAAGAAGAAGATGATGAGGAACATGTCTTGAGAAAGTTGAAGCCCAAAATTCCAGATCACAATGATGCTCATCCTGTAGCTGAGGATATGAAGCTGAGAAAGGATGCAGGACTCAGACAGTGGAAGATGACCGATCCCTATGGAGTCAGGAGGAGAACTGTTGTGGACTACAGGTTCCATACAAAGGAACAACATGATTTCTATGAGACAGTGCTGCTTGACAAGAAGCCAATTGTCTATGGTATGAGATGGGTGGACTGGAAATATATCAAGGAGAATGAAGAGCACTATCCTGGTGTGTATGACAATTTCAATGCTTGTGGAGTGGATGACTTTGTTGGGCAGAAGCTCACAAAGTGGAATGATGAGCTTATAATGCAGTTCTACTCCACAGCACACTTCTATCCAGATGGAAGGATAGTATGGATGTCTGAAGGTACTAGGTACCAATCAACTATTGAAGAATGGGCTAATCTAATCAATGCACCTAAGGAGAAAGAGGATGACTTGGATGTCTATGCCAAGAAGAAGATGGATCACAACTCTATGGCACATATGTACAAGGAGATCCCAGATGCTGCTGTTGAAACACACAAGTTTGGATCAGTACATTACCTTCTGTCAGGATTGCGAACCATCAAATGGATCCTCAGGCACACTCTTTTGCCTAAGCCAGGTGATCACAAGATGATCAGAGGCCATGCTATCAATCTGCTTCACATATTTGATGTGCCTCAAAAGTTCAAGGTCATGAGCCTCATAGTGGAAACTATCAAGAGGACAACTGCTGATCAGAAGAGAAGTTGTGGGTATGCCCCATAGATCCAGGAGCTAATTAACTCCAACATGGGCACTGGCACATACCTTTTGGACAAGGATCACATGCCTATCTATCTAGATTTTGAGGACAACACAGTGGTTATGGATGAAGATGAACCATCTTCTATGCAAGCACCAGCAAAGAAGGAGAAGGCTAGGACTGAAAAGGCTGCCAAGATGCCAACCATTGATGAGGCATCTCAGTATTTCCTGAAGAGTAAGCAAGATCAGCTTGGCTACTTGATTGCCTCCACTCTAAGGATTGAGAAGGGATTGGCCACCCTGACTCAAAACCAGGAGAGCCTGGAGAGGATCATGGAGCAGAAGTTCTATGACTTGGATGTGAAGGTCACTGAATACAGTCAGTTGTTGAGCAACTTCAAGATGACATGCAGGAGATGAAGGGCAAGACAACCACTGATGCGTTTGCTAGAGTGCCCAGAGCTCAGAGATCAGCTGCAGTGCTTGTTCCAGACACAAGAGGAACTTCATCTGCACCAGCTACAACTTCAGTGCCACCAGCTCCAGCACCTACTCCACCAGCTCCAACTTCATCAACTAATGCTTTCGTCCTTGGCGTTATCTCTACACCACCAGCTGAAGACCAAGCCTGTGAGTCGATTTAGTACTATGCATTTTCTATGAACTTTTTGGTAACTTGTTGCCAAAGGGGCAGAAAAATGTATAGATCATAGGCTTCGAGAGAGAGCATTGTCTTTTTATCCTCTCTTGTTTTTGTGGTTGAACTTTGTTTGCTTGTTTGATATACTTTATGCCTGTGTGATACTTGGATGATCATGTGTTTGATCATATGCTACATTAATGCTTGTTGGATGACATTATCATTTTATCTCTATATGTTCATTCACTTTGCTTGGTGATGAGTGCATGTATTTTAATTATTATCATTTTGAGCGCTCCACGAAGATGTATGTGACATGGGAGAGTAACTCATGATCCTAACTCACTGTGCATTTGCAGTCCAAAGCAAATCTTAAACTATGCACAAATTTAGGGGGAGCTCTCACATTTCACATACTTCTCAAACCGACAATGTTTTTCAATCTTATTATCATTTCTTGAAGCTTTGATCTATATGTTGTCATCAATTACCAAAAAGGGGGAGATTGAAAGTGCAACTATCCCTAGGTGGTTTTGGTAATTCCTAACAACATATAGCTCATTGAGCTAACACTATTTCAAGATAAATATTTCAGGAAAAGCTCAATGAATGGCATGGCATGGATGAGAAAAGTGGACCCCTCAAAATGCTCAGGATAAAAGGATTGGTTCAAGCTCAAAGCTCAAGACTACATTTTATATTTTAGTGATCCAAGATCACATTGAGTCTATAGGAAAAGACAATACTATCAAGGAGGGATGAGGTGTTGCTTAATGAGGCTCTTGCTCAAAGTGCTCCAAAACCCTCAACTACTTTCTCACATCCACATATGACCTAAACCAAAAGTCAAACTCGGCCCCACCGATTCTTTCTATCCGGCGCCACCGAGTTCAGATGTCATAGCCACTGCCACAAACTCTAGGCAAATCAGTCTCACCGATAGGGATCTCGGTCTCACCGAGATGGGATTGTAATCTCTTTGTTTCCCTTCGTAGCGTTTCAGTACCACCGAAATGAGCGATCGGTCCCACCGAGATTTCAATGTAAACTCTATGTTTCCCTTTCGTAACATTTCGGTCTCACCGAAATGAGCGAACCGGTCCCACCGAGTTTACCAGACCAACTCTCTGGTTAGCTTATTACCAAAATCGGTCCCACCAAGTTTGTGTAATCGGTCTCACTGAGATTACGTTATTCCCTAATCCTAACCATATCGGTCCTACCGAGTTGCATGCCGGTCCCATGAAAATCCTAACAGTCACTAGATTTGCTGAATCGGTCCGACCGAGTTTCTCACTTTGGTCACACCGAGATTGGCAAGTTGTGTGTAACGGTTAGATTTTGTGTGGAGGCTATATATACCCCTCCACCTCCTCTTCCTTCATGGAGAGAGCCATCAGAACAAACCTACACTTTCAACTTACATTTTCTGAGAGAGAACCACCTACTCATGTGTTGAGACCAAGATATTCCATTCCTACCATATGAATCTTGATCTCTAGCCTTCCCCAAGTTGCTTTCCACTCAAATCTTATTTCCACCAAATCCAAATCCTGTGAGAGAGAGTTGAGTGTTGGGGAGACTATCATTTGAAGCACAAGAGCAAGGAGTTCATCATCAACACACCATTTGTTACTTCTTGGAGAGTGGTGTCTCCTAGATTGGCTAGGTGTCACTTGGGAGCCTCCGACAAGATTGTGGAGTTGAACAAAGGAGTTTGTAAGGGCAAGGAGATCGCCTACTTCGTGAAGATCTACCGCTAGTGAGGCAAGTCCTTCGTGGGCGACGGCCATGGTGGGATAGAAAAGGTTGCTTCTTTGTGGACCCTTTTTGGGTGGAGCCCTTTGTGGACTTGCGCAACCGTTACCCTTCGTGGGTTGAAGTCTCCATCAACGTGGATGTACGATAGCACCACCTATCGGAACCACAACAACAACATCTGTGTCTCCAATTGCGTTTGAATTCTCCAAACCCTTCCCTTTACATTCTTGCAAGTTGCATGCTTTACTTTCCGCTGCTCATATACTCTTTGCATGCTTGCTTGAATTGTGTTAAGATTGCTTGACTTGTGCTAAGTTAGCTAAAATCTACCAAGAACTAAAATTGGGAAAAAGATAAGTTTTTATTTGGTCAAGTAGTCTAATCACCCCCCCCCCCTCTAGACATACTTCCGATCCTACAAGTGGTATCAGAGCTTTGGTCTTCATTTGCTTTGATTTCCATAGCTTTTGGTGGTCATAGCCTCGGTTTCACAACCTAGGAGAGTATGGCATCTAGCGAGGGAAACTACCACCGTAGAGGTCCTTACTTTGATGGTACAAATTTTGCTAGTTGGAAGCATAAGATGAAAATGCATATTCTCGGACATAACCCCGCCGTTTGGGCTATTGTGTGTATTGGCTTGCAAGGTGAATTGTTTGATGGGAGAGAACCGAACCGTGAAGCTAGCACGGATGAGTTGAAGATGCTGCAATACAATGCTCAAGCTTGTGATATACTCTTCAACGGATTGTGCCCCGAAGAATTCAACAAAATCAGCCGTCTTGAGAATGCAAAGGAAATTTGGGATACTTTGATTGATATGCACGAAGGTACCGACTCCGTCAAGGAATCCAAGTTGGATGTGCTTCAAAGTCAACTTGACAAGTTCAAGATGAAGGATGGTGAAGGCATCGCTGGAATGTACTCTAGGCTTGCTCTCATTACAAATGAGATTGCCGACTTAGGAAGTGAAGAGATGACCGACAAATTCATCATCAAGAAGATCCTAAGAGCATTGGATGGAAAATATGATACCGTGTGCACATTGATCCAAATGATGCCCAATTACAAGAATCTCAAGCCAACGGAAGTCATTGGAAGAATTGTTGCTCATGAGATGTCACTCAAGGATAAGGAGGAGCTCCATAACAAGTCAAGTGGTGCTTACAAAGCCTCATGTGAAGATCTACCGCTAGTGAGGCAAGTCCTTCGTGGGCGACGACCATGGTGGGATAGACAAGGTTGCTTCTTCGTGGACCCCTTTTGGGTGGAGCCCTCCGTGGACTCGCGCAGCCGTCACTCTTCGTGGGTTGAAGTCTCCATCAACGTGGATGTACGATAGCACCACCTATCGGAACCACGACAAAAACATCCGTGTCTCCAATTGCGTTTGAATTCTCCAAACCCTTCCCTTTACATTCTTGCAAGTTGCATGCTTTACTTTCTGCTGCTCATATACTCTTTGCATGCTTGCTTGAATTGTGTTAAGATTGCTTGACTTGAGCTAAGTGAGCTAAAATCTGCCAAGAACTAAAATTGGGAAAATGATAAATTTTTATTTGGTCAAGTAGTCTAATCACCCCCTCTCTAGACATACTTCCGATCCTACAGGTGCCAACTCCTCCTCCTCATCTTCCCCCAGTTGCTTCTCCTCCTCTGGCTCCGGCGAGTCCGAAGGCAGGCCGGCAGCGATGCGGGCTGCGCGCGCGGCATGTCTCACCCGAATCTGCTGTTGGATCTCGGTGCGGCGCTCCGGCGTGAGCATTGCGTAGTACGTGGTCTTAATCCGGACCATGGCGGAGCGCCAGAGCATGGACAGAGCACTGGAGGGGGAGAGGGGTGAGATGGATGGGCTCGGGCTGGCGGCACAGAGAGGGGGGGTGGGTGGTGGTGGTGGATGGACTAGGGTTGCGGGACTCCTGCCGGCTTAAATAGGCTGATTTGCTCTCGGTCGGCGAGCCGGAGCGGCGCCGCGCGGCATCCACACCGCGACGACGGAGGAGGCGTCCGTCGGACCGCCGGGTTTACGGGTGAGTCCGGATGAGTCCCCTTCGTCCGCCCTATGTGACGGGTGTGCTCGGGCACTCCCGGACGCCCTCATATCCGCCCCATATTTAGGCTGGATATGGGGTGCCGGCCAGCCCGGATGTTTGAGGCCCGTTTAAGGAGCCCGTCTGGGTCAAAAAATAACATGACTAAACAGGCCCGGGCGGCCCGCCCGGGCGTATGGTGTGGGTTTGATGTGCCCGGCTATAATGCTCTTACTATATTCTTCACAAGGACATGCCACTTGAGAAAAAAAGGCTCTTGGCTACTGCTACATGCTCCCATGGATCAAGTTTTTTACGGTGTGGCTACCACTCATCTAGATCAAAATTAACTAAGTCTTCTCTAACTCCTGCTCCATTTGATATACGTAAAGATTCATGCGGATTTTTTTATTAATTAAATGATGTAGTAGTTTTTATCTAGACAATAATTAACAAATACGTTGATTTATTACTCATGGCCAGTACACTTGCAGCAGCAACATTTTCTAATGCAATGCGAACGACGATGACAGTGAGATTACTGTGAAGAAGCTTGAAAGGCCAACCAACCAAGTATATGAGACAAGATTGTAAAAAGAAAGTACAGCAGACAAGACAACCTAGCAAAAGACAACAGAAGAAAAGGACAGCCCAACACGTGACAAGCTTTGGACAAAAGCAGCACACTTAAGAAGACAAGCAAGCACCCCCAATCCTCTTTCCTCGGGTTGTGAAAACGCCTCCCGGGTCGCACGCGTGTGCAGCTCCGGAAGCTCCCCAAACCCTAAACAAAAGAGGCCCAGATCCACCGCCCCGGCCGCTGCCGCCGCCGGCGCCGGCGGTGGCGGCCGCGCCCGGCCGTCGAAGGCGGCGGGTGCTGGAGGTGCACCTCCCCGACGGGCTCCTTCGCGCGGAGTGAACGTCTTCGGGGCTGCCTGGTGGTGTGATGGCCGGCGGCGGGATCGGCGGCGGCTGTCGCTGGCGCACGGCGGAGGCGCGGCGGAGAGGTGAACTCGGGCCATGACCGTAGCAGAGTGGTGGCGGAGGATGGGGCGCCGGCTCAGATGGGGGCGACGGCGCGAGCTCCGGGCTTTGGCAGCGGCGGCGCTGCGAGGCCCTGCCAGGAAGGAGTCCATGGCGGGCAGCGGGCGGCCGGCCGCCTCTGGGTGCTGGGCGCGTTGGGTTGCTCCTGGATGCGATGGCGCCGGAGCTGGGGAGGGAGGTGCTGGCCAGATCGGATTTCCCCCAGATTCAATCTGGCCTTGGGGTTGAGTTCGTTGCGCGGCAGTCACCTGGAGCGGGTGAAGGCCGTCGTGCTGGATTCAGCCCTTGCACGACATGGTTAGCTGCTGCGGCTCCTCGTCTGGGTGGTTTGTGGCTGTTGGTCGCGTTCTCTCAGCAGTGCGGGTGTGGGAGGACCTTGGCTGCACGGCTTCGATGGCAAGTTGCTACGGTGACGGCGGTGCGAGACTTCTTGGTCGGCTCTGCCTATACCTGGAGGTGCGGAGATGCATGGCATTACGGATGAAAGTCCTGTCCGGTTGTGGCCGGGCCGCGGCGATGGCACCCGTGGGTGTCGTTTCCCTCCTTGGAGGCGTCGCCGAGTGTGTCGCCATCTCCCTCGCTCGCTTGGTGTTGGCAATTGTCTCCGGGCGAAAGCCTTGATCCGGTGCTGGGTCGGCACGATGGCGGCGTCTTCAACGTCGTCCCTCTGTTGGGTGCATCGTGCTAGGAGACATGGTCTGGTTGTCCCTTGTTGCGCTCCCCCGGTGTTCGCCGCTGCCCATAATCGCTCACTTGGTGCTATGCACGATCCTCACGGTGATTTCAAGACGGCGTCTTCCTCGGGTCAGATCGGGTCCTGCCATCCTCTTGCCATCTCCTAGGCATCAAGGGAGGATGGTGCGTCGACAAGAGATGCTTGGTGGAAGTTGCTGCTCTTCGATGGTGACCTTTGTCGGTCGAGACGCGACAATGTTTTCGGTGTTGGGCAGGCTCTTTTGCTTTGTAGTTGTGTGGTTGTTGGTGACTGTCTTTGGACTAGCCGGATGTGGAGTTGGTGCTACGCTTGTTGTTCGCAGCAAGTGTTAGTTGTCTTGTAATTGTTTTTTCTTCTTCTATAAAGCTATGGTACGCATTTTGCGTACTCTCGAAAAAAAAAAAGACAAGCAAACAAAAACAAAGAACAAAGGCTCCTAAGACATCGGCCGATTGAGACTTCACGCAGTCTTAGTAGACTGAGTCCTAGCCAGACCCATTTATTTTTGATTTGTTACTCATAACACATACACGTGCCGCAACAGCTACATTTTCTATGCAATGCGAACGACGATGACAGTGAGATTGCTGTGAAGAAGCTTGGTCACGATGGAGGAGGGGAGGTCTTGTGCTGGATTTGGATGGGCAGGCCACGCAGCGGCGACGGCATGGGGTCCCTCACAAAGGTGTTCTCCTTGCAGCAGAGCTTCCATCTGAACTGCCTCACGAGGTGGTGCATCGTCACCAGCGTCTCGATCCGGGAGAAGTCCATCCCGGGGCATAGCCTCGGGCCGGCCCCAAAGGCGACGAAGGAGCACGGCGGCGCGGCCTGGTTCTCGAACCGTGACGGGTCGAACTTGGCCGGCTCGTGGAAGATGCTCGCGTCCATGTGCGTCACGTTCGCCGTCCAGAACACCTGAAAGCTTTCTCATCTCAGCCTCCGACGACTATGATGGCTAAGCTAGGAGGCGAATTGACTAGCAGCAAGCAACTGACCTGCCATCCTTTTGGGATGAGGTAGCCGTCGAACTCCACGTCCTCCAGCGCTCTTCTGAAGTTGCCGAAGAGTGGAGGGACGATGCGGAGGATCTCCTGGGCGACTCGCCATGTGAACTTCATCCTCGTCAGATCTTCCCATGTGAGAGCCTCTCCGTCGCCTTTGCTCCTGGCGATCTCTTCATGCTCTGTGTCACGAAAGACGAAACAAAGCACATATCATGAGCAACCATGGCAGGTTGGAACGATTGATTCACTGGCCACTGGCCACTTGCCTTGGACCATGGCGGCGAGGGTGGCGTCATCGTTGGCGAGGTGGCGGACCATGAACGTCATCAGGATGGACGACGTGTCGTGGCCGGCGATGAGGGCGACCATGGCGTTGTCCACGATCTCCTCGTCGCTCAGCAGCCGCTCGCCATGGCCGTCCGTCAGGCCGAGCAGGCAGGTTATGAGGTCGTTGCTCCGCGACGGCGCCTTGCGGTGCTCCGGCTGGCACCGCCTGGCCTTCTTCTCCCGCGTGATCCCCGCCAGCACCCGCCGGGCTCTGCCGCTGGCCTTGAGGCTCCGGCTGAACGCCGTAAACGGCAGGTTCGCCGGGACGGCCCACATGCCCTCGACCATGCGCGCGAAGTCGCCGGCCAGCGCGTCCCGCACGGCGCCCCTCTCGAGCCCGAAGAGCAGCGCGGAGATGATGTCGAACGTCAGCCGCTTCATCAGCGGCAGCACCGTCACGGTCCCGCGGCCGGCCCAGTTCTCCTCCACGTGCCGCCGCACCTCGGCGTCGATCCTGCCCACGTACATCTTGAGCATGTCCGGCTTGAGGAACTCGAGCAGAGCGCCGCGGACGCGCCCGTGGTCGGCGCCGTGGAGGCCCAGGATGCTGTTCTCCCCGAGGATCCGCTGCACGGACCGGGGCTGCCGCGTCGAGAGCGCGCTGCTGAAGAAGAGGAACTTGTTGGCCGCCGGTCCGGCCAGGAGCACCGTCGGCGTGCCGAACAGCGACAGCTTCGACACGGGCCCGTACTTGTCGATCCGGTCCTGTATCCACCGGCTGCCGCCGTCGCCGCCGCGCATGGCCCGGAGGAGGCCGAGGCTCTGGCCGATCACCGGCAGGCCGAGGGAGCCCGGGGGCAGGTTGGCCGGCTGTCTTTTCTTGGCCCTGCTGAGGAGGTGGATGGCAATGGACGAGGCGGCGACAACCAGTGCCACGACTATGCCCAAATAATCCATTGCAGAGTGATTGGTGCTTAGACGATGGTGATACTAGTACTTGAAGCAGACGGGGCTGATTAGGGAGTGAAGTCTGAAATAAACCTTCAGGTTGTAGAGGCTGACGAAAACAAACCCTCATCTCTAAATTCCTGAAGTTGATACGCTATATTTACAGATCCCGGTTAATCCTGACCTTGTATCAGTAAAATCATGTTTAGCGTAATAGGAAAGGCACGATCCCAGCTGGGATTGTTTCTACTGTCACTTACTACGTGGGCCCATATGTCATACGCATCTTCTTCCCCAATCTCTTCCTCACGAGTGCATGGCCGGTGGATCGATTCTAGCCGCCGGCTAATTGATGTGTGCACGTACACAAAACAAACAGACGAACGTGGTGCAGAAAGTTTAGCTCGTCCTCGGCCATTGACGCCTCGTTTGTCTGGAGCTGCGCCGCCCCATCTGATTTGAGGTGCCCGTGCGGCACCGTCAGTCCGTCGGTAATGCAGGAAGACACCTGCCACGGCAGCCTCTGAGAGCGGAGCAGCTGCTTGGGCACGCCATCCAGCCCGCGGACGACGGCGGTGACAGGGGTAACGCCGGCGGCGGCCGGAGAGATCTTGGTCATCCCTGAAGCAGGCGAGGACGGCGAGGTAGGTGCCCTTGTCGATGAAGTAGAACCATCTCAACGGCGTGGTACTGCTGGTGCCGCTCGCCGGCGCGGCGTACTACTGTGGCTGGTGCTGCTCCCGGCCATAAGCAACTGGTGTCCTCGCTGGCGGCTGGCCATACCAGTACTGTTGCTACTGCTCGCCGCCGCCGCGCACATGGAAAGACCAGCTTTCCTATGCGCACATACTACAGGCTAAGCTCACACAAGGTGACACTCGTCTTTGCTGTGCTTTATGTTTTTTTTTTGAGCCGGGCATATGATGTGATCTGTGCTATTGACATTGATGGATCTGAGGAAACCGAATAGCAGGAGAGAGATGGGAACGACGACGAATGGCTATGATGCGTTGACCAGCGCCACAGTGAAAGAAGCGGGTTCCCGGCTAGGATTGTGCTTTTCCCGGTGTGCCAAACGTATCTGGGGTTCAAGTAAACCGGGATCAGAGAGGTCAGGATACAAATTTTAGGGATTTAGAGGTGAGGGTTCATTTGCGTCGGTTTCTACAATCTCAGGGTTCAATTCAGACTTCACTCCTGATTAGGCGACGGCGCCTAAGATTTCAAAGAAAAAGAAAGAATCTTTCGTTGCCAACGTCCTTGAAAGTGCTGAGATGCCTACTCGGTAGATGCCATCGATCCTCCCATGGTTGGTGGCGGCCATTGTAGCACCCTCGTCTCTCACTCACCAAACCATCGATGGTGATGCTTCCCCGATATTTTTAGTGCTCATGGTGCCGGCGGCACTATTGGGTGATTATTTGGAGGTGTGATAGAAATTATTGCTCTGACCTCGAGTCTGTACCAATCGTGGCGACGCCTCTCGGCAGCGTTAGGCTGGTCATAATGAGGAGTAACTTAGAGTAGTAACATGCATATGAAAATTACAGAGGAGCACTCAGGTGCTCCATACATGCATAAATGTACCGAAACTACTCTACGGACGACTCTGCATGCACGATATTTGGACGATGGCTTTCTTGAACAGTGCAGATTTGTTAAACTAAACTATCCAACGGATGTTGTTGCCATCGTCCACAAATCGTGCACAAAGGTATAGTCTGTGTAGCACTGCTCTAAATGTACCGTTGGATCTCATATAGATTCGCGTCTGTCCTAATCAATGCCCTGTATTAACTTTTGTATCCATGAGGTAATTGAACCGAAACGTCTCGTATATGCCAGTGGGTTTCTATTTGCGTGGCCCACCTATCAGATGTATTCTGTCCCGCTGGGCCGGCCCACCCTGGGAGCATTTAACGCAAGGTTGGTGGGGATCGGCTGATATTTACGCGTCCTGGACACTGTTCCTCTTCCTCATCCTCTTTCCGTTCCCCACTCCTATCCTCTCAGATCTAAACTGCCAATACATCCGCTCGCTCCCTGTACCGGCCGGCACCGGCGCCCGTCGACATGTCTGCCTCGTCCTCGACCTCACAGTCCCTCGCACCCATCCTCCAAGAGCAGCCTCCTCTTCCTCTCATCCGTTGCCCCTGGTGCCACAACGGCGACATCGAGTGGTGGGTTTCCCGGACTCCCAAGAACCCCGGGAAACACTTCTACAAGTGCGAGCGTCACTGGGTCAGTGAATACTTTTCCTGTCCCGGATTGATCATGTTATTCGAAGGGAAACTCTGCATGCCGGTCACTGCAGATCCACCCCACCCCGCACATAAACATCGATGGATTCGGGTGCGAGCCGGTCACTGCAGATCCAGCACGGGCTGAGACTTTGGGGATGACGGTCGGCGACTAGGCAAGGATCCTCGGCGGCTTGGTGTTGAGTCTTTCCTCGTATTTTCTCTCTGCAAATTTTTGTTTCTCGATCGTATTTTCTTTCCTTGTTTTTTCTCTGAAAATTTCTTTCCTAAAAATTTCTCGCTGAGGTTTTCTGTTTTTTTCGCCAACTCTGACACCATTCGGTATGCAACGGCGGCGGCCAGCAGCAGAAGTACGCAACGCTAGCCGCTGGGGCAGTGATTGCTTGTGGCGGCGAGAAGCGAGCAGCAACTGCAGTACGCGGAGCTGGGGCAGGGGCAGCCCGTGTCGGCGAGCAGCGGCAGCCCGTGGCGTCAGCGAGCAGCAAGAAATAGGTGGCACAGACGAGATGGGGAGCAGTAAATCCATGCTGCCAACTCTCAAGGTCCTCCTCATCCCGGGGATCCTCAATCTAGCGCCGTTCTGTATCTCTTCCTGAGGCTCAACTGAACTTGTAAATAAGATCTCTGTAGCTAGCCTAATTCTTTTTTTTTTTTGCGGAAAATCACCTGGTTAATTGTTACCTGCCCTTCGATCCAGGAAGTTCATGTGAAAATAAAAAGTTCCAGGAAGTTCAGATTTATATGTAGCTTCTCTATCTTCCAAGATGTAACCAGGATATTAAGTTCCAGGAAGTTTACTTAATATCCTGGAAGACAGAGATGCTGGTTTAAGTTTCAGGAGATATGGATTTTTGACTAAGTTGAATTTAATTGTGAGTAAGATGTTTTTTTACTTATAACCAAGAAGCTGGATATTACGTAAACCAGGATATATTTCTGTCTTCCATGGTGTATTTTCTGCCTTATAACCAAGAAGTTGGATATTGAGGAACAACCACGTATCATGTTTTTAGGTTTCTTATTATATCCCCAAATGTTATGAAACATTTGTCTTGGCAACTATCAGAGTCTCCCATAATTAGGTACTCAAATGAATCGACTCTCGTCCATCATAAACGAGATGCATTGTTCAACGGATTTAATGAAAGTCCTAAACTGAATTAACGGGAAGCTTCCTTTTTACTCATTTCCATTCATTATGACTAGCAACACCTGGTGCTGAATTTGAATTAATTCGGTCACGGCAGTCTGCACCACACATTATTATTGCCGTTCTTAGGTGTCGTAGAGTACAACCATCATTTAAAGATGGGCCCACCGGTGATAGTATTGAGCGGATGTATCCAGGGGTACCTCTGAATTGTAAAATGATTTCAGCATTTAATGTCTTGAATTGGCTAAAGTAACGTGAGGCATAGATATCGGTGGGGAGCACCTATGTGCTACAAATCCTCATCCATGCATATACTCTATGTTATTATCTTTATAGTGAGAAGTGTCATATGTGTACTAACAAACACATGTTTATTTTTTGTCTTGTAGACTCATTTTACATTGAAAAACGCTATGTGATGGTAACATATTAGATTACTCTATTTGCCTGAATCCTTATTAACTACTTGCCACATCAATATTTTTGCTTATGTGACATCTATATTACTACCTATGTTACTCCTATTATGACTAGCCTTAAGGCTCGAGGTCAGGTCAGGGGGAGAGGCAACGACAGAGGAGATCATGTCAATTATCACCAGGAAAAACTACATGTTGTTAATTAGGTTTAGTGTACCCACTAATTAGTTTGGGTTAATGCATGTGATGTAGTATATGTCATTTTTTGGTAATGATCCTAGCTATAGTAATCTGTTTGATCCTAAATAAACCGGCTGATTTTGTCGCCGTGTAAGCCGCCTCTCCTGGTTGACGCGTGTCGCTTGGGCCCGCCACCGCTTATCCGCTTTATCTTCAGCGCAGCTCTCGTCCACATATTTTCCTTCTTCCGCTGGAGTCATTCGTCAACATTCACCACGAGATTTCACCATCTCCGGTCGTCACCGCTGCTACGAACCAGGGGAGGAAACGACGGCGACCACCGCAGCTAGCAACTCTGTCGCAGCAGTTGCGTCGCGTCGCCCGTCGCGTGCTTCATCGGAGAACCCGGGTCGCCGTTGCAGCGCAGACGGCGCCGCCGCGTGCGCGTGGCGGTGCTGCAGTGGAGCGCTTGTCGCTAGCTCCCGGTGCTGTGGCGCGGCGCTCGCACGGCGGACTGGAGCTCGATGCTGCAAGGAAGCTTCACTGGCGGCGCCCGAAGCACCCCGTCGCCGTCGCAGCCGCATACGCCGCGGTGTTGCAATGGAGCGGTCGGCGGCGGCTCCCGGTGCTGCTACGCAGCGCTTGCGTGGCGGCCCGGAGCTAGGTGCTGCAATGGTGCGTCACCGGCGGAGGCAATGGAGCTTCACCTGCGAAGCCCAGAGCTGCGAAGCAGCGCTCGGAGCTACAATGAAGCATCACCGGCGAGCCCGCGAGCTGCTCTGCAGCGGGTGGTGCTGCGTTGGAGCTCCGCCGGGCTGCAATGGAGCTCAGCCGGAGTTGCAATGAAACTTCGCCGGAGCGTTGGTGCCGCGTTGGAACTCATCGGACGCCATCGGTGCTTCATAGGAGCTTCGCGCGAGGCTGCAGTGGCGCTGGGTTGAAGCTGGCGCGCTCGCTGCTGCCTGCTGTGATCCAACACAGCTAACATCCTGATCCAATTTCCCTAAAAAAAAAAACACCCTGATCCAATGGCTGAACAGGCGGATGATTTCTTAGGAGGTAATTGCATCGGTGGTGCTTGAACTTATCATGGATGTTCACTTTAGTGTTTGAACTTGAAAAATACGTTAAATTGGTTCTAAAACTTGGCTAGCACGTGTAAATACGGTGCTAAACACCCATGTAGACGTATAATGTGTTGACATGGCACCGTATTTGACTGATGTGGCATGAGATCCATGTGTAACGATGAAATATGATTATTTGAATGCTATATGTATATATGACTAGTGGGTCCCGCCTTCAGTCTAGAAAAAAAATGGAAACTAAAATTACGCTCATTTGGAATCGAACCTGCGACCTTGCTCTTTGATTATTCGCACGCCGAATAGTTTTTGGTGCTTAAATAGGCTGCATTCGGTGCCTATTTAGTACAGGTTAACTTTAAAAAATGTTAAAGTCTGTAAATTATAATTCATAAAATAGAAATAAATTCAAATATTTGTGTGTTGTTAATAATTACCTCCTGATATACAAATATTTGTGTGTCATTAATAATTACCTTATGGTATACAAATATTCATGTGCACGTATTAAAAAACAAACAGGCCCCATATCATGCTGTGGGTTATAAATATTTTTGGTGCATAAATACCTCAATGTACACAAATAGTTACGTGGACACAGAATAAATATATAGTGGTATGTAATAAAATAACTTACTAAAAATCCTATAATTTTTAGAAATATTCACTTATTATTTAGAAAATATTAGTTTAAATATAAGCCATGAGTGCTTAAAAATGTTTAGTAAATACAAACTTTTAAAATATACAATCATAGATTATATTTATGAATGTTCGTTAAATACAGTTTTAGATGTTTAGTGAATACAAACCATACACGAGATAATTATTAATAACACACAAATGTTTGGATGTAAAGTTTATTATTATGAGTATCATTTACAGACCTTTACATTTCTTTAAAGAAAATAACATGCACTAAATGGGTCACTGGATGCAGCCCATTTAAGCACCACAAGCCTTTTTGTTTATCATTCATTAGCATGTAGTAGCCAAAGTTGTCATTGTAGTATGTTTGATGCAGTGGTCAGCATATGCTCTCTTCAAACTGCAGGTTGTATGCTTGTCTCTAATCCCGCACTATTTTTAATTTCAATTTTCTTTTTGTTCTGACATACAGGACCACTAGTCATAGAGACATATATATTATTAAAGTAATCTTGCTTCGCCACTGCACGTGACCCCATACCATGTCAACAAATACGGGACCACATCAGCACACTATACGTCTACATATGAGATTAGCACCGTATTTGCACGAGTCAGCCAAGTTTTGGAACCAGTTCGGCGTATTTTTCAACTTTAGGCACTAAAGTGAACATCCATGGCAAGTTCAGACACTACATGTGTATTTACCCCATTTCTTAGAGAAACCATCGGACTTATTTGTAGCAGCCGCCTTATTTATTAGTGGATGCATAGGAAACACATAGAGTTATTGGTTGGAAAAAGACGGGTGCAAAATGAGATGGAGTGGTAGGGAAAATTGGATTTTATACAAGTCAATATAGGCGAGTGCTAGGCGCCGGTGCCCGGCCCAAATTTGGGTCGGTCGGACCAGCACCGTACGATCAAACAAACCAGGAACCGTACGATTCCCTTCTTCCTTCCTCGAACGTCTTCTTCTTTTAGAAAAAGTTTCAGGCGTGCCGTCATGGACGATGATGCGCCAGCCTCGTAGCACCTCCTCGCGCATCTCCTCTATCGCTGCCCTCGCCGCCGGTCGTCGCCCTCACCGGTCCCCGCTGTCGCCTCCTCCCTTTCTTGCCAACAACGTATGCTCGCGGTTGCAGCTCCCCCGTGGCGATGATTGTAGCTCTGTAGCCGCCTCTCGTCGGGGCCGCTCGCCGGCTCGCAGGCACATCACACCGTGGCCGCTCGCCGACTTGCAGGCGCAGCTCGCCGTGGTCGCTCGCCTGCTTGACGGTTGCAGTAAGATCTCTGCTTTGACCGGTTGCAGCAAAATCAAAAACTATTTCCAGCAAAAAACACAAAAGACTGCAGCAAAAAATCAAGGTTCCAACAAAAATTGCCGCGCAGCACCATCTTGCCAATTGAAGCAAAACGTCTGGCCGGTTCCAGCAAAATCAAATGCTATTTCCAGCAAAACACAAAAGTTCCAACAACACGGTCGCGGCCCAGCACCATCTCGACGGTTGAAGCAAAAAATGGTTGGCTGATTCTAGCAAAATCAAATTATGTTTCCAGCAAAAAACACAACAAAACGCAGCAAAAAACTCACGCCCTTGTTTCTTCACACCGGTGGCAACATTCCAGCCTCGAGGCGTCACCTCATAGCTCCGCCGGAATGTGGTTTCAGGCTTGCAGCTCCGCCAGACTATGGTTCCAGCTCTTCCAAAACACGGTTGTAGCATCGAGCCAGCAGGGGCATCACCTTGTAGCTCCACCGGGCCATGGTTCCAGCGCCACTGCATAGCGCTTCCAGCTTTTTTAGCCACGGTTGTAGCACCCCCTCGCCAGCATGTAGGCGCCTTGCAGCTCGCCAGACCATGGTTCCAGGTTTCCCCGGCCACGGCTGTAGCACCGTCGAACTGCGGTTGCAGCACGAGCATGCCCATCAGCGCCGGCAGCCGCATCGCTTGCAGTCATCGGCCATGGCGTCGCTCGCGCTCACCATGCATCATCATCCAGTGCCTATGCAGCACCACCCGCGTCATAGGCGCCGGGTGCAGCTCCCGTGTGGCCGGTTGCAGCTCTTCCGTCCACCGATTGGAGCTCTCCGGCGTGCTTCTCCTCCGTCCCGCCGTCAGTGGATCCACCTTTGGTCTCTATACGCGACATGGTCATGGGGGAGCAAGAAGGGAAATGGATGATATAGGAGAAAAACTCATTGGAGAGGAAGGGAAGGAGGAGCGGATGGTGGCGGGCTCGCCGGAGAAGCCGTGGTGCTCGCCGGGAGGCAGGACAGAGAGAGAGAGGCATGCGGAGATGGGGATGGGCGAGAACTCCAGAGACCAACTGTGTGGAGGAGAGGATAGGATGCCTGTGCAGAAGATAAGGAAAATACGTGTGCGGGCAGCCCTTGTGCCACGTGATGCCTACGTGGGCGAGCGGCCGGCCGAAGTTTCGACCGGCGCGCCGAACACAAACATTTCCCTTATTAGTACTAGCCATGACTTCCTCTTTCATTACTTAATCCTTCGGAAAAATTAACACCGACACGTGTAGGCGTTTGCAGATCGCCCACACGCCCCCATCACCACTCATTTTGCCACGTATGAATATATGACATCAGCAGAAATCTTTTTGGTTTTCGGCTTAAAAATGTTTTATCTTCTAAATAAAAAAGCAAACTAAAAATCCGTTTTCACCATTAAATCCGTCTCGACGAGATCTTCAAAACTAGACCCCATGTTGATATGTTTCGACGAATTATTTTTTTGCCCAGAAGTTGCCATGATGTTTTCACTATAGTTGCCATAGTGCTTAAACTAAAGTTGGCATTGGCAATTTTAGTTTGTAGATCATGAAAATTTTAGTTTTTTTATGATGGCAATTTCAATACTTTGACCATGAAAATAATTTTTTTATTGAACCATGGCAATTTTAAGTGCATGTATCATGGCAATTTTAGTTTATGGTGCATGGCAAGTCTAGTTTCTTAATTCTTTGTTTTATAATATGTTAAAATTTACTTTTAAATGTAAAAGAGAATAGTTAAAACATATCATGGCAACTTGAGTGTAAATATCATGGCAATTCATGTGCAATAGACATGACAACTTTTAACCAAAAAAATTTCGCCAAAATATATCGATATGAGTTCTAGTTATGAAGATCTCGTCGCGAGGGATTTAATGGTGAAAGCGGATCTTCAATCGGATTTTTCATTTAAGAGATAAAACATTTTAAAAACTGAAAATTCAAAAAGATTTCTTGCATGCATGCATGCGATGACGTGGCAATCTATTTGCATTAGAGACGTGTGGTGTGTCTTCTTTCATGCCACACGTGTGGCAGTTATCGACATCCTAATCCTTTCCTCTCTTTTTTTGAGCCAAACTTAATTCTTTCCATATCCCTCTCCCCTGTTAGATACAAACAAATCCTCGATGATTCATTATGTAAGTCCAAATGGCCTGATTAACATTTGACAGTGTACCTTGTTCGTTGTTTTTCCTTTCTAGAGACAAAGTACAAGGATGATACATGCATGTATACTCATCCTTAACTTTGTCCCTGTTCGACGAAGGCGTCTCAGCATATATTTTTTTGTCTTCTAAGAGCAACTCTAATCGATCCCTTAAAAGTCTATAAGGGAGTAAAAGTTTTATTTTACTCCTTTAACCGTCACCTAGCCGAACTCCTAAAATCTACAAGGGAGTAAAAATTTGGGTTAATTATCCTTTTGCCCTATGTGGTGTCCATTTGCTCAGTTTTTCCCTCAATTGCGAATCATGCTCAATTTTGCCCCTAGTGTGTCCGCAACTACTATGACGAGGCCAAATGGGCAGTTTTGAGTCCATTCTGTCCGCCGGTGTTAGTGGTAGTGGGTCCGGATCTTACATGTGGGACCACGTGGATGTGACATGTGGGACCGTGCAACAACTTCCCCAAATCAGTCCTAGGGTTCCAACCTGGCCACTCGACGCCACTCTGTCCCATCCGCCCGTCGGCCGTCTTGCCCGGCGCCGCCATCTGCGCCGCCGCCACCACCTGCGCCGCTACCAGCTGCGCTGCCGCGGCCATCCTGCTCCGCCCGCCACCTTCCTGCGACGCTACCGGTGGGGCACCCGCCACCTGCTCGACGCGCGGCGTGGCCTCCTTCCGTGCGCCCGGCCGGAGCGCTGATAGGTGGGGGGATGGTGCACACAGAGGAAGTACGAGGGTGAACCCTGGGGCGAAATGGCGAGCGGCGGCGACCCTGGGGTATTTGGCGAGGTGGGCATCAGGCCGGAGATCTGCCGTGTCCATGATTGGGTTCCCGAGGGGTAAGTCACGCCTCCTGTTTAGGTTGAGCTTAGTTGTGCATTTAAACAATCGATTCGAGTTGGTTTGCCCGGTTAGTTTAGCTAATGGTGTGCTGACTGCGTCTCTGTTTTCCGTCGGTTGGGATGGAGTTGCGCTTTGCTTTCTTGGTGCACATTAGAAGGGACCGGTACACGTCGAATGCAAAGAATAAGAAGAAATTACAAGGAGGTTTCGATTATCGGTTGCCAATGGCTTGTAATTGGAGTTTCAGACAATTTGGGGAGGTAATTTGCAGCCAATATCCTTGGGGTTTGCTTGATAAAGTGGAATACAAATACTACTATGGGGAAAAGAAATGGGTGACAATTAGTAATGATGAAGAGCTGGCTCCCATGTTTGCTAGGCATAAGGAGAAAGATAATTTTCATGTGAGGCTGCAAATTGATGTGCTTGAGCAGGCATTTGGACCTTGGATGGCGGGTGCACCTTCTCGGGCAGAACCAAGTCATCGTAATGGCATCTCCAGCCAGAATAGTTCAGTTAGTGCACGACGACGTGGTGGCTCGACAAGCGTGGACACCGACAATAGGGTCCCCCTTGAAGTGGAGCCTGATGCCTACAATTCTGGGGTTGATGAAGAGAAGCTATATTCTGATGTTATTCAGAATTTATGATGGGTACCTCAGGCTGAAAACCAAGATGAGGCTGACAATGCAGTCCGTGTGGATGATGACGCAATGGGTGAGGACGAAGACCTTGCAGCTATTGAATGGGACCCTTTGAACCCTCATATGGAAGAAGGTACCGTTTTTGCATCCATGAGTGAGTGTAGAAATGCACTTGTGACATACTGCATCAAGGTAGAACGTACTTTCAAAGTTGACAAGAGCGATCAAGTACGTTACAGAGTGCACTGTCCGACTGAGGGTTGTCCATGGAGGATGCTCGCATCTAAAATGCGAAATAGCACGAATGTTCAGGTCAAAGTGAACCCTTTTAAGAACACATGCCAGGAATCAACCCTTAGAAAGGATACAATCAGTAGAGCCAAGTCAAGATGAGTGGCAGAAGAAGTAAAGAAGTGGGTGGAAGAAAACCAGCAAGTGGGTCCAAAGGAAATGTAGAAGAACATCAAAGACAAGTTCAAGATAGATTTACCATACATGAGGTTGTTCAATGGTAAACAACATGATATGGATTCTATTCATGGTAACTGGCAGGAAAGTTTTCAATTCTTGCATTCATTCAAAGGTGAACTGGAGAGGACCAGCCCAGGTAGTATTGTAGATATTGACCACCAGAACGTGGAGTACACATTCAGGGGAGTGACAAAGACCAAGGAATGCTTTAGGAGGGTTTTTGTCTGCATTAAGGCTTGTTGCTGGGGTTTTTTGGCAGGCTGCGGGCCTTATTTGGCTATTGATGCTACTTTTCTCACAGGGAGGTTTAAAGGATAGTTAGTAGCAACTTGTGCAATTGATGCACCCAGTTTTGTATTTCCAGTTGCGTATAGTGTGCTGGAGGCAGAGTCTGAGGAGAGCTGGACTTGGTTTTTGCATAATCTGCGCGGGCTATTGCACATCCCAATGGGTTGGTAATTCATACAGATGCCAACAAAGGTTTAGAAGTGGCCGTGGACAATGTGTTCCCTGGAGTAGAGCATAGGAAATGCATGCATCACCTTGCTGCAAATTTTATGAAGAAATTCAAAGGAAAGGTGTATACCGACAATTTATGGCCATCATCTTTGACTTGCAGTGTGAAGAAGCACAACTACCACTTGAGGCAGTTATACATGAATCCCAAAGTGAAGGAATACTTGGAAACACACCACTCCAAGTTATGAGCCAGAAGCCAATTCAGTGAACTGAACAAAGTTGACTATGTGCACAATAATCTAGCAGAGTCTTTAAACCCAACGATCCAGAAACTAAATGGTCATTATGTGGTGGATTTGCTTGACAGGATAAGGATATAATACATGCAGAAATTTCATTATCATGCAGGAATAGCTGAGGCAAAATTCATGGGCCACATTATCATCCCTGCCATGATGAATGAACTGAAGCAGAAAACAACAGGCTTGGAAATGAACATGACTCTTTGCTCGGGTACCACAACAGAGATATCATATTTGGATAAAGAGAAGAGGGAATGGATATATCCAGTGGATTTAGAAGCTAGAACTTGCAATTGTAGGCAATGGTAGATAACTGGGTTGCCATGCATTCATGACCCGTTTTTCATCACTTCTCTCCCAGGTCCGGCAGGGAACATACAACAGTATGTGCATGATTACTACTATGTTGCAAGGTTCAAAGCCACATATGCGTATGCCTTGCCTGCTATGGAGGGAAAACAACAATGGGACATAGTGGACCCTGGATTCAAGCTTTGCGCTCCAGTTCTGAAGAGAGCAGCAGGTAGACCAAGGAAGAGTCGAATTAGATCCCGCAATGAAGGAGCTGGACTTGGAGCGAGGAAGCGTAAGTGCACAAGGTGTGGTGGGTCTGGTCATTACGGTAAGTATTGTGATAACACAGTAGATCCAACATTCGGAGAGTGTTTCCAGGAAGGCTTCGACGAAAATGTTGGTCAGTAGCCGGTTGCCACAACAGATGATGAAAATGATGGTCAACAGCTAGTTGCATCATATGAGGATTTTGACGAGGTTCCAAATGATGATGGTCAACAGCCGCATGATTTTGACGATGATCCAAAATATCTTCCAAATGATGATTCAAGTGAGGCTCCAAATGGTGATCCAAGTGAGGCTCCAAATGGTGACCCAAGTGAGGCTCCAAATGGTGATCCAAGTGAGGCGCCAAATGGTGACCAACCTTCTATCGTTGTGAGTTTTGCTAGGTATGTAAATCTTGCAAATACTAATGTACATTTATCACTTGACATGATCTCATTACCCTTTATGTTTTGTACAGCTCTGCGGTTGTGGGAGTCCTGGATTAGGGTGTCCTCGGGCGTCAAGTCAGTTGATGTGGGCCGGACTGATGGGCCATCAAGATACAAGACAGAAGAAACATCTCTTGTGTCCGGTGAGGACTCTCACATGCGTGGATGGCAAGTATAGGTGTCTAGATATATTATTCCTTTTTGTAAAACCGACTTTGTACAACCCTAAGCCCCTCCGGTGTCTATATAAACCGGAGGGTTAGATCAAAGGCAAAGATCACAACATTGCTAGGCTAGCTGTCTAGGGTTAGCAGAATCGATCTCGAGGTAGATCAACTCTTGTAACCCCTATACCCTCGAATATAATCAAGCAGGAGTAGGGTTTTACCTCCATTAAGAGGGCCCAAACCTGGGTAAACACTGTGTCATTTGTCCATAGTTACCATTGACCCTCACACGTGCAGCTTGGCCCCCCCTACCCGAGATCCACCGGTTTTGACACCGACATTTGTGATTTCATTGAGAGCTTCTTTGTATCATCAACAGAAGGATCGATGGCTCACCTCTTCATCAACAATGATGCCACATCCAGGGAAACCTTTCTCCCTGGACAAGTCTTTGTGTTTGGTGGCTTCATGCTTCGTGCCAACTCGACCAGCCACCTCGAGCAGGTCAATAGTTACGCCCCCGGCCACCAGATCAGGTTTGGAAACCTCAACTACGTTGCTGATATCGGAGGAGACCTGGTCTTCGACGGGTTCGGCGTCCCCACCGCAAAACTCTTCGGATCCCCTACCAGATCCCGTCCAGGGGTCGACACCCACACCCGCCTTGGCCTTAGATCTGGGGCAGGTCTTACTGTCCGAAGACGGGAGCTTGAACCCCGCCAGACTTCTTCCCCTTGTGGAACTCTCAACCGAAGACCCAGATGCAATCTTAGACTTGGCTCTGGGCAACCATCCCGAACTGCCGAAGTGTGCGCTTAGTGGGTCCGATCAGGTGCCACATGCTGAATCCAGCGTGGCAGATCCACAGTTTTCGGTCCCACTTCCGCTCTTAGATGAAGCATTGGGTTTGACGCAGTCTCTCCCATCACGGAGGCTTTACCTTCGAACTGTACCCAGCTCGGACTGGGGGCTAAGAGCGGGGATTTTGATGCCCCACCCACCACCCACTTAATAGCCATTGTGGAGGACTTAACCGACATGTTGGACTATGGGTCCGAAGACATGGACGACATGGACGACGATACCGACGCCGAACCAAGCCAAGTCCCACCTGCCACGGGGCGTTGGATGGCCACCTCAACCTACGATGTGTACATGGTGGACACTCCAAAGAACGACGAGGATAGCCCGAGCCCAGATGAGGACAAACCTGTCAATAAACCACCAAAGCGCCGACGTCAGCGGTGCTGCTCACGATCGCGTCGGGCAAAGGATAGCAATACCGGCACCGGAGATAATGAGACTCCGGACGATGCCGAAGATCCCGAATACCCTGTCGAGCCCACATATGAACAGGACGAAAGGGAAGAGGGTGAATATAGCCCGGGACACGCTGACAACAAAGATGCGGAGGACAACAACTATATGCCAGAATACGAAGAGGTGGTCAGCCTCAGTGACGAAGACTTCATTGTCCCAGATGAACCCCTCGACCAAGAACGCTTCAAGCGACAGATCATTGCTACAGCCCGTAGCCAGAAGAAGAAGCAGCAGCAACTCAAAGCTGAGCAAGATACGCTGAATGAAAGGCGGACTAAGGTCCTGGCTGCTGAGGAATACGACCACGGACGACCTGTTAAAAGTTACCCTAGGCGCAAGCTGATACGTCTCCAATGTATCTATAATTTTCGATTGTTCCATGCTATTATATTATCTATTTTGGATGTTTAATGGGCTTTATTATACACTTTTATATTATTTTTGGGACTAACCTATTAACCGGAGGCCCAGTCCAAATTGCTGTTTTTTTGCCTATTTTAGTGTTTCACAGAAAAGGAATATCAAACGGAGTCCAAATGGAATGAACCTTCGGGGGAGTTATTTTTGGAACAAACGCAATCCAGGAGACTTGGAGTGGACGTCAAGAAAGAAACGAGGAGGCCACGAGGCAGAAGGGCGCGCCCCCACCCTCGTGGGCCCCTCGTGGCTCCCCTGACCAACTTCTTTCTTCTATATATACTCATATACCCTGAAAACATCCGAGAGCACCACGAAACCCTATTTCCACCACCACAACCTTCTGTACCCGTGAGATCCCATCTTGGGGCCTTTTCCGGTGCTCCACCGGAGGGGGAATCGATCAAGGAGGGCTTCTACATCAACAACATAGCCTCTTCGATGAAGTGTGAGTAGTTTCCCATAGACCTTCGGGTCCATAGTTATTAGCTAGATGGCTTCTTCTATCTCTTTGGATCTCAATACAAAGTTCTCCTTGATCTTCTTGGAGATCTATTTGATGTAATTCTTTTTGCAGTGTGTTTGTCGAGATCCAATGAATTGTGGGTTCGTGATCAAGATTATCTATGAACAATATTTGAATCTCCTCTGAATTCTTTTATGTATGATTTGTTAAAAAAATCTTTGCAAGTCTCTTCGATTTACCAGTTTGGTTTGGCCTACTAGATTGATCTTTCTTGCAATGGGAGAAGTGCTTAGCTTTGGGTTCAATCTTGCGGTGTCCTTTTCCAGTGACAGCAGGGGTAGCAAGGCACATATTGTATTGTTGCCATCGAGGATAAAAAGATGGGGTTTATATCATATTGCTTGAGTTTATCCCTCTACATCATGTCATCTTGCCTAATGCGTTACTCTGTTCTTATGAACTTAATACTCTAGATGCATGCTGGATAGCGGTCGATGTGTGGAGTAATAGTAGTAGATGCAGAATCATTTCGATCTACTTGTTGCAGACGTGATGCCTATATACATGATCATGCCTAGATATTCTCATAACTTCACACTTTTCTATCAATTGCTCGACAGTAATTTGTTCACCCACCATAATACTTATGCTATCTTGAGAGAAGCCACTAGTGAAACCTATGGCCCCCGGGTCTATTTCCATCATATAAGTTTCCGATCTATTTTATTTTGCAATCTTTACTTTCCAATCTATATCATAAAAATACCAAAAATATTTATCTTATTATCTCTATCAGATCTCGCTTTTGCAAGTGGCCGTGAAGGGATTGACAACCCCTTTATCGCGTTGGTTGCAAGGTTCTTATTTGTTTGTGCAGGTACGAGGGATTTGAGTGTAGCCTCCTACTGGATTGATACCTTGGTTCTCAAAAACTGAGGGAAATACTTATGCTACTTTGCTGCATCACCCTTTCCTCTTCAAGGGAAAACCAACGCATGCTCATGAGGTAGAAAGAAGGATTTATGGCGCCGTTGCCGGGGAGTCTACGCACAAGTCAAGACATACCGAGTACCCACCACAAACTCTTATCCCTCGCATTACATTATTTCCCATTCGCCTCTCGTTTTCCTCTCGCCCACTTCTAAAATGATTTTCGAAAACCTTTGCCTTTTCTTCACCCCTCTTCCATTCGATCTTGTGTTAGCATGTGCCATCTATTTGCTTGCATCTTGATATGGATCCACTTAAAGTGTTCTACTTGGATCATCTTTTATCCTTATGCGCTCGTGCTGAAACCCCAACTAGCCTAGTTGATGGGAAATCTTTAGATGAGCATGCTCATTTTGTGCGTCACCGTTTGTCTGAAAAAGGGAGACTCTTATGGGATCAAATAAACAGATTGATGTGTTATGCATGGAATATTTGTGAAATTTATGATTTTACTTGTTGCTCTAAGAACCCTAAAAAACACCTCCCCTACCTATGTGAGTTTGATGATAATGAAATCTTATCTTCTTATGCAAAGGGTGTTTATAGTTACTATGATATCGAATAAATTGAAGAATTTCTTGCTTTGAAGGGTGCTCATGAAGTTGCTTCTTTGATTGAAAAGTATGATATTACTCTCTACAAATCTAAAAATTCCGAGCATCTCAAGCAGTTTCGGTGAGAATTTCAGCGTGCACATGGCATAAATGAGGAGCGAGGTAACAGTAGCATTGAGCCAAGAAAGCTTCCCCCCCATATGACATCATAGCAATGGTAGGTGTGAGACGACGTTCAGCACTGCAAACCAGCGGCATAAGATCAAGAATCGTTGGTTTGGAGGTGCCAAGAGGCAAACCAAGGTAAGTGAACGGCATCGATCCAACAGAGCAACTGAATAGGTTAGCAAAGGTAGTGGCAGCATCGGCAGATAGATTGATTGGTATGAGCGTGGACTTCTAGAAATTGATTCGTAAGCCGATCGAAGAGGCATAATCAGTGAGGATCCCTTTCATGGTGAGAGCTTGTTGCAGGCATGCAGGCATTACAAGAATTGTATCATCCGCGTATTGAATCACCGGATATTCCGTTTGACTTGCACAAGGGAAAGGCAACTGGATTCGTCCTTGTCGGAAGGCCTCATTGATGGCAGCCTGAAGGAGGTCAGCGGCAAGGACAAAGATTAGGGGTGAGAGTGGATCCCCCTAGCGCACTCCCGTGCGGCAATGAAACTGTCGGCCAAGAACTCCGTTAAGAAGCACTGAAGATCTACCAGTGGAGAAGATACAATCAATCCAAGAGAGCCATTTGTCATTGAAGCCCATGTGCTTCATGATATTAAGCATGGGAGCGTGCTCAATCGTGTCGAAAGCTTTGGCGAAATCTAGCTTTAGAAGAATGATCTCTCGCTTAGAGGCTTGACATTGGTGGATATACTGGAAGGCCCAGGCGAGGTAGTCTTGGATCGTGCGACCTTTGATGAACCTGTACTGGTTTGTATGAACAATTTGCAGGATAACACGCTGTAACCGATTCGCAAGGAGTTTGGTAAGCAACTTCAGACAGCAGTTTAGCAGTTTAGCAAGGGGAGAAATGCAACTCTCTTGCTGCCTGGGAATTGGTGTGTAAACCTAAGAAGCATGGAGGCCTCGGGGTCATCAACATCAAGCTGCTTAATGAAGCATTACTTTTTGAAATTCCTTCATAATTTTTACAACAAGATGGACATTCCCTGGGTACAACTACTGTGGAGTACCTACTATACTGACAAAATTCCACATGCCATGCCACCGGTCGGCTCCTTCTGGTGGCGAGACATGTTGAAACTCACTCCAATTTTCCGAGGGATCTCTCATGTGCAAGTGGTGTCGGGAACGTCTGCGTTGTTTTGGAAGGATCTATGGGGACAAGATGTACTCCAAACCACACACCCCCATGCTTTCTCATTTGCCATACAGGAAGATGCTTCCATCAAGGGTTTCTTGGAGACTATGTCGTTGGCTGAGGCCTTTCATCTACCGCTCTCGCCTCAAGCGCTGTCTGAGGTGCGCGACATCCAATTGCTCTCCCTGCACATGAGCCCGACCACGTCCGTTAATGATGTTTGGCACTATGTTTGGGGCAAGACGGAGTTCAGGTCTAGAGACTACTATCGGTATCTCTTCAGAGATGCCCAAGCCCACCCCATTTTTAAAAGTCTTTGGAGATCTCATTGCATCATGAGGATTAAGGTCTTCGGATGGCTCCTTTTCCACGATAGGCTAAACACACGTAACATGCTGAAACGATGCCATTATGACATCGGAGATGACCACAGTTGCCTTCTATGTGGGGGTCCAGATGAAGAAATGATGGATCACATGATCTTTACGTGTTCGTTTAGTCAAGCCTGCTGGGATAAACTTGGAATCGTTTGGCCGACTTTTCAATGCCGTCTACACCTTCTCCAAACAACCAAAGATACCTGGAATGGGCCCCTATTCCTTGATATCTTCCTTGTGGCATCCTGGAGTTTATGGAAGGAGAGAAATAAAAAGCATTTCAGAAGGGTGGACCCCTCCATCAACTCCTGGCTTAGAAGATTCAAGGAAGATTTTGGACTTCTGCAACACAGAACCAAGAGAGAGTACTTTGCTCTCATAGACTCCTTCCTAGCTGATCTTTGATACGATAGAATTTTCATCTAGTTCTTTGTTTGATTAGGGATCCTCACTCTCATTGTGGGTGGTCTGAATGGAGCTGTATGTACATATGATGTATGTAACTATGTAAGCTTCTTCCTTATATATGAAAATACAGTAGGAGCCTCTCCTACTGTCCTTCCAATCAAAAAAAAATCTGAAAATTCTGACATACTTAAATATTGCTATGAAACCTATGCTCATAATGTCTATGTTAAAGAATTTATTGAAAGAATGACCGTTGCTTTGGAAGAAAATAATGATATGCATGAATCTATAGATAATTATGATTCCAGTGATTTGATTGAAATATCCCTTGATGAACATGATGCTTGCTATTCTTGTGGCCATGATGCCAATATTTATGGAGATCAATTTGCGATAATTCCTTAGGTTAAACATGAGATCATTGCTATTGCACCCATACTTGATAGTTCCTTTGATGAAAAGCATGATTGCAATGATGTTATTATTAATTCTCTTAGTGTCAATTGTGTTAATGATATGCAAAACCTCAAGCTTGGGGATGCTAGTTTTGCTATGTCTACTATTTGTTGCAATGATCATGATTGGGGTGATTCTTTTTATGATCTTGAAAATTTATTTAAGCCCCATGATGAATATGAGATTGATAATAGTGTTTGCAATATTATTGAAAGTGGGTTTGGAAGAGTGTCAACTTTAGATCCCACATATTTGGAGAATGTTCAATCTAATTAAATTTTTGATAAAAGTGGGTTTGGAGAGGTCATAGTGTCAACTTTGCATATGGATCGTGTTAAGAATATGTTTTGTGATAGCTATATTGTTGAATTTTCTTATGATCCTACATGTAATTATTATGAGAGAGGAAAATATGATTGTAGAAATTTTCATGTCACTAAATTTCCTCTCGTTATGTTGAGATTGCTATTGTTTCTTTCTTCTTCCTTGTATATGCTAGATCTTGCTTGTCTTGCTAATTTGTTTTCCTATAAAATGCCTATGCATAGGAAGTATGTTAGACTTCGAGGTGATTTTCACATGTTTTATGATGCTCTCTTTGTGTTTCAATTACTATCTTTCATGTGAGCATCATTGAAATTATCAATGCCTAGCTAGGGGCGTTAAACGGTAGCGCTTGTTGGGAGGCAACCCAATTTTATTTTTGTTCTTTAATTTTTGTTCATGTTTAGTAATAAATAATTCATCTAGCCTCTGGTTATACGTGGTTTTATGTTTTAGTTAGTGTTTGTGCCAAGTAAAACCTATAGGATCTTCTTGGGTGATAGTTAATTTGATCTTGCTGAAAAACAGAAACTTTTGCATGCACAATAATAATTTTCATAAATCACATAAACGTGATTTTCAGTTGATTCGTTTTGCAGAAGATTAATAGCACAATTATTTAGGACTTCCTATTTTGGTAGAATTTTTGGGGTTCCATAAGTAATCGAAAGTTACAGATTACTACAGACTGTTCTGTTTCTGATAGATTCTGTTTTTCGTGTGTTGTTTGCTTATTTTTATGAATCTATGGCTAGTATCGGGGGGGGTATGAACCATAGGGAAGTTGGAATACAGTAGGTTTAACACGAATATAAATAAATAATGAGTTCATTACAGTACCTTAAAGTGGTGGTTGTTTTATTTTGCTAATGGAGCTCATGAGATTTTCTGTTGAGTTTTGTGTTGTGAAGTTTTCAAGTTTTTGGGTAAAGATTTGATGGATTATGGAATAAGGAGTGGCAAGAGCCTAAGCTTGGGGATGCCCAAGGCACCACAAGGTAGAATTCAAGGACAACCAAAAGCCTAAGCTTGGGGATGCCCCGGAAGGCATCCCCTCTTTCGTCTTCGTCCATCGGTAACTTTACTTGATGCTATATTTTTATTCACCACATGATATGTGTTTTGCTTGGAGAGTCTTGTATGATATGAGTCTTTGATTTTTAGTTTACCACAATTATCCTTGCTGTGCACACCTTTTGGGAGAGACACACATTAATCGGAATTTATTAGAATACTCTATGTGCTTCACTTATATCTTTTGAGCTAGACAATTTTGCTCTAATACTTCACTTATATCTTTTTAGAGCACTGCGGTGGTTTTATTTTATAGAAATTGTTGATCTCTCATGCTTCAGTTATATTATTTTGAGAGTTCTTTAGAACATAATTGTCGTGGAATTGTCACGGCAGATGTCCTAGTGAAGGACTTAGTCGTGGAGCCATTGCAAGTAGGAAGCTTAAAGGGGTTAAAACGGGACAAATGACACGGGAGTTTATACTGGTTTGGCCCCTTACGGTGAAGGTAATGGCTTAATCCAGTTTGAGGTGAGATTACTTATGTCTCGATTAGCAGGGAGCAAAATCGCTTGACCTAGCTCTCGATCTGATCTTCCTTGTCCTGAACCGCCGCTGGGTTGTCCCTTTATATGCAGAGGTCGACGCCCGGCGGCTCTCAGAGTCCCAACCGGCTCATAAAGTGTCCGGCTCGGTCTCTAACTATTCCTGCCTTACAATACAAGTTATGTACATATGGCAGTTTATCTCTACGGGCCTTAAGTCGCCTTCGGGCCTTGGGCCCTTAACTGAACCGCCATCTTCTAGCGCCGTCTTGGGCTTCATGAATCACCATAGGTATAACCCGGCCCCTGCTGGGCGGGTCATACCTAATAGTCATATCCCCAACATTAGGTCCCCGATTGATTTGAACGGGTCCATGTCAATCTTCAATACTTTAGAAAAAATCTTCTGCTCTTTGTTTGTATGGAAGTTTTATAACCCGCCATGATTTCATCCTCTAGATCTTTGATAACCCGCCATGACGTCATCTGCCATTAATTCACACTTTGTCCAACATATCTCAACGGATCCTTATCTTAATGACCATCCCGAGAATCGAGGCGTCCTAGTAGCTGGATAACCATATTTTCGGCCTCCTCGTTTTTCGCGCCCACTTATCAGTCTTTCTCTTATAAATAGGCACGAATGGTCTTTACTCATTCTCCCCCTTTCCATCGTCTTCCACCTCTCGCAACCCTTCTGCCGCTCGAGCTCCGCCGCCGCCGCAGAGCACCTCGTCTTCCTCAACCTCGACCGATGCATCAACCTCGGCCGATCTAGAGAACGGCAACGACCCTTCGCAGCAGATCTATAGCTATAAGTTTCTGCCTTCCCATACCTCAAATCCGCACTAGGGTTTGCAAGATTCTCTGTGTTCTTTGTAGTTCATCATAGTTTATCTTCAAAGCTTGTACCGTGAACCCTTTTGATCTGAAAACAGTGTATAACCAATGCGATAGTTGTTTTGTTTCCACTTTTGATACATGTAGATCCCCTTTCATGGAACAAAAGATCTTTTAAGAGCTCATGAACTCATCTGTACTGGCTTTTAGGTCTAGATTTATATTCTTTTCCTGAACAGCCGTTGATCCAAAATAATAGCTGCAGCCTATGAAACTTGTTTGTATAACACTTAGCCAAAAAACTGTATTTTGTTAGATCGATCTAGCCATGGCGGCTCAAACTGCCGACTTAAATTGCAATGCTCAATAGACATCATTCAACTTATCATGGCGGCTTAAATAACCTGCACTGCTTCATGTCGGTTTACATAACCTGGCGTAATTAGCCATATACCATTAGGCCCCTTTATAAGTCGCCATCGTGAATATGTACTATAATGTTTTTTTCTCTCGCCGGCTTAAATTTGAACCAACAATTTTACTCTTTGTTAGGCTTCTTTTTTCGCAATGCCGCCCAAAACAAGCACTTCATGCAACTGGTCCCATCCATCATCACTGATTGCACCCTTGATGATTTTGCGAAAACCGGCTATCTGCCAAAGAAGGAAGTCATGTCATACCATGCTCCTGACCCAACAGAGGAAAAGCCTCAACCCAAAGAATGGGAGGTCATCGTTTTCACTGATCACATGATCCGGGGCTTTTCTCTACCCGGCTCAAAACTCTTCAGAGATGTTCTACACTTCTTCGACCTCCATCCTCAAGACATCGGACCCAATTACGTGTCTTATATTTGCAACTTTCAAGTGTTCTGTGAGGTATATCTTGGAGAAGAGCCCAGCTTGCTACTCTTCAGAGAGTTGTTTTATTTGAACCGCCAGAATGAATGTGCCAACGGACCTAGTTTGGAGCTTGGCGGGGTCTCGATCCAACGACGGAGAGACGCCATTTTCCCTTATGCGAATCCACCAAGCCACCCCAAAGACTGGAACCAAACATGGTTCTACTGCCAAGATACTTCTCCGGCTGATGAGAACCCTCTGCCCGGCTTTTGTGCCCTATACCTGGAGTCTAATCATCCTCTTCCAGTCAAGTTATCAGCCGCTGATCGCTAGAAACTCGCCCCCAACATGGCTAAAGTCAAGGCTCTTTTGGGGAACGACTTAAATGGTATTGACTTGGTCCGGGTTTGGGTTTCCTAGTAGATCATTCCATTGAGCCGCCACTCCGGTTTGATTGCACCTACACGGGCGAGAAGTATGACCCTCTACAGCACAGCCCTAATGATTTACTTGACAACGTCATTAATGATATGACAAAGTTACTCTTGAATGAGAGCCTAGCAGACTATGGCAAGGTGGTCTTAAGCCCTTCCTGCAAGGCTAACCCGGCTCCAGCGGTAAGCCGCCAGACTGAGTAAATTTACCTTTCAACCTTGATGTTTTGTCTTTACTTAAACCTTTGATGACTTTCACAGGCTGACGACCAATTTTGGAAGAAAAAGTATGTTCATGAGGTGGCAAAGAGAGCTAGGAAGGCCAAGAGGGCTGCCAGGAAAGCCGCCGCCAAGAAGAAAGGAAAGAAGGCCAGCGCCTCTGGCTTGCTTCGACTAGAAGAATCCTATGAGTTGGAGGTAGCTCTTGACTATCTTGGCTCCTTTTTTAACCACCTTGAGCCGCCTCTTGAACCGGCTCATGACACGCCAATGCCAGCCGCTGACCCGCCTGCTGATCAAGCCGCCGATGGCTTTGAAAACCCTGAAGTCTCCAGCCCAGCCAAGACAGACGACACGCAAGATGCTGATGTTGAGATTACCAAGACCAGCTACACTGAGCTGGGGAGACCAACTATGCTAGCCAAGTGCTCTGCCAAGGAGGAGCACCTGGAAGTCGTAAGGTCAGATTTGACATTGCTGATTATACCCACATGAGCATTGGGAAAGTTTTCTCTGGCTATCTTAGCCAAGTGCACAACAGTCGCGACCTCGAAGTTGATATTGTGAAGCAAATGCACCAGAAATTTGAGGTATAATCTCTTCCCTTTACTGAATTATCCTTACTATGCTAGCCCCCAAGTCTATTGCTTATGATAAATATGCTGTAGACTTAGATCAAATGTATAAGCATTAGTAATATCCTATGGTCAAACCTGTAAAAATCTGGCTTAATCCGTAGTCCCCAAGGGCCTGTTTAATCAAAATAAATGAGCCGGTCCTTCACATGCTTGTGTAGAATATAGTACTTGTGCAGATTTAACAACAATATGCATTAGCCCCCAAGTGCCAAGTACTGTTGCTTGCAAAGTGCTTGGGACTTACTCTTATGAACCGCCACTTAGAGAGAATCCTTCGGTAGACATTAGCCCCCAAGTGCCAAGTGTTGTTGCTTGCAAAAGGCTTGGGACTTAATATTATATGATGATATTCATGATTTTGACCCGGTATTTGTACATGCCACCAGTACTCAACTTCAATCAGAACTATCTGATTTGAAGAACCGCCTGGAAGCATAGGAGACTGAAACCCAAAGAGCCAACTCCAAATTTGAATTCAGTGTGTCTGAACAAGAGAAAGTGAAAAAAGACTTTGAAATGGAGAAAAAGGCCTGGGCTGAAGAAAATATCGCTTTGACCAGTCGAGCTGAGAAGGCTGAGGTGGCTCTTGAAGAGGTGATCGCCGAATTATCTGGCTTAAAACGCCATGTATCTTAGATGGTCTCAGCAATCTTTGGTAAGTCGCCCTGCAAGTGTCAAATATTTGAATCTTTCTAGTGATCATATGAATTGTCATTAACTACCCTGACATTGCTATGCAGGCCCGAGGAGCTCAAATCTCAATCAAGACATGTTGGTGAAGCTGAAGGTGGTTTATACACTCGTGGAACAACTTTACACCGGATCTCAACGTGCCTTAGCCACAGTTGCCCTATCAAACGAAGTTCCCACACTCCTGGTGGATGTGCTAAAGAAGCTTTCTGTGCTGCCCCAGCAGTTCAATGAATTAAGGCGGTCGTCTGCGAGAGCCAGAGCTGTGGCTGCCTTAAGCCGGGCCAAAGCTTGGCTACCGGAATTAGACCCGGCTGACATCGCCACTGGGTATCCAAGCCTTAAGGAGGATGGAACTTCATTTGAACAAGAGGACTTTGCCGCTTTTTTGAAGGAAATACGCCCTATGGCCACCTTGATTGTTGATGAGGCGGATCTCACCAGGTACCAGCCGGGTTATGACGCGGAGAACCGGAGGATTCCAACGCCGCATTATAAAGTGACCAGCCTAATCCCACCAATCCGTAAGCATACCTTCGCCCCTGAAGTTGACCCGGCCGGACTAATTGATGATGAAGCTGAATTGGTCATCATCAACCTTCCTAGACAGGGAACATGGCGAAGGAGCGGAGAGGGTTGACCCGGAAGCTTTAGGTCAACAAGAGAATTGATCCGTCGGGCGGCTCATATTTGTAGCCTGCTGAAAAACAACTTAATCATTTGGACTCGGGGAGTCATGTAATAGGGTAGAAATGACTTTGCTTTGTTGTGCCATCGTGCATGTTTTGGTGCTCAACACTGTTAAGACGCCGTCTTATATTCGCCCCTTTTTATACTTATCATCTGTTTTCCTTATGCTTAAGAAAGTCTTTGAACTGTCCTGCACATAGAAATAGATCACAAAAACCCTTGGCGGCTTACCGCAGGGCGGGTCATAATATCGTATATATAACCCATAATATGGAAAAAAGAGTCACAGATAAGCCTATTATGAATTATAGCTTTGAAACACAACTATAATATCATACCTGTGATCTTGAATTTTTACTACCAGTTTATGTGACTGGAACAGTAAGGGTGATAACCCAATCCTTAGAAGCCAACACTTCCAAATGTATGATGATTGTCATATGTTGGCGACTTATCGTCCAAAACCAAGCAGGGTTAAATTTAAACACACTTATACTTAGATCTGAACAAAAAAGTCTCAAGACAAAAACAAAGGTTGCTTTCAAACAAAACTTAAGCCAAATAGAAAGAGAAAAAGTCGAGGCTTCTGATTCAAATACGATCAGTAAACCGTTCCAAAGGGGTTAAGCTGGGATTCGAATATGATGATGTAGCCCCCAGAGGCTTTGGCGTTGTGCCGATCAAGAGGGTACCGACAGCTATGTTCTCTTTGGTTCGAATACGACCTACGTTTGAACAGGAAGCCCCCAGATGACCTTGAGAGTTTTTTAATGACTCTGATTCGAATACGATTAAATTCGGACCCAAAAGGGATTAAGGTATGATTCAAATACGATCAAGAAGCCCCCTAGTGAGTTTGGCATTGTGCCGATCAAGAGGGTACCGACAGCTATGTTCTCTTTGGTTCGAATACGACCTATGTTTGAACAGGAAGCCCCCTAGTGATCATGAGGTTTAATGGCTAGATTCGAATAAGATCATGAGCTGGACCAAGAGGGTTAAGCTAGATTCGAATACGATCAGCCCCCAATTGGTCATTTGAAATTATGATGATGAAGACATATGATCATTGAGGATGAAAAGGACAGAGGTCGTGCTTTATTATTTATCATAATATATACATCATCAAAATATGTACATCATGAGATCCGGTGGCTCAAGTGTAGTAAGGCCGAAGATGAGCGATATTCCACGGCCGACGGGTCTATTCCTCTGACTTACGTGAGTCTTTGTGCTCTCGAACATCGATAAGGTAGTATGACCCATTGTTCAAGTTCTTGGTGACCACAAAGGGCCCTTCACAAGGTGGGGATAACTTGTGTGCATCAGTTTGATCCTGTATGAGCTGGAGCACTGAGGGAGTCCTGGATTAAGGGGTATCCGGACAGCCGGACTATATACTTTGGCCGGACTGTTGGACTATGAAGATACAAGACTCAAGACTTCACCCCGTGTCCGGATGGGACTCTCCTTTGCGTGGAAGACAAGCTTGGCGATCTAGATGTTAGATTTCCTTCTTTGTAACCGACTCTGTGTAAACCCTAGCCCCCTCCGGTGTCTATATAAACCGGAGGGTTTAGTCCACATGAGGACGATCACAATAGTCATAATCATCATAGGCTATCTCTTAGGGTTTAGCCTCTACGATCTCGTGGTAGATCAACTCTTGTAATACTCATATCATCAAGATCAATCAAGCAGGAAGTAGGGTTTTACCTCCATCAAGAGGGCCCGAACCTGGGTAAACATTGTGTCCCTTGCCTCCTGTTACCATTACCTTAGACGCACAGATTGGGACCCACTACCCGAGATCCGCCGGTTTTGACACCGACATTGGTGCTTTCCTAGAGAGTTCCTTTGTGTCGTCTCTACAAGGCTTGATGGCTCCTTCAATCGTCAACAAGAACACGGTCCAGGGTGAGACTTTTCCCCCGGACAGATCTTCCTGTGTGGCGGCTTTGCACTGCGGGGCTATTCGCTTGGCCATCTGGAGAAAATCGACAGCTACGCCCCCGGCCATCAGGTCAGGCCCGGAAACTTGAACTACATGGCCTATATCCGCGGAGACTTGATCTTCGACGAATTCGGGCCTATGCTAGGAGTGCCGAATAGTCACGATGAGCACGGCTTAGACCTGCTGTCAGACAATACTCAGGATATCGCGCCTGTAGAAGCCCCAGACCTAAATCCGGGGCAGATTGCGTCGTCCGAGGACGGGTGGATGGACCCCACGCCGGAAGCCGCACACTCATTGGCGGTAGAGCCGAACACAGACTTCATCCCCAAGGAAGCCTGTGTTTCCGGATCCCTGGACTTGTGTCCGGCTGTAGCTCCCAGACCGCGCGTCCCCGAGCCCGACGATTCTGGCTGGGCTCCAGTAATGGAATTTGCCGCTGCGGATATCTTCCAGCACTCGCCCTTTGGTGACATGCTGAACTCATTAAAGTCTCTCTCCTTGTCAGGAGACTCTTGGCCGAACTATTTCTGGCCCAAGGAGGAAGAAGGCGACGAAGAAATTCGTTGCCCACCCACCACCCACTTCATAGACACTGTCGACGTCGTAACAGACATGCTTGACTTCGACTCTGATGACACTGACGGTGTGGACGTCGGCACAGGAGACGATCCAGAACTACCACCCATGGGGCGCTGGACTTCCACCTCATCATATGATATATACATGGTGGATACGCCTAAGGAGGACGACGGCGACAGAATGGAGGATAAAACCCCCGGACAAAAGCCAAAACGACGGCGTGGACGCCGCTCTAAGTCAAGTCACAGTAAAAACAACGATAATAGCGCTAGAAAGATCGACACACCAGTCAACCCCGAAGGCAACAACGACCATATGGACCCAGCGATGGAGCAGGATGAGCCAGGTCACGCCGAACACAGCCCGGACAACAACGCATTCATCATCCCGGAAACACGTTTGGTACGAGATAACCTCCACAGAAGGCTTACGGCCACTGCAAGAAGTCTAAAGAAGTAGAAGCAAAGGCTTAAAGCCGCACAGGAAAAGCTCAATCGTAGATGGAATAAAGTACTAGACACTGAAGTAAAGTACGACGACAATTGCCAAACAAAGAGCTATCCAAAGCGCAAGCTGCTACCAGAATTCAACGACGAAGCCGTTCCACCAAAAAATACGGCCAGTAGGCCAAACCAACCATTCCGTAGCCATAATAGAGTAGCTACTGATGCCGCACAAGATTTACGTGAGCCCCTGGATAAAAAGGCCGGCGCGACCAGGTCCATCTATGGATCTAGAGGACACGCCCCGGCGCAGGACTATGGTCATCAAAACGATCAGACCGATCGGATACCAGTTCGGAATCAGCACCGGACACAACAACAGCCGACGGCATGCCACAACACGTCCAGATACAAAGGGGCTGCTCACCCTCTGTGCTTCACCGAAGAGGTACTGGACCTCGAATTCCCACTGGGTTTTAAACCTGTAAACATAGAGGCATATTACGGAACGACAGACCCTGGGGTCTGGATTGAGGATTTCATCCTGCATATCCACATGGCTCGTGGGGACGTCCTCCACGCCATCAAATACCTTCCCCTCAAGTTGAAAGGACCAGCTCAGCACTGGTTGAAAAGCCTCCCCAAAAATTCAATCGGATGTTGGGAGGAACTCGAGGACGCTTTTAGGGCCAATTTTCAAGGGACCTATGTCCGACCTCCGGATGCTGATGATTTAAGTCACATAATTCAACAGCCTGGAGAGTCCGCGCGCAAGCTTTGGAACAGATTCCTCACTAAGAAGAATCAAATTGTCGACTGTTCGGATGCCGAAGCCCTAGCAGCCTTCAAGCACAGTATCCGGGATGAGTGGCTCGCCAGACACCTCGGCCAAGAAAAGCCGAGGACAATGGCAGCCCTATCAATCCTTATGACCTGCTTTTGCATGGGTGAAGATAGCTGGTTGACCCGTCGAGGCACCAGCGACCCAAGTACATCCGAAATCAGGGATGGCAATGGGCAGCCACGGCGCAATAAAAACAAACGTCAAAACAAGGAAGAAAGTACAGACAACACAATGGTCAACACCGGATTAAGGGGCTCTCGACCCGGTCAACAAAAGAGCCACTTAAAGGCAGCAAAGAAGGACCATCCGGCCTGAATAAAGTCTTGGACAGACTGTGCCAAATCCATGGCACCCCCGAGAAACCTACGAACCACACTCATAGAGAATGCTGGGTGTTTAAGCAGACCGGCAAATTAAACACCGAACACAGGGGAAGGAAACACCAAGTGAAGACGAGGATGAGCCTCGCCAGCCGAACACTAGGGGACAGAAAAAATTCCCACCAGAGGTAAAAACAGTTAACATGATCCACGTGACTCACATAACCACAAGAAGGCGCATACGCGCGCTCAGGGACGCGTATGCTATAGAGCCCATGGCCCCCAAACTTAACTACTGGTCGGCCTGCCGGATCACCTTCGATCACAGGGACTACCCGACTGGTATTCGGCACGGAGGATCAGCTGCCTTGGTGCTCGACCCAATAATCAACGGATACCATCTCACTAGGGTCCTCATGGACGGCGGCAGTAGTCTTAATCTAATATACCAAGACACTGTCCGCAGGATGAGGATAGACCCATCCAGAATCAGCCAAAGTAACACCACCTTTGAGGGGGTGATACCAGGCGTTGAAGCCCACTGCAGGGGCTCCCTCGTACTAGAGGTAACATTCGGTTCCCTAGGCAACTCCAGAAGCAAAGAACTACTCTTCACTATCGTCCCCCTACAAAGCGGATATCATGCATTGCTCGGGAGAACGGCGTTCGCCCGCTTCAATGCAGTACCACACTACGCCTACCTTAAACTCAAGATGCCCGGTCCACGTGACGTCATCACCGTTAATGGAAACACAGAGCGTTCCTTACGCGCGGAAGAGTACGCGATGACTCTAGCAGTCGGACTCTAAGCGGCCTCTAAATACCAGAAAGCATGATTGGTCGTTAAGACAACGGACATGGTTAGACGAGTCCGGCAGCCCAGACAAACCTGATCTAGGCGCCACACATGTAATCCCATAGAGGACACCAGGGGCTATAGATATTTAATAAAGCCCAACTTTTGGCTTGACCTTATTAACAGGCCAATGTTTTACACCTTCACTATCCATTGGTGATAGCCAATTCTTCGCACACTTACGTCATACTCTTCTACACGAGTTTTCCTTTTTATGCAGGCACTATTCGTGTGACACCCTCCCAGGACACGACACAATGGAGACAAAGGCGTAGACGTGCAGTAGGGCCCCGCTCAAAGGTTTCTTTTCAGATTAAGCCCCTGTGTAAACCTTCTTTATTGTCTCTTGTTGCCTACACATCCCATGGGCAGTACACCCACAGAGGATACTGCCGTTATTGGCATTTCGCCACGACAGACCAATGCACGTACCTGGAAATACAGGGTTCATAATAAAGGGCATTACTCAGCCAAGTATATGTTATAAAGTCCGAATACCTTCAGGAGTGTTCGGCGCGAGTTTGGCCTTATATGCACCAGCTCTGAATCATGTCTTTGGTCAAATGTTGGGTTTGCCCGGCTCCTGGGTTTGCCGCCTTACGTTCCGTTCTTATCGGCTAAGGCGGCCAAAGGAGAACTACTATGATTGTGCCCTGGTTATTCTGGATGAGCACCTCAGTAGAGAAAGCCGAAAAGTGACTGTCATGATATAGCGAGAGACTGTTCAACCACTCGAAGACTTCTCGGAATCTTTAAGATTCCCCTGCATTAACGAAGGACGGTTTCTCGGTCATGTACACACGCCCCCGTATTCGGATGCACGCAAAAGTATTAGGGGCTACATAGTAGCCCCACCATCAAACTCCTATGGCTAAGTGAAAGTGTTAAAGCTATATAGTCTAGTTGCCTAGTTCGACGTGCGATCACCTCCTTAATGGACCAAGATGTTGGATCAAGTGTGATTACACATATTTTCACGAACACCCCCGCATTATATGCGTAGGGGCTGAAGCCAACGACTGCTAACTTTCAAAATTGCATCTATAGATAAAACGGACGCACAGGAGGCACAATAACACTTTCGGGCGAAAAGTATAAACATAGCCTCCATAATTAAAATAATATTGTTTTTACAATGATAAGATTTGTCACTCGAACATGACATTCTTCGAGCACTAAGCCTCTATTATGCGAGCGCCTTCTACTACCTGATCCAAGTAGTGCTCGGACGGATCTTGGCCTCCTGCCAGATTCTGGGTCGCAATGATGGTGGCCTCCATATCTGTCCAATATGCTTTAACGCGGGCAAGGGCCATCCGTGCACACTCTATGCACGCTGACCTCTTCATGGCATCAATCCGCGATACGACACCAAGGAATTGTTGCACTAAACCAAAATAACTGTCCGACTTGGGCCCCTTTGGCCATAAATGGTCTATCATAGACCGCATCGCAAGTCCGGACAACCTATGGAGCTCGGCCACAGCAACCATCTTCTCACTCAATGGCAATGTGCGCGTTGGAGCACTGAATTGCGAACAGAACATCTTTTCCACTTCATTCTCTTTTTGATCCTCGAAAAACTTGGCCGCATTAGCCATACTCTTCGCCAAATCCGCATACGCGTCTGCCAGACTCCAATGATGATCCAAAGAAGCGTACTTCGGATCTAAAAACTTCATCCGCAACAAGTAGGGGTTTCCAGTCGCGATTTCTCCGGCCTGTCGAAGCTCCTCCCGCGCATCCCTAATTTCGGACCGCGTCTCCTTGGCCGCATCAAGTGCCTTCTTCAGGTCAGTCGGAATAGCCTTCTTATCTTTTTCAAGAATCTCATACCGGTCGGCGGCATTTTTTAGCTCCACAGCCATCTCGGCTACTTTGTCTTCGCTTCAGCGATGAGCAGCCTGTTCGGCTCTCAACTCTTCGGCCGCCTTTAGGGCAGCCGCATCGCTAGCCCGGGCTTGTTCCTTGGACAGGGCAAGTTCCGCCCTCAGGGCTTCCACGGCAGAAGCCCCATCTACAGTCCAAGCATATAACGTTAACAACATGCTCCTCTTGCTTATCCCTATAACAAATAAGGAAAACAGAGCACATACATTGTGACTCGTCGAGCCGCTCGTTCACAAGTGCGATATCGGCATCAATGACGCCAATCTGTCGCCTCAGTTCGGCGACTTCAACGGACCGGTCGGCTGCCGAATCCTTTGCCACTTGTGCATAAACACAGTATGATCATTACTCAAAGATGTGATCTTCTGTTTGCCGCCTTGGGCTGGCACCCAGAGTCTTAGGGGCTACTATCCATATGGAGCACACCTAGCGCGTGCGCCACAACCAAGAATTACATGTTTTCGTCACATACCTCAAAGCCTCTTAGCAGACTCGTAAAAGCTTCATTCAACCCGCTTGTGGCGGATGAAATCTTCAGAAGCACCGTGCTCATTAATGAACAGTGATCCTCCAAGAGAGCAGCTCGCTCCAGAAGGCCCGTCAGCGCATCCGGCCGGCCTCCAAACTGTGCTGGATCTCCCTTACCGCCCTCGTGGGAGCCGAATGCTTCGGGCTCAGGGCGGCTGAATTGCTAGCTTCCGGCCTCAGCAAATCTGGACTTCTCCGTGATGACACCTTGGGGTCACCCGCCCCATGAGGCGGAGAGGTTGGTGGGGTTTCACTCTCCATCATCTCCAGAAGGAGATCCCCTGATGACGAACTCTGTCGAGAAGATCTGCTAGCCGGACTGCAAAAAAAAATGGATCCTGGTCACTGTTCTCGAAGGAGGAGGCACTAGCTTGGTATTTATGATTAACTTACAGCTCGGTCGAGGGCTGGCCCGTTTGCGGGCATGCCGCGGTGAAGACGCCCTTTGGGGCTGGGCCCCCTCGTGAGGTTCTCTTCCCTTCCCGAGGCGCCCCCGTCTCCGGGTCTTCGGAGGTGGCCCTCTTCTTCCCGCGAGGGGAGGAAACCTTGGATTCCCTTCCCTGACTATCCTCCTTTGGGAAGGTAGCAATTCCCCCGGTTTGGATGTGCAATATGTGAAGCTCTGCTTCTCTGTCCTTCCCCTCACGTTTCCCCGAAGGCACTCTACTTAGCGCACGGCCAAGCATCTTGGCTATAGCGGGACTAGGCGAGCCTTCGGGAAGTGGCGCTGGACACCTGATTCTCTCCGCCTTGCTGAGCCATTCCTGGCCACGAAGGATTTTCAGAATAAAGTTATGACAAAATATAAACAAAGTGTCCGGTTTCTGGGTTACTTACTTGGGTATCTGGGCGATTGCAGCTCAGGCCCGCATCCTCGGTGGTGTCTGGACACTTTGCTTGTGGTCCTAAGAATAACTTACACATCCCTTCCAGCGTCAGGCCGAAGAAGTGCAGAATAGTCCGCGGACCTTCCGGATTGAACTCCCACATCCGGAGAGGCCGGCGTTTGCACGGCAACATCCGTCGGATTAGCATTACCTGAATTATGATGGCAAGGCTATTGTCCCTCTCAAGAAGCTCCCGGATACGGCTCTGCAGTGTTGGTACAACGTTAGCAGGCCCCCAATCCCGTCCTACATTGGTCCATGACGCCAGTTGAGGACGAGGACCCGAACGGAAGTCGGGGGCAGCCACCTACTTTGTGCCTCTGGGAGTCATGACGTAAAACCACCTCAGCTGCCATAGATCGGACACCTCTGGGAAGGAGTGTTGGAAATATGCCCTAGAGGCAATAATAAAAGGATTATTATTATATTTCCTTGTTCATGATGATTGTCTTTATTCATGCTATAATTGTATTATCCGGAAATCATAATACACGTGTGAATACATAGACCGTAATATGTCCCTAGTAAGCCTCTAGTTGACTAGCTCGTTGATCAACAGATGGTCATGGTTTCCTGACTATGGACATTAGATGTCGTTGATAACGGGATCACATCATTAGGAGAATGATGTGATGGACAAGACCCAATCCTAAGCATATCACAAGATCGTGTAGTTCGTTTTGCTAGAGCTTTTCCAATGTCAAGTATCTCTTCCTTACACCATGAGATCGTGTAACTCCTGGATACCGTAGGAGTGCTTTGGGTGTACCAAATGTCACAATGTAACTGGGTGACTATAAAGGTGCACTACAGGTATCTCCGAAAGTGTCTGTTGGGTTGACACGGATCGAGACTGGGATTTGCCACTCCGTATAACGGAGAGGTATCACTGGGCCCACTCGGTAGTGCATCATCATAATGAGCTCAAAGTGACCAAGTGTCTGGTCACGGGATCATGCATCACGGTACGAGTAAAGTGACTTGTCGGTAACGAGACTGAACGAGGTATTGGGATACCGACTATCGAATCTCGGGCAAGTAACATACCGTCTGACAAAGGGAATAGTATACGGGGTTGCTTGAATCCTCGACATCGTGGTTCATCCGATGAGATCATCGAGGAGTATGTGGGAGCCAACATGGGTATCCAGATCCCGCTGTTGGTTATTGACCGGAGAGCCGACCCGGTCATGTCTGCATGTCTCCCAAACCCGTAGGGTCTACACACTTAAGGTTCGGTGACGCTAGGGTTGTATGAATATAAGTATGTAGCAAACCGAATGTTGTTCGGAGTCCCGGATGAGATCCCGGACGTCACGAGGAGTTTCGGAATGGTCCGGAGGTAAAGAATTATATATAGGAAGTGCTGTTTCGGCCATCAGGAAAGTTTCGGGGTCACCCGGTATTGTACCGGGACCACCGGAAGGGTCCCGGGGGTCCATCGGGTGGGGCCACCTATCTCGGAGGGCCCCGTGGGCTGAAGTGGGAGGGGAACCAGCCCCTAGTGGGCTGGTGCGCCCCCCCTTGGGCCTCCCCTGCGCCTAGGGTTGAAAACCCTAAAGGGGGAGGCGCACCACTTGCCTTTGGGGGCACTCCACCCCCCTGGCCGCCGCCCCCTTGGGAGATTGCATCTCCCAGGGACGGCGCCCCCCTTGGGGGCCTATATAAAGGAGGGCAGGGGGGAGGGCAGCCGCACCCTGTGTCTTGGCGCCTCCCTCCCCCTGCTACACCTCGTCCTCCTCCCGCAGCAGCTTGGCGAAGCCCTGCCGGAGTTCTGCTGCATCCACCACCACGCCGTCGTGCTGCTGGATCAACATCAACCTCTCCTCCCCCCTTGCTGGATCAAGAAGGAGGAGACGTCATCCGCTCCGTACGTGTGTTTAACGCGGAGGTGCTATCCGTTCGGCACTTGGTCATCGGTGATTTGAATCACGGCGAGTACGACTCCATCATCACCGTTCTCTTGAATGCTTCCGCACGCGATCTACAAGTGGTATGTAGATGCAATCTCTCTCCCATGACTTGTTGCTTAGATGAACTCATAGATGGATCTTGGTGAAACCGTAGGAAAATTTTTATTTTCTGCAACGTTCCCCAACAAGGAGCCCTCTGGCCATGGAGCGTCGGCGTTCCTGCTTATTACAACACCTCCGCACTCCACATGTCATGCCTCAATCATCTTCGGCTTCACATTAAAGGTCTTGATCCATAAGCCGAAGTGCGGGGTGATGTGGAGAAAGGCTTAGCACACAACGATGAACAACGAGATTTGAAGTATGGCGTCCGGAGCTAGATCATGAAAATCTAGCCCGTAGTAGAACATGAGCCCTCTCACAAAGGGATCAAGGGAGAAACCTAAGCCGTGGAGGAAGTGAGGAACAAATACAACACTCTCGTTGGGTTCGGGAGTAGGGATGACCTGCCCTGGAGCAGGAAGCCTGTGCTTGATGTCGGCAGTTAGATATCCGACCTCCCTAAGCTTCGCGATGTCCTCTTCTGTGACCGAGGAGGCCACCCACCCGCCTTGAAGGTTGGATCCAGACATGATTGAGGATTCGAGGTACTTGAGCTGGGGCCCCGGGTCTTAGAACACGAGATGTGAAAAGGCGCAAGGGTGGTGGAAAAGAGGGATAGGCCTCGTCTCCTTTATAAAGGGGGTGAATATCAAGCATCCTCAGCGTGACCGCTTGGGACTTGCCTAAAAACATGGAGTCATACTAACAGGCGTCATGGGGTTGCGCGCGCCCGTATTGATAGAAGATCCCGCGATAAGGGGAACACGGTCTCTGCTTTGGCAAGATGCACCAATAAAACTGCCTCGCAACGCGTATCGAGGCAGGCCGAGAAAAACCAGTTCGTATTGGGTCGGGCCACACTGCAAGAGCACGCCGTACAAAAATTATCAGCAGATTACATTTGTGGAATATTGTTCTCTCTACGGCGGAATGTGAAGATCATCTTGCAGACCCGGACACGATTTAAGTGTTCAATAATTGCTCTGGAGTATTCAGAGATGGAACTCGCCTTGCAATGCCGAAGACAAACTGCGCGCCGGACTCATCGTCATTGAAGCCTGGTTCAGGGGCTAATGAGGGAGTCCTGGATTAAGGGGTATCCAGATAGCTGGACTATATACTTTGGCCAGACTGTTGGACTATGAAGATACAAGACTCAAGACTTTGCCCCGTGTCCGGATGGGACTCTCCTTTGCGTGGAAGACAAGCTTGGCGATCCGGATGTTAGATTTCCTTCTTTGTAACCGACTCTGTGTAAACCCTAGCCCCCTCCGGTGTCTATATAAACCGGAAGGTTTAGTCCGCATGAGGACGATCACAACAATCATAATCATCATAGGCTAGCTCTTAGGGTTTAGCCTCTACGATCTCGTGGTAGATCAACTTCACTAATACTCATATCATCAAGATCAATCAAGCAGGAAGTAGGGTTTTACCTCCATCGAGAGGGCCCGAACCTGGGTAAACATTGTGTCCCTTGCCTCCTGTTACCATTACCCTTAGACGCACAAATCGGGACCCCTACCCGAGATCCGCCGGTTTTGACACCGACAAGCACCAAGTCACCTTCTTGAAAGGTTCTGGACTTAACCCGGCGACTGTGATAATGGTGCAGGTCCTGTTGGTAAATCGCCGAGCGGGCTGCTCCCAAGTCACGCTTTTCATCTAGCAGGTCAAGTGCATCCTGATGGGCTTGTTCATTATCAGCTTCAACGTAAGCCGCCACATGGGGCGAGTCATGACAGATGTCACTAGGTGGAACCGCCTCTGCTCCGCAAACCATGAAGAAAGGCGTGTAACCCGTAGACCTGCTGGGGGTAGTATTGATTGTCCATATCACAGAAGGTAACTCCTCCACCCAACAACCCGGTGTCCGTTGCAAAGGAACCATAAGACGGGGTTTGACGCCCTTCAAGATTTCCTGATTGGCTCTTTTAGCTTGACCATTGGATTGAGGGTGAGCTACTGATGAAACATCAAGCCGGATATGCTCACGTTGACAGAACTCCTCCATGGTACCCTTGGACAGATTAGTACCATTGTCAGTTATAATGCCGTGTGGAAAGCCAAAGTGAAAGATCACCTTTTTCATGAATTGAACTGTCGTGGCTGCGTCACACTTACTAACTGGCTCTGCCTCAACCCACTTTGTGAATTTGTCAACCGCCACCAAGAGGTGGGTCTTTTTATCTTTGGACCTTTTGAAAGGCCCAACCATGTCAAATCCCTAGACTGCAAACGGCCTAGTAATTGGAATCATCCTTAATTCTTGAGCTGACACATGAGCTCGTCTTGAGAATTTCTGACAACCATCACATTTACTGACCAAATCCTCCGCATCAGCGTGAGCCATCAGCCAATAAAATCCATGACGAAAAGCCTTGGCCACAAGGGACTTTCACCCGACATGATGGCCACAATCGCCTTCTTGAATCTCACGAAGAATTTCTTGACCTTCCTCAGGAGAGACACAACGTTGAAACGCCCCAGTGACACTGCGATGATGCAACTCGCCATTGGCAATTGTCATTGACTTGGACCGCCGGGTTATCTGCCTGGCCAAGGTTTTATCCTCAGGCAACTTGCCCCGGGTCATGTAAGCCAAATATGGCACTGTCCAATCTGGGATGACGTGAAGAGCCGCCACCAATTGTGCTTCCGGGTCAGGTACAGCCAAGTCTTCCTCTGTAGGCAACTTGACAGAAGGGTTATGCAGAATATCCAAGAAAGTGTTAGGTGGCAGCGTCTTATGCTAAGACCCCAGTCGGCTTAAAGCATCAGCCGCCTCATTCTTTCTGCAATCAATGTGCTCCACTTGGTAACCCTTGAAGTGTCCAGCAATGGCATCAACTTCACAGCGATAAGCCGCCATGAGAGGATCCTTGGAATCCCACTTGCCTGATACTTGTTGAGCCACCAAATCTGAGTCGCCAAAGCATCTTACCTGGCTTAAGCTCATCTCTTTAGCCATCCGAAGACCATGGAGTAAGGCCTCATACTCGGCTGCATTGTTAGTACAGGGTAACATCAACCTTAGCACATAACAAAATTTGTCACCTCGAGGGGAAGCTAAACCAACTCCAGCCCCTGAGCCCTCTAATTGCCTGGACCCATCAAAGAGTCCACCAGTGCTTGAGACTTGATGGAGGTGCGAGGCACAAACTTTAAACCATGAGGCCCAAGTTCAATGTCCCACTTGGCGACTCGTCCTGTGGCTTCTCTATTTTGAATGATATATCCTAAAGGAGCAGAACTGACCATAGTGATGGGATGACCCAGGAAATATTGCTTAAACTTCCGGCTTGCCATGAACACCCCATAAACGAGCTTCTGCGAATGTGGATATCTTTGCTTGGACTCAATAAGCACCTCACTGATGTAATAAACCGGCCGTTGAACTGGATGCTCCTTGCCAGCCTCCTGGCACTCCACCACAATGGACACACTGACAAAACATGTGTTAGCAGCCACATATAATAATAATGGCTCTTTATCAATGGGAGCAACAAGGACCGATGGCTCAGCCAGCTGTCTATTCAAATCTTCAAAGGCAGCGTTATGAACCGGCTTAAAGCAGCAATACATCCCGCCATACGCTGAACATCATTGATACATGCCGGCTTAGCTAAGGAGGTGATGGCCTTGATCTTCTCCGGGTTAGCTTCAATACCTGTGTTAGAAACCAGAAAACCCGAAAGCTTGCCTGCAATGTCGTCCACATAAGCATGAACATTGCGCCCAATTTGACTGTGAAGACAGTTCTGCACACATCGCTGATAAGTCGCCTGTGCACTCTTAAGTCCAAAGGGCATAGACACATAGCAGAAGGCTCCAAACGGAGTAATAAAAGCCGTCTTCTCCTGGTCCTTAATTGCCATCTTGATATGATGATAACCAGAATAAGCATCCAAAAAGCTCAAACGCTCACAACCCGCCGTAGCATCGATGATTTGATCAATATGAGGGAGAGCAAAAGGATTAGCCGGACAAGCCTTGTTTAAGTCCGTGTAATCCACACACATACACCAGGTGCCGTTCTTCTTAAGCACTAACACCGGGTTAGCCAACCACTCTGGATGAAAAACTTCAACAATGAACCCAACCGCCAAGAGCCGGGCCACTTCCTCACCAATGGCCTTACGCCTCTCCTCATTGAACCATTGAAGAAACTGCTTGACCGGCTTAAATTCTGGATCAATATTGAGAGTGTGCTCAACAAGTTCTCTTGGTACACCCGGCATGTCAAAAGGTTTCCATGCAAAGATGTCCCAGTTCTCACGGATGAACTCGATGAGCGTGCTTTCCTATTTGGGATCCAGGTTAGCGCTGATACTGAACTGCTTAGATGAATCGCCGGGAATAAAATCAACTAGCTTGGTATCGTCGGCCGATTTAAACTTCATCACCGGCTCATGCTCTGTGGTTGGTTTTTTCAAAGACGTCATGTCCGCCGGGTCAACATTGTCCTTGTAAAACTTCAACTCCTCTGTTGCGCAAACAGACTCAGCGTAAGAAGCATCACCTTCCTCACATTCCAGGCTATCTTTCGACTTCCATGCACTGTGATGGTACCCTTATGACCCGGCATCTTGAGCTGCAGATAAACATAACACGGCCGGGCCATGAACTTTGCATAAGCCGGCCGTCCAAACAGAGCGTGATATTGGCTTTTGATTTTCACCACCTCAAAAGTTAACTTCTCAGCCCTGGAATCCCGCTCGTCTCCGAAGGCCACTTCCAGCTCAATCTTACCCACTGGGTATGCCAACTTACCAGGCACCACTCCATGGAAGACTGTATTGGACGTCTTGAGATTTTTATCAGTCAACCCCATGCAATGGAAAGTCTCATAATAGAGGATGTTGATGCTACCGCCTCCATCCATGAGCGCCTTAGTGAATTTATATCGACCAACCTGAGGTGCCAACACCAAGGCTAAATGACCCGGATTGTCAACCCGGGGAGGGCAATCTTACCTACTCCATAGAATAGGCTGCTTAGACCATCACAAATAACGAGGAACTGCCGGCTCAACAGCGTTCACGACCCTCTTATGAAGCTTCTGGTCTCGTTTGCACAAACTGGTGGTAAACACATGATACTATCCATTATTCATCTATTTTAGATTACTCTGATATCCAGATTGCTGCTGCTGCTGACCTCAATGGCCAGATTGCTGATTATAACCACCTTGATTACCTTGAGGGCCATGAAAGTTGGAATTTGAACCGCCGCCCGGGCCATGAAAACCGCCGCCACCTGAGCCGCCACCCAGCCCATGATTGCCATCAAACATGTCAGAATTCTTGAAAGCCTTCATGATCGTACAGTCCTTCCATAGGTGAGTGGCCGGTTTCTACTGAGCACCGTGCCTTGGACAAGGCTCATTTAACAACTTCTCAAGAGTGGGACCTGACCCGCCGGACCGAGGAGGTGGTCTCCCCTTAGGTTGTTGATTGTTACCCTGTGCATTGGTGTTAGCCGCAAACTTCGAGCTACCATCCACCTTACGCTTATTATTGCCTCCTTGATTTGCTGGGTTATGCTGAGAACCCTTGGTGTTGCCGTTCTTCTTTCCCTTCCCTGTCTTCTTATCGTCAGACTCGGGATCCTTGGTACTATCAGAGTCGGCATATTTGACTAGAGCCGCCATCAGTTGGCCCATGTCATTACAATCGCGCTTGACCTGCCCCACCTTCTGTTTTAGAGGCGTAAAACAGCAATTTTTCTCCAACATTAAGACTGCAGAGCCGGCATCCATCTTAATTATCAGACGAATGTATTATGGCCTTGACCCGGCGTACCCAATGGGTCGTGGACTCGCCCTCCTCTTGCTTGCAATTAGTCAAATCCACAATTGACATGGGCTGCTTGCATGTATCTTTGAAGTTCTGAATAAACCGGGCCTCTAACTCTGCCCATGAACCGATGGAATTAGGTGGCAGCCCTTTCAACCAAGTGCGGGCCATCCAACATCATCGTGAAGTACTTGGCCATTGCAGCATCACTGACTTCCAGTAGCTCCATGGCCATCTCATAGCTTTCAATCCATGCCCCGGGCTGTAAGTCGGCCATGTAATTTGGCACCTTTCAAGGCCCCTTGAAATCCTTTGGCAAACGCTCATTACGCAGAGCCGACACCAGACAAGGGACACCCCCAGTCCTAGTGGTCATACCTGCCTCAATAGAAGTAGTCGGATAAACCGGAAAAGACTGGTAAGACGCCCACTCAGCCGCCTGCTCAGCCGCCCGCACAGCCTCTTGACGTATCCTATCCTGATCAACCAAATTAGGAACTTCATTACGCGTCGGGTCATGCCCGCCCGACTGGTCACGGCGCCGGGCGTTGCTTGAAACGGCCACCGAATCCATGTGCCTGCTATTACTCAGGCTCCAGCTTGGGCAAGGGGTCGAATAAATCATGTCTCAACTATAAGAATATGCCTCCTACTGCGCCAAAGCCATCTTGAAGAAGTTCTCTGACCCTTCATGCTTCAACCGCCGTCGGTGAGTCGCCATCCACCGGGAGAGCCGCCAAACGTGCCGCCGCGGCGATCATGTTCTCCAAACGGTTAGAATAATGACCCGGTGGTGTTGGTACATAGTGAGGCGGAGTAGTATTCAGACGAGGAGGTTCTATCACCCGTGGTTGAACTGGTGTCCCAGCCCCAGGCGTTGCAACCTGGTTTACTCCCGGTGAGTTACTGGGCCCTACACCGAGTGTACGAAAAAGGTTTCGAGGATCATAAACCGGAGGCAGACGGGATTGAGTCTTTTGGTACCTTCTCCTCATGACCTCATTTGACGTATTCTGATCCATCATGAGCTGGAAAGCCTGAGACTGAATCCGCTGAGCTTGAGCGTCCAGAGCCGCCCGCTCTGCGGTCATACTAACGTCTTCCGCCGCCAGGTCTTCCTTAGCTTGCACTATATCCCGCTTTAACTGCGCCACTTCCATATCATGTTGAGCTTGATCCACCGGGTTGACCACGACGGTTAATAGAGCTGTCATCTTATCCATCAAATCCATCAAAACCTTAGCCGGTGGGCGCACAGGGCATCCTGCCCTGGCTGCCGCTGACCCAGAAGTTATTGTTGCCTTGGCCGTGGAGTTTTAAACGAGTAGCATGCCAGCCATGAAAATCCCAACTCTGCTCGGCGGCTCAAAGAGGTCCAGAATACTGCTGCCATTGGAATAGCCCCCAAGCCCGCTGTCTTGCAGTTGATACAACGAATCAATCTCACCCGTGGACGACTCACCATCAGAGTAGATGGTCGTCTCACCGCCAGACACAGACCGTTCAGAGAGTTCCCCTCCAGGGATGCATCCCACGAAGGCACGCTTCACGACAGGCTAAGCCCGGGCGGGTCTCGCACGCTCGGATGTCGGTGCAGATGTCCGGCTCAGGGCCTGGCTCGCCGATCTTGCCGATGAAGATGTGGATTCCTCTGAAGGGGACCCGGTACTCGTACTCAATTGAGCCGTCGGGACCCCAGCCCGCGTCGTTGATGTAGAGCTTGCCGCAAGGACTCTTAGTCATTCGACCCACAACGTATCCCTTGAGCCCTTCGAAGCTGCCCTTCAAGAACTGAAATCCACCATGCGATGGCCCCATGGTGGGCGCCAACTGTCGTGGAATTGTCACGGCAGATGTCCTAGTGGAAGGACTTAGTCGTGGAGCCATCGCAACTAGGAAGCTTAAAGGGGTTAAAACGGGACAAAGGACACGGGAGTTTATACTGGTTTGGCCCCTTATGGTGAAGGTAATGGCTTAATCCAGTTTGAGGTGGGATTAATTATGTCTCGATTGCCAGGGAGCGAAATCGCTTGACCTAGCTCTCGATATGATCTTCCTTGTCCTGAATTGCCACCGGGTCGTCCCTTTATATACAGAGGTCGACGCCCAACGACTCTTAGAGTTCCCGCTGGCTCATAAAGTGTTCGGCTCGGTCTCTAACTATTCCTTCCTTACAATACAAGTTATGTACATATGGTGGTTTATCTCTACGGGCCTTAAGTCACCATCGGGCCTTGGGCCCTTAACTGAACCGCCATCTTCTAGCGCTGTCTTGGGCTTCATGAATCGCCATAGGTATAACCCGGCCCCTCCTGGGCAGGTCATACCTAATAGTCATATCCCCAAAAAGCATGGTAATTTGCTTTGGTTAAAATTTTAGTCTTAAAATGATGAGCATCCAAGATAGGTATAATAAAAACTATCATATAAAGTGCATTGAATACTATGAGAAGTTCGATACTTGATTATTGTTTTGAGATATGAGGATGGTAATATTAGGGTCATGCTAGTTGAGTAGTTGTGAATTTGAGGAATACTTATTAAAAGTTTGTGATTCCCGTAGCATGCACATATGGTGAACCGTTATGTGATGAAGTTGGAGCATGATTTATTTATTGATTGTCTTCCTTATGTGTGGAGGTTGGGATGGCGCGATGGTTAACTCCTACCAACCCTTCCCCTAGGAGTATGCGTGTAGTACTTTGTTTTGATAACTTGTAGATTTTTGCAATAAGTATGCGAGTTCTTCATGACTAATGTTGAGTCCATGGATTATACTCACTCTCACCCTTCCACCATTGCTAGCCTCTCTTGTGCTGCGCAACTTTCACCGGTACAATACACGCACCATATACCTTCCTCAAAACAGCCACCATACCTACCTATTATGGCATTTCCATTGCCATTCCGAGATATATTGCCATGCAACTTTCCACCGTTACGTTTATTATGACACGCTCCACCATTGTCATATTGCTTTGCATGATCATGTAGTTGACATCGTAATTGTGGCAAAGCCACCATTCATAATTCTTTCACACGTGTCACTCTTGATTCATTGCATACCCCGGTACACCGCCAGAGGCATCCACATAGAGTCATATTTTGTTCTAAGATTCTTGAGTTGTAAGTAGATAAAAGTGTGATGATCTTAATTATAAGAGCATTGTCCCATGCGAGGAAAGGATGAAGGAAGCAATGATTCCCTCACAAGTTTGGATGAGTCTCCGGACTTTATGAAAAATAAAAGAGGCCAAAGAAGCCCAAATAAAAAAGAGGCCAAAGAAGCCCACCAAAAAAAAGAAGAAAAAATGAGAGAAAAAGACAGAAGGGACAATGTTACTATCCTTTTACCACACTTGTGCTTCAAAGTAGCACCATGATCTTCATGATAGAGAGTCTCCTATGTTGTCACCTTCATATGCTAGTGGGAATTTTTCATTATAGAACTTGGCTTGTATATTCCAATGATGGGCTTCCTCAAATTGCCCTAGGTCTTCGTAAGCGAGCAAGTTGGATGCACACCTACTTAGTTTCTTTTGATGAGCTTTCATACACTTATAGCTCTGGTGCATCTGTTGCATGGCAATCCCTACTCACTCACATTGATATCTATTAATTGGCATCTCCATAGCCCGTTGATATGCCTAGTTGATGTGAGACTATCTTCTCCTTTTTTGTCTTCTCCACAACCACCATCCTATTCCACCTATAGTGCGTGAACATTGAAAAAGTTTGAAAATACTAAAGTATGAAACAATTGCTTGGCTAAAACCGGGGTTGTGCATGATATAATTATTTTGTGTGATGAAGATAGAGCATAGCCAGACTATATGATTTTGTAGGGATAAGTTTCTTTGGCCATGTTATTTTGAGAAGACATGATTACTTTGTTGGTATGCTGAAGTATTATTACCCTTATGTCAACATTAAACTTTTGTCTTGAATCTTTCAGATCTGAACATTCATGCCACAATAAAGAAAATTACATTGAGAATTATGCTAGGTAGCATTCCACATCAAAAATTCTGTTTTTATCATTTACCTAATCGAGGACGAGCAGGAATTAAGCTTGGGGATGCTTGATACGTCTCCAATGTATCTATAATTTTTGATTGTTCCATGCTATTATATTATCTGTTTTGGATGTTTAATGGGCTTTATTATACACTTTTATATTATTTTTGGGACTAACCTATTAACCGCAGGCCCAGTCCAAATTGTTGTTTTTTTTGCCTATTTCAGTGTTTCGCAGAAAAGGAATATCAAACGAAGTCCAAATGGAATGAAACCTTCGGGAGAGTTATTTTTGGAACAAACGCAATCCAGGACACTTGGAGTGGACGTCAAGAAAGAAACGAGGAGGCCACGATGCAGGAGGGCGCGCCCAGGGGGGTAGGCACGCCCGCACCCTCGTGGGCCCCTCGTGGCTCCCCTGACTGACTTCTTTCACCTATATATACTCATATACCTTGAAAACATCCGAGAGCACCACGAAACCCTATTTCCACCGCCGCAACCTTTTGTACCCATGAGATCCCATCTTGGGGCCTTTTCCGGCACTCCGCCGGAGGGGGAATCGATCATGAAGGGCTTCTACATCAACACCATAGCCTCTCCGATGAAGTGTGAGTAGTTTAGCACAGACCTTCGGGTCCATAGTTATTAGCTAGATGGCTTCTTCTCTCTCTTTGGATCTCAATATAAAGTTCTCCTCAATCTTCTAGGAGATCTATTCGAGGTAATTCTTTTTGCGGTGTGTTTGTCGAGATCCGATGAATTATGGGTTTACGATCAAGATTATCTATGAACAATATTTGAATCTCCTCTGAATTCTTTTATGTATGATTTGTTATCTTTGCAAGTCTCTTCGAATTATCAGTTTGGTTTGGCCTACTAGATTGATCTTTCTTCCAATGGGAGAAGTGCTTAGCTTTGGATTCAATCTTGAGATGTGCTTTCTCAGTGACAGCAGGGGCAGCAAGGCACGTATTGTATGTTTGCCATCGAGGATAAAAAGATGGGGTTTATATCATATTGCTTGAGCTTATCCCTCTACATCATGTCATCTTGCCTAATGCGTTACTCTGTTCTTATGAACTTAATACTCTAGATGCATGCTGGATAGCGGTCGATGTGTGGAGTAATAGTAGTAGATGCAGAATCGTTTCGATCTACTTGTTGCGGACGTGATGCCTATATACATGATCATGCCTAGATATTCTCATAATTATGCACTTTTCTATCAATTGCTCGAAAGTAATTTGTTCACCCACCGTAATACTTATGCTATCTTGAGAGAAGCCACTAGTGAAACCTATGACCCCCAGGTCTATTTTCCATCATATAAGTTCCCGATCTATTTTATTTTGCAATCTTTACTTTCCAATCTATATCATAAAAATACCAAAAATATTTATCTTATTATCTCTAACAGATCTCACTTTTGCAAGTGGCCGTGAAGGGATTGACAACCCCTTTATCGTGTTGGTTGCAAGGTTCTTATTTGTTTGTGCAGGTATGAGGGATTTGAGTGTAGCCTCCTACTGGATTGATACCTTGGTTCTAAAAAACTGAGGGAAATACTTACGCTACTTTGCTGCATCACCCTTTCCTCTTCAAGGGAAAACCAACGCATGCTCAAGAGGTAGCACAAGCTGCTGCCACAATTCGACGATGAAGCCCTTGAGGCAATTCCATCGAAGTATAATCAGGCAGACCAACCACCACGTGGACGGGATAAAATGGCATATCAAGCCGAACACCAACCCACACTCCCTCACCAAAGAGGTAGGGAAACGGCAGCTGCAGAATACACGTACGACTTGCAACGTGACCTAGCTAATAAAGCTGGGCAGACTAGGTCAATCTACGAATCAAGGGGTTGTGCCCCGGCACGAGACAATGGCTATGAAGCCTAGCGTGACGACCGCTACTATGTTTGGGATCAGAACTGAGCTCAAATGTCCGCCGATCTCCGCCACGATATTGTGCGATATAGAGGGGCTGCACACCCCCTATGCTTTACCGATGAGGTTATGGAACACTAATTTCCGGAAGGGTTTAAACCCATAAACATCAAACAGTACGACGGGACAACGGATCCGGCCGTTTGGATTGAGGATTTCCTTCTCCACATTCATATGGCTTGAGGAGATGATCTCCATGCCATTAAATACCTTCCTCTAAAGCTGAAAGGACTAGCACGGCATTGGCTAAACAGCCTCCCAAAAAACTCTGTTGGAACCTAGGAAGACTAGGAAGATGCTTTCAGGGCTGACTTTCAGGGCACTTATGTCCGGCCACCGGATGCCGACGACTTGAGTCACATAATTCAGTAGCCAGGCGAATCAGCTCGCAAGCTTTGGAATCGGTTCTTAACTAAAAAGAACCAAATCGTAGACTATCCGGACGTCGAAGCCTTAGTGGCCTTTAAACACAGCATCCGTGATGAATGGCTTGCCCGACACCTCGGGCAAGAAAAGCCGAAGACCATGGAAGCCTTAACGGCACTCATGACCCGCTTTTGTGCGGGTGAAGACAGCTGGTTGGCTCGTAGAAGCAACAACTCTGGTGATCCCGACACCTCTGAGGTGTGGGACGGCAATGGTAAACCTCACCGAAATAAAGACAAACGTCGAAACAATAACAACGACGATGCAGACGATACGACAGTCAATGCCGGATTCAGCGGTTCTAAGTCCGATCAGTGGAAGAAACCTTTCAAAGGCAATAAAGACGGGCCATCCAACCTAGATAAAATCCTTGAGAGGCCCTGTCAGATTCATGGCACACCCGATAAGCCTGCAAATCACACCAATAGGAATTGTTGGGTCTTCAAACAGGCCAGTAAAATCAATACCGAACACAAGGGAAAAGGGCCTCCAACTGAAGACGATGACGAGTCCCGTCAGCCGTACACCGGGGGTCAGAAACAGTTTCCCCCCGAGGTGAAGACAGTGAATATGATATATGTCACGCATATCCCTAAAAGAGAGCACAAACGCGCATTACGGGACGTCTATGCCGTAGAGCCTGTCGCTCCCAAGTTCAACCCATGGTCAGCCTGTCCGATCACCTTTGATCGCAGGGACCACCCAACTAGTATCCGTCATGGTGGTTCGGCCGCCCTGGTTCTTGATCCAATCATTGACGGATACCACCTCACCAGAGTCCTTATGGACGGAGGAAGCATTCTAAACTTGATCTATCAAGATACTATTCGTAAGATGAGGATCGACCCATCACGAATCAAGCCTAGTAACACTATCTTTAAAGGTGTGATACCAGGAGTGGAGGCTCGTTGTACAGGCTCAATTACACTGGAGGTAGTATTCGGCTCCCCAGATAACTTTCACGGCAAAGAGTTAATCTTCGACATCGTCCCTTTTCGCAGGCTACCATGCACTGCTCGGACAAACTGCTTTCGCCCGCTTCAATGCAGTCCTGCACTATGCTTACTTGAAGCTTAAAATGCCTGGACCTCGTGGCGTTATTACATTCAATGGTAATATGGAGCGCTCACTCTGTACTGAAGAGCACACCGTGGCCCTTGCAGCCGAAGTATATAGCGGCCTTATCAAGCCGAACAGTTCACCGGCCAGTAAAGCCAACAAAGTATCCAAACGAGTCCGGTCCACGCATTATAGAAATCAATCAACGGATCCATACATTGATTAGCAGTTCGGCCTCCGCTGGCCGCCCCACCAAGTTGCAACTTATGTACCATGCATACACAATTACGCACTAAAAATACCTTGGGCGGCGCCGGAGGCACACTGCGGAAGAGGTCCATTGCATGGCTTGACCACAGTTGGACCGCATATATCTTTTTTCCTTTTGCATTGGTTCATCAAGAGCCCCACTTGCAAGATGGTTGTCGCATGAGAACCTTTTAAAGGCCGGTGCGTCCCAACCATCAAATACTCCTCTCAAAGGACTTACTACTAAGGAGAAAAGGCGCAGACGTGCGGCAAGGCATCATGGAAGTTTCTTTTCTGAACTATGATTTTTAGGCCCTGTGTTAGATTTTCTGTTATGTAAAATCTTTTATTTTTCTCTTTGGGCATGTAATATGACCTTAACAATGAACGACATTGCCTGTCATCGATGTATCAATAAAGATACAAAGGGCGGGGATGATTATCCTCTTCTCATCTGGGTTTTGGTTTCTCGTTGTCATCTGCGCTCCCCCTTATGTTCGACTGACATATGTGGTTTGACACGGTCTTCATACTAGGGTTTGTATTCGGCCCCGTAAAATTCCTAAGTCTGAATACCCATAGGGCACTCTTCGGCATCCTGAATATGGCATTATATGCATCGGCCCCGAATCATGTCTTTGGTCTATAGTTGGGTTGCCCGGCTCCTATATTTGCCACCTTATGTTCCGCAAGTTCGTCTAAGGTAGTAAAGGGAGAACTACTACAATTATATTTCCGGTTCGTCTAGTCCAGTACCTCAGTAGAGAAAGCCGAAACTGACTGTCATGATAAGCGAGAGCGGGTCAGCGATCCGGTGACTTAGTGTTATACTACGAATCGTTTGTGATTTATGTCGTGTCATATGAGGGGCTGGATTTTTTGACCAACCGCGTTGTAAAGGCGCCACACTCTGGATTGCCGATCATGCAACGAGGGGCTAGTACTTAGTGGCACCAATAGACTCTTATGGCTAAGTGAAAGTACTAAAGCCACATAGTCTGATTGCCTAGTTCACTCCGCAAGACGCTTCCTACATCGGACCAAGACGTTGGATTAAGTGTTGTCATGTGTTCTCGAACACCCCTATAATATTTACATGGGGGTTGAAGCCGACGACTGGCAAACTTTCAGACATATAAACGGCCAAAATAGGAGGATAAACTAATCATAAAAAGCATAACCATCTTTTTTACATCATGAGTTCATTACATGACTCTTACAAACCGGACTCAACTACTCAAAGATGACGTCCTTCGAACACTAGCCCTCTACAATGCGGGCTCCCTCGAGGACCTCGTCAAAGTACTTCTTCGGACGCCGGTGCTCTTTCCCTTCAGGTGGCCCCGCGGTAGCAATTTCGGTGGCCTTCATCTATGCCCACTGCACCTTGACATGGGCAAAGGCCATCTGGGCACCTTCAATGCAGGACAACCGCTTGAGGGCATCAATCCGAGGAATTTCCTCCACTAGCCTCTTCATGAGTCTGAAGTGACTGTTAGGGATGGAATCGGCTGGCCACAGGCGGACTATAACATCCTTCATGGCCAGTCCGGCCACCCTGTGCAGCTCGGACAGCTGCTTTAGCTGGTCGCTTAGGGGAAGTTCTGGCGCAAGGTACTACGACCAGAACAACTTCTCCGTCGAGCTCCCCTCTTCGGCTCGAAAGAATGCAGTGGCATCCGCAATACTCCTCGGCAGATCGGCAAAGGTGCCCGGAGAACTCCAAACTCTGGTCAGTAAAATGTATCTCTTACTAGTATATCTACTCTGCATGATAAAGGCCTAACCAGCCGCAATCTGCTTCGCCTCTTGTATCTCCTGACGATCACCCTGGGCGTCAACCCGGGCCTCCATCAGGTCCTCAAGAGCTTTGGTGAGCTCGGAGGCCTGCTCCGAACTCTTTTGCTCTAAGGACTCACATTTTGCGATAGCATCTGAGGGAGTCCCGGATTAGGGGGTGTCCGGATAGCCGGACTACCATCATCGGCCGAACTATCATCGGCCGAACTATCATCATCATCGACCGGACTCCAAGACTGTGAAGATACAAGATTGAAGACTTCGTCCCGTGTCCGGATGGGACTTTCCTTGGCGTGGAAGGCAAGCTTGGCGATACGGATACGTAGATCTCCTACTATTGTAACCGACTCTATGTAACCCTAGCCCTCTCCGGTGTCTATATAAACCGGATGGCTCTAGTCCGTAGGACACAACAACAACCATTACTATCATACCATAGGCTAGCTTCTAGGGTTTAGCCTCCTTGATCTCGTGGTAGATCCACTCTTGTAAACATCCACAATATCAATATCAATCAAGCAGGACGTAGGGTTTTACCTCCATCAAGAGGGCCCGAACCTGGGTAAAACATCGTGTCCCTTGTCTCCTGTTACCATCCGCCTAGACGCACAGTTCGGGACCCCCAACCCGAGATCCGCCGGTTTTGACACCGACATTGGTGCTTTCATTGAGAGTTCCTCTGTGTCGTCACCGATAGGCTTGATGGCCTCCTTCGACAACGACGCAGTCCTGAGTGAGACTTTTCTCCCCGGACAGATCTTCGTATTCGGCGGCTTCGCACTGCGGGCCAACTCACTTGGCCATCTGGAGCAGATCGAAAGCTACGCCCCTGGCGGTCAGGTCAGGTTTGGAAGCCTAAACTTCACGGCCGATATCCGCAGGGACTTGATCTTCGATGGATCTGAGCCACAGCCAAGCGTGTCGCGCTGCCATGACGGGCACGACCTAACTCTGCCGCCGGACAGCACCTTGGAGGCCGCACATGAATCCGCTCCGACCCATAGTCCGGAGCCGATGGCACGGATCGAGGACGGATGGCTGGACACCGCCTCAGGAGCTGCAACTTCCACGGTGATGGAGCCGAACACTTACCTTGTCCCGCATAAAGCCCATGACTCCGAGGTGCCGGACCCCCTGCCGGACTCCGAACCTCCTGCGCCCCTGCCAGTCGAATCCGATTGGGCGCCGATCATGGAATTCACCGCTGTGGACACCTTTCAGCACTCACCCTTCGGCGATATCTTAAATTCGCTGAAGCATCTCTCACTATTCGGAGAGCCCTGGCCGAACTACGGCCAGGATGGTCGGGACGCGGACAATGAAGAAATTCAGAGCCCACCCACCACCCACTTCGTAGCCACCATCGACGATCTAACCGACGTGCTAAACTACGACTCCGAAGACATCAACGGTATGGACGACGATGCCGGAGACAATCAAGAACCAGCGCCTACAGGGCACTGGAAGGCCACCTCGTCACATGACATACATATGGTGGACACCCCAAAGGGAAGTGATAACGAGGAACAACGGGACGCGGAAGAGGATAATCCCGCCGATAAACAACCAAAACAGCGACGTAGACGCCGCCCTAAGTCCCGCCTCAATCAAAGCAGCATTCCTAACGACCAAGCGATAGAGCAGGGCAAACCAGCGGACGAGGAACATACAACCAAGCAACCATCCGAACAAGACGAACCGGATAATCAACCACTTCACGGAGCAATCAACAGTCCGAACACAACACCGGAGCATAAGAACCTTCACAAAAGACTCGTCGCCACTGCAAGAAGTTTGAAGAAGGAAAAACGGAAGCTCAAAACAGCGGAAGACATACTCAGAATGAAGTGGAGCAAAGTACTCAAGACCGCAGACAAATATGGCAATGGCCATCAAACAAAGAGCTACCCGAAGCGCAAGTTGCTGCCAAAATTTGACGAGGAAGCCATAGAGCCCTCACAGTCAAAAAATAAAGAGGCCGCCTGGCCGGATAGACGGCCAGATGACAGGCCAAAAGCGACAAGCGACGCCGCACACAAGCCGACTTATGATCCTGGGAAAACGGACGGCCCAACTAGGTCCATCTACGGGCCAAAAAAGAGGGCCCCAGGAAGTAACACAACACGACAAGTGTTCGAAGACAGCGGCACACCCAAATACAGGGGAGCCGCACACCGGCTATGTTTTACCGATGAGGTGCTGGATCATGAATTTCCAGCAGGGTTCAAACCCATAAACATAGAGGCATACGACGGCACAACAGACCCCGGAGTCTGGATAGAAGATTACATACTACACATACACATGGCTAGAGGAGATGATCTCCACGCCATAAAATACCTACCCCTCAAGCTCAAAGGACCAGCTCGGCATTGGCTCAAAAGCCTCCCAGAAAACACTGTTGGAAGTTGGGAAGAGCTTGAGGACACGTTTAGAGCAAATTTTCAAGGGACTTATGTCCGCCCTCCGGATGCAGACGATCTGAGTCATATAACCCAACAGCCCGAAGAGTCAGCGCGCAAATTCTGGAACAGGTTCCTTACCAAAAAGAACCAAATAGTTGACTGTCCGGACACGGAAGCCTTAGCAGCTTTTAAACACAACGTCCGAGACGAATGGCTCGCCAGACACCTCGGCCAAGAGAAGCCAAGAACAATGGCCGCGCTAACAAGCCTCATGATGCGCTTTTGCGCAGGAGAAGACAGCTGGCTAGCAAGATGCAACACCAGCGACCCGAGTACATCCGAGATCAGAGATGGAAACGGAAAATCACGGCGCAGGAAAGATCAGCGCCGGAATAAAGAAAAAAGCCCAAAGGGCATGGCGGTCAACACCGGATTCAAAAGCTCGCAACCAAACAATAAAACACTGCCTCTTAAGGACAACAGCGACGAGCTATCAAATTTAAACAAAATTTTAGATCAGATATGTCAAATCCACAGTACCTCTGGAAGGCCTGCAAACGATACTAACCGAAATTGTTGGGTTTTTAAACAGTCCGGCAGACTCAACGCCGGACATAAGGGGCTCGATGCGCCAAGCGAGGACAATGACGAACCCCACCAGCAGAGCACCGGAAGTCAAAAGACTTTCCCACAAGAAGTCAAAATAGTAATCTCGCTTCATGTGATAGTACGGAAAACCAACACCACACTCGCTAAGACAAGTGTCGCACGGTCCACCCCAGCGGAACACCGAGATTGGATGTCAAAACCAATCACTTTCGACCATCTGGAATAGTCCAGAAGTATCCGGAACGCAGGATAGACTGCCCTGATATTGGATCCCATAATAGACGGACTGCAATTCACGCAGGTTTTGATGGACGGCGGCAGTGACTCAAACCTGCTATATCCGGACACAATCCGCAAGTTGGGATAGACCCTACTACAATTCGGCATAGCCGCACTTCCTTCAAAGGAGTGGCGCCAGGCCCTTACGCCAGGCGCACAGGTTCATTATTACTAGAAGTTGTGTTCGGGTCACCCGACAACTTCCGACGAGAAAAGCTAACCTTTCATGTCGCCCCATTTAAAAGTAGCTATCAAGCATCACTGGGACGGGAAGCTTTCGTCCGCTTCAATGCAATACCACATTACGCGTCTCTTACGCTTAAAATGCCCGGTCCACGTGGCATCATTTCATTAAAATGTCGCCTGAGACCCCGGACACGGCTGGACGAGTCCGGAATAAATAAGCTAGGGGCTACCTAGCCGCACACCCCTTCACAAGGGTTTGTACATATAAGCCATAATGAGCTAGCATAGGCTCAACTTTATTAATCTATATTTCAATTTTTTATGCACTTTCTTGCACGATTTCTTTTCAAACTAAGTTCCTCTCTTTTTACAGATGAATAATGTGCACACCCGTCCAGGATACGGCAGAATGGAGACACAGGCGCAGACGTGCAGTAGGGACCCGTTGCAAGGACTCTTTTCAGACTAAGACCCTACGTAAACCTTTCTTACTGTCTCTTGTTGCTATAATCCCCTGGTTTCTCATTATAACCAGAGTGGAGACTGGCGTTTTGGCATCGGCCATGCCAGAAGAACTTGCCCATACCTGGACACAAGGGGCTTAGGGCATTGTTTTGCCTGCTATTGTAAAGACCGAACACCTTCGGGAGTGTTCGGCGTCTCGAGTTAGGCCTTATATGCATCAGCTCCGAATCATGTCTTTGGTCAAATGTTGGGTTTGCCCGGCTCCTGTGTTTTGCTGCCTTACGTTCCGTATCACCGGCTAACGCGGCACCAGGAGAACTACTGCGATTGTGCCCCAGTTCGGCTGAGCGAGCACCTCAGTAGAGAAAGCCGAAAACTGACTGTCATGATACAGCGAGAGACTGGTCAACCACTCGATCGACCATGGGAATGTTTAGAATTCCTCCGCGTTGACGAAGGGCCGTTTCCTGGTCAGGCACATACGCGCCCCAAATTCGGAGAGCGCGGTGCCCCCAGGGGCTATGTCGTAGCCCCACCCTCGAACTCCATGGCTAAGTGAAAGTGATAAAGCATTATAGTCCGGTTGCCTCGTTTGCTACGCTACCACCTCCTTTACAGGACCGAGACGTCGGATTAATTGTGAAAACGCGCTATTTTTTGCGAACACCCCCGCACCTTGTGCGTGGGAGCTGAAGCCGACGACTGCCATCTTTCAGGTTACACACACGTATACATGAACGGCCGCATAGGAGATATTCTATTACTTGAACGCACAAGTATAAAAGGCGCTTACATCATAAATATTGTTTTACATCATAAAAACGTTCATTCGAACGTAACATTTTTTGAGCACTGCGACTCTATTACACGAGCACCACGCAGCACTTCGCCAAAATAGTGCTCGGCGGGTAACCGGTTATCGTCCGAACCCGGGGTCGCAACAGCGGTGGCATCCATCTCTGTCCAATGTGTCTTCACACGGGCGAGTGCCATCCGCGCACCCTCTATGCAGGCCGACCGCTTCATCGCCTTGATATGCGGCACCGCCCCAAGAAATTGCTGCAATAAGCCAAAGTAACTCTTCGGCTCGGGCCTATCCGGCCAGACATGGGTCACTATATCCGTCATAGCAAGCCCGGACAACCTATTTAGCTCAGCCCACTCGGCCAAATGGTCGGTCAGCGGAAGTGAACACTCCGGACTATGGAATTGAGACCAAAACAGCTCTTCCGTCTTGTGATCCTTCTGGCTTCGAAAATGCACAACGGCATACGCCGCACTCGCTGCTAAGTCCATATAAGGGTCCTCTCGACCCCACAGTTGGCCCAGCTGAGCATACTTTGGATCCGTAAACCTTCGGCGCAGTAGAAAAGGCTTGCCAGCTACAATATCTCCGGCCTGGCGCAACTCTTCCTTTATAGCCCGCATTGCAGAGCGGGCATCCTTGGCTTCGGCGGTGGCCTTCCCCAGGTCTTCTTGCCCCGCTAGGCGCTCCTTCCCAAGAGCCTCATTGCGGTCGGTAGCATCTTTTAACTTCACGGCCATTTCGGCCATCTCTTCCCCGCTCCGGCAGTGTGCGACCCTTTCGGCCGCTAACTCCTCGGCCGCCCTCGAGGCCGCCGCATTACTCCTTCTGGCCTGCTCCTTCGCTTGAGCAAGTTCGGTCCGAAGGCTCTCCACAGCAGCGGCACTATCTGCATTTCACACACATGTTGTAAGGAGCTGGCTTCGGCTCCCTTACCAAGTGACCGCACAGAAACACTTACCTTGCAACTCATCAAGTCGCCTGTTGACCAGCGTGATGTCCGCATCCGCAACAGCGAGTTGCCGCTTTAGTTCAGCAACTCCATAAGTCCGGCTGGCCCCCGGACGACCCGCCACCTGCATCGGCACGGCGGAAATTTAAGCCTGCGATTTTGATCCTCGGCACACTGTCGATTTCGACAACCTACCGAGTCTCAGGGGCTACTATCTATATAGGGCGCATTCTATATGCAAAACTGTTAAAAGGTGTGTCATTTTTACGTACCTCAAACCCCGCCAGCAAACTCCTGACGACATTATGCAACCCGCCTTCGGCGGACGAAATCCTTTCAATCACCATGCTCATCAATGCGTGGTGATCTTCTGAGATAGACGCCTTCTCAAGCAGATCCTTCAGCCGTACACTAGTTGGCCCCGAACTATCCGGCTTTGCCAAACCAGGGGGCTCCCTCCGTGACGACACTTCAGGCTCGTCCGCCCTATCTGACGGCGCCCCGGACGGAGGCGTCTCGCTCTCCATCATCTCTGGACGAAGGTCCCCTGAAGACGAGCTCATTTGCGAAGGACGGAGATCCGAACTACAAGGTAAAAACTTTAGTTATCCTCAGAAGCACAAATAGGAATGTCCCTTATTATAAAACTCCTTTCTTTCTACTTACGGCTCGTTGGAGGGCTGATTCTTTAAGGGAGATTGTGCGGCCGGGGCCTCCCCAGACGCAGGATCCTCTGGCGAAGATTTCTTCCCCCGTTTAGGGGCTTTTCCCCCGGGTCCTCGGAGGCAGTCCTATTCTCCCCTTGGAGGGAGGGATTCTCGATCCCCCCTCTTTCAAGAGCCTCCTTAGGCGAGGCAGTAGCTTTCCTGCTTTCCCCTTCGCCTTCCTCTGGAGGCGCAACCTCAAGCATCCGGACCAGCACGGAATCCGGCGCGGTCTCGGGGAGGGGGGCCGGACACCATATCAATTTTGCTTCCGCTATCCACTCCTGTTTAGAAGGAAGTTGGTCATAAGGCAAATCATCGAAAGGCAAACAAACGGTATGTCCAGACTTGGAACTACTTACTTGAGTATCCAGGCGGTTGCAGCTTAGGCCAGCATCCTCGGTCAATTCCGGACGCGCCTCTTGCGATCCGAAGAATAATTTGTACATCTCCAGGGGTGTCATACCCATGAAGTGTTGAAGAATCCGTGGGCCCTCCGGATTGAACTCCCACAGCCAGAGAGGGCGGCGTTTGCAGGGCGGGAGACGCCTAATCAGCATAACCTGCATTACCACCACCATATCAACCTCCCTCGTTTGGAGATCTCGAATCTGGCCCTGCAGTAGGGGCACGTCCTTTGACGGCCCCCAGTTGAGCCCTTGGTTGATCCACGACATCAACCGTCGTGGAGGTCCCGGGCGGAATAAGGGCGGCAGCTTTTGTCTGCGGGCCCTCGGAACGGTAATATAGAACCACTCTTGCTGCCACAGGCCGAGCTCCTCTTGGAAGGAGCCAGCGGGCCACGGGGCATTGGCCCTCCTACTTATGGCCGCCCCGCCGCACTCCGCTTGACGCCCCCCGATCATGTTCGGCGCCACATGGAAGGTCTTCAGCCACAGGCCAAAGTGAGGGGTGACGCGGAGGAAGGCTTCGCAGACGACAATAAATGCGGAAATATGGAGGATGGACTCCGGAGCCAAATCGTGGAATTCCAACCCATCGTAAAACATGAGCCCTCTCACAAAAGGATCCATCGGGAAGCCTAAACCCCGACGGAGGTGGGATACAAAAACGACATACTCGCTGGGCTCGGGGGTGGGGATGGCCTGCCCTTCGGCAGGAAACCTGTGCGAAATCTCATAAGCCAGGTACTTGGCCTCCCGCAACTTTAGCACGTTCTCCTCCGTGACGGAGGAGGGCATCCACCGGCCCTGGAGGTCGGAACCGAACATCGTTGAAGGTCCGAAGCGCTCGAATCTAGAGCTCTAGGTGCTGGAACTTGGAGCAGGGAGAGGATTCAATGGAGGATTGAAGAAAAGAAACGAGCCTTGGTCCCGTTATAAAGAGGGAGAATACCGAGAGCCATCTCCGTGACCGTTTGGGACTCGCCTTCGATAGAGGGGGCGTGGCGACGGGCGCGGTTGGGTTACCCACGTCCGTATTAATGAGAATCCCGGATTAAGGGGGAACACGATCTCTGCTTCGACAAGACGTGCCAAGGAAACCACTTCGCTAAATGCGCTGAGGTGGTAGAGTAAAAAACGATTCAAGTAATGGCTTGGTAGTGGCGTGACGTCATGCCGCAAAAAACGTCAGCAGATTGAACTTGTGTATATATTATTCTCTCTACGGTGGAATGTGGAACTTATTTTGCAGAGCGGGACACTATCCTGGTGTTCACAGTCTTCTATCATTCGGAGGAGGAACCCGCCTTGCAATGCCAAGCAATATACGCGCCGGACTTATCGTCATTGAAGCCTGGTTCAGGGGCTACTGAGGGAGTCCCGGATTAGGGGGTGTCTGGATAGCTGGACTACCATCATCGGCCGAACTATCATCGGCCGGACTATCATCATCATCGACCGGACTCCAAGACTATGAAGATACAAGATTGAAGACTTCGTCCCGTGTCCGGACGGGACTTTCCTTGGCGTGGAAGGCAAGCTTGGCGATACGGATACATAGATCTCCTACTATTGTAACCGACTCTATGTAACCCTAGCCCTCTCCGGTGTCTATATAAACCGGATGGCTCTAGTCCGTAGGACACAACAACAACCATTACAATCATACCATGGGCTAGCTTCTAGGGTTTAGCCTCCTTGATCTCGTGGTAGATCCACTCTTGTAAACATCCACAATATCTATATCAATCAAGTAGGACGTAGGGTTTTACCTCCATCAAGAGGGCCCGAACCTGGGTAAAACATCGTGTCCCTTGTCTCCTGTTACCATCCGCCTAGACGCACAGTTCGGGACCCCCTACCCGAGATCCGCCGGTTTTGACACCGACAGCATCCTTGAGCTCCTGCTCTACTTCCCCCACCCGCGCCTCGTGTTTTCGGAGGGTGGTTTGCTCTTCCTCTAAAGCCTTGTCCGCGGCCACTTACTCGCCTCTGCCTCCTTCTTAGCTTTGGCAAGGGCGCTCTTGAGGGACTCAACCTCTGCTGCGCCAACTGCGAGTATATTCATACCATACTTAGTCAGTTTAAAACCGAATGCGCACGAACGTAATTATTGGATATACTGAAATACCTCATACCTTGGGTTTCGTCAAACCGTTTGTTGGTACAGTTAAGTTCATCATCGAATAGCCGAAGCTTCCGATTGAGCTCGGCAAATTCTGCGGCCTGGGCAGTAGCCGCCAGCTTAGAAGCCTGTCAAATACAAAATACAGTGCATTATATACTTATTGATGATCCTCTGTTCGGATTTTTCTAATCCGGATAGAGTCTCATGGGATACTATCTACACATGGGCTTCTCCCCACACGTATATGTACTTGTGAAAAATATTATGTTGCTTACCTCGAAGCCTGTTAGTAGGCTTTGGAAAGCTTCGGTCAGTCCGCCCTTCGCGAACTGAACCTTCTCCATAACCGCACCCATAAGGGTGCGGTGTTCCTCCATAATGGAGGCATGTTGCAGTGTCTCTCGCAGTGTGTCAGCGGCCTCCGGATGGACAGAGGCCGCTGAGGGAGCTTTTGCTCCGTCGCCCCTCTTTCGAAGGGGGGTGTTGGTCCGAACCCGGAGCCATATTGGTCTCCGGGACGGTGTTCGGCGAGGGCCCGGACTGTTGAAGCCCCCCACCCTCGGGGGTCGTGGGGCTCGCCGTGCCCCGCTCTACGACGTCCGAGGTGTTGTCCTCGGGCGCCTTCTGGACTATCTCGTCCACCCCTCCCTGGCCAGGAGTTGGACTTTGGGACGACACCTCGGTGTCCTCGTTGGCAAGGGAAGAGAGGGTGCGATGTGGACCGCCACTCTCCGCCTCCCCGGGGGCTAGAGAGTTCCCCATCAAAGAAGAGGGGATCGGGATCTCGCGCGGAGGGCTAAAAAGAATAAAAGAAGTTGAGCATGACAAAGTCAAAATTAAAGCGATAATTGAACGAGTAAGTTTCTAATACTTACGTTTCAGCTAGGGGCTTTTCTCTTTGGACGCGCGCTGGGCTGTGTTCGGACTCTAAGCCCGAACTGTCCGAGAGGACCACCCGCCCTTTCTTCGGCATCGTCCCCTCCAGGTTCTCAGAGCCTGTCCTTTTTCCCCTCCTCGTCTTGAGGGGGGAGTCGCTCTCCACTTCCTTGTCATCCTCCTTCCCCTCTTCTTCATCCTCGTCTTCCTCGTGGGAGGAGACGGGCTCGGTCTCTCCGGACACAGTTGCTGGAGGCCCTTTATGGTGGGGCCTGTTCTTGGGACCCATGCTCTTCTTCTTGGCCTTCTTCTCTGGCGGCTAATAAGATGCCGGGACCAACATCTCCTACAGCTCAGGAGTGACTGGGTTTTCGGGCAGTGGAGCCGGACACTTGATCCGCTCTGATTTCTTGGTCCAGCCCTGTAATGAAAGATGGGCTGATAAGTTCGGCATAGATTGAATATATATATATATATACATATATATATATATATATATATATACGTACTAAATTTCCTAGGATCACGCAAGATCTATCTATGTGATGCATAGCAATGAGAGGGGAAGTGTATCTTCATACCCTTAAAGATCGCTAAGCGGAAGCGTTTATCAACACGGTTGATGTGGTCGTACACCTTCACAATCCGCCCCGATCAAGTACCGAACGTACGGCACCTCCGTGTTCAACACATGTTCAGCTCGATGACGTCCTCGCCTTCTTGATCCAGCAAGACGGGCAAAGTAGTAGATGAGTTCCGGTAGCACGACAACATGGTGACGGTGTTGGTGAAGAACAATCTCCGTAGGGCTTCGCCTAAACACTACGAAAACTATGACGGAGTACAAACTAGAGGGGACGGGGTTGCCGGCACACGGCTTGGTGTTTCTTGATGTGTCTTTGGTGCTAGCCCTGCCCCTCTATTTATATGTTGACCCTTGCGATCGAAACTTGGAGTAAAAGCCTCCACAAAGTCAGTTTCACCCGAAAGGCAAGAGTCCTTCTCGGACTCCAGGGCTAGACGCCAGGGTTCCCGACGTCTGGACCCAGACGCCAGGGACCCTGGCATCTGGCCACTGGACTCCACAAAACTTCCTTTTGTGCTTTCCAAAAACCTTATGGGCTTTCCCCTTTGGCCTAAATAAAGTGTTCTCGTACCCAAACATTTCGGGAAACATCCGGAACCCCTTCCGGTGAATTCCGGAACCCTTCGAAAGACCAAACACTATTATCCCATATATCAATCTTTATCTCCGGACCATTCCGGAGTTCCTCGTCATGTCCTTGATCATATCCTGGACTCCGAACAACATTCGGTCACCAACATACATAACTCATATAATACTATATCGTCAATGAACGTTAAGTGTGCGGACCCTATGGGTTCGAGAACTATGTAGACATGACCAAGACACCTCTCTGGTCAATAACCAATAGTGGAACCTGGATGCCCATATTGGCTCCTACATATTCTATGAAGATCTTTATCGGTCGAACCGCATAACAACATACGCTGTTCCCTTTGTCATTCGTATGTTACTTGCCCGATATTCGATCGTCGGTATCTCAATACCTAGCTCAATCTCGTTACTGGCAAGTCTCTTTACTCGTTACGTAATGCATCGTCCCGCAACTAACTCATTAGTCACATTGCTTGCAAGGCTTATAGTGATGTGCATTACAGAGAGGGCCCAGAGATACCTCTCCGACAATCGGAGTGTGAAAGAACATGCGATGCCCCCATGTTTGGTTTTGGTAATTGATGACAATCTCTATGGACTAATGGTTTCCTTGAGTTATATTTGAAGGTTTTGTCCATAGGCTTTTCTTGAAGTCCATGTGTTGGTTTCAAGGAGTTTATGAGTTGACCAAGGTGCTATTAAGGAATTATCCAAAGATTGGTCATGTGAGTGTTGAGCTTATTGCAAGCATGTCTTGAAGAAGAAGATTGTATGATCATTCATGTTTACCTTCAAGACATCATGCAAATGAAGAGAGTTGGAAAGATTCAAGGTTGATCAAGACTAAGTCAAGAGTGAATCAAGTTGATCAACTCACAAAGCATAGAAGATGTACCGAGAGGGATCAAGTGATCCCATGGTATGGTAAGCATTATCCATTGCACTTTGTGTACTAACCCATGGTCTATGTGAGAGTTCTTTGTGGGGTTAGGTACGTATCGATGGGCTTGCGTCAATAGGAAGATATCATACAACCCATGGAAAGGATGACATCAAGTGGTGATCGTCATCAAGATTGTCGTGTGCAAGTTCAAGTGGAGCATCACGAAGAGATCGAGTGCTTGAATCTTGCCATCCATTGTGGTGTCAATGGACTTGTGAAGATGTGCCTAAGAGTGGCTCACCCATAGTGGAGTATGGGGGAGCAATCATCTAGTCTTCATCGAGCCAATGCAATCAAGAAAGATGGTCCAACTTGAGGGAGTCAAGATCGTCATCCTCTAGCTCAAGTGGACCATGTGCAAGGCAAAGGTTTGCCCTTGATAGGTTTTCTCTTTTACCGGTCTCATGGTGGTAGTTGGGAGACCGGGTTATAGGATCGATTGCCGTACTATCAAGGGGGGCTCTCGATGAGTAGTTTGGTCGTATCATTCATAGAGAACTCAAACCATTTCATCCTTGCATCATCGTTCTTGGTTCTTGTTTGGTTCTCTTTGTGAGTCTTAGAGCTTATGGTCATCTTGATGACAAGCTTGAGTTCATCGAAAACGGAGTTCGCATGCGTCTTCTATGATGTTTTCGGTGTTGGAGGTTTTACCGGTTTTATCCGAGGAAGGGTTCTCACCTTTTTCTTATGGGCCTTTTCTAATTTGCTTCTTATTGATATTTCTTTCAAGATTGTTTTAGCCCTTATTGCTAGCTTTCCAACAAACTTGGTTTCATCGAATTCGGAGCTCATATGCGAAAGTTGTGGCTGTTTTGATATTGCCTGTTTTACATAGAGAGGTTGTACCGCCCCGTAGAGAGGTTGTACCGGTTGACCGGTACAACCGGTGTTTGGAGCAGTTGTACCGCTCCAGAATTGGTCCGGAGGTTGTTCCGGCCATGTACCGCTCTACCACCGGACTAGTTTCTGTTTTGGAGCGGTTCTTGGGCGGTTGTTTACTGGTTTAACCGGTACTACCGGTTCCCCAGGCTTTTGTACCGCTTAGAGCTTTTCCCAGGTTGGTTTTTCCTATGCTTTGACCGGTTGTACCGGTTCGTGCACCGGTTGTACCGGTCCTACAGCTTTCTGCACATAACGGGCAGATTCGTGGGGACCTATTTAAGGGGGTCTTCTTCCCCAATGGTTCCTCATCTCTTGAGCTCGTTTTTGCCCCCATTGTTGACCTTCTTTGAGCTTGCTAACTCTCAATCCCTCCATGGATTCTTGCTAGTTTTTGAGGGAAAAGAGAGAGGAGATCTAGATCCACACTTCCACCAATCACTTTCTCCTCTATGTGAGGGGAACCCCTTGGATCTAGATCTTGGAGTTCTTTGTGTTCTCCTTCTTGTTCTTCCTCCTACTTTCCTCCCTAGCATTAGTTGCTTTGGTGGGATTTGAGAGAGAAGGACTTGGGTACTCTGTGTGCCCTTGCCATTGCATTTGTGCATCGGTTTGAGTTCTCCATGGTGATACGTGGAAGTTACAAGTTGAGAAGCTTATTACTCTTGGGTGCTTGGTACCCTTCAGCTTGTTCCTCTTGGGTGCTTGGGCGCCCTAGACGGTTGGTGGTGTTCGGAGCTCAATCATTGTGGTGTAAAGCTCCAGGAAAGCGTCGGGGTCTCCAATTAGGTTGTCGAGATCGCCTCGAGCAATTTGACGGGTACCGGTGACCGCCCCCAAGGGTTGCCAAAGTGTACGGGTTCGGTGACCGCCCCCAAGGGTCGCCATTTGTACGGGTTCGGTGACCGCCCTCAAGGGTCCCTTAGTGGAATCACGGCATCTTGCATTGTGCGAGGGCGTGAGGAGATTACGGTGGCTCTAGTGGCTTCTTGGGGAGCATTGTGCCTCCACACCGCTCCAAACGGAGATTAGCATCCGCAAGGGTGTGAACTTCGGGATACATCGTCGTCTCCGCGTGCCTCGGTTATCTCTTACCCGAGCCCTTTACTTATGCACTTTACTTTTTGATAGCCATTTTGTTCCTTGTCATATATCTTGCTATCATATAGTTGCTTATCTTGCTTAGCATAAGTTGTTGGTGCACATAGGTGAGCCTAGTTGTTGTAGGTTTTGTGCTTGACAAATTAATCGCTAGGTTTATTCCGCATTTGTTCAAGCCTCTACCGTAATTATTTTAAAACGCCTATTCACCCCCCCCCCTCTAGGCGACATCGACGATCTTTCAATTGGTATCAGAGCCTCATCTCTCTTTATTAGGCTTTACCGCCTAGAGAGTAAAGATGTCGATTAGGGGATTAGGATTCTCTAACACTCTTAGTTTCGATGGCACAAATTTTGATGTTTGGATATTCGCATGCTTAATCTCTTTAGGGTCATGGACCCAAATTTAGAGCTAATTGTAGATATGGGTTTTTCTCCTCCAAAGGATCCCCAAAGATTATCTTTAGAGGATGAGAAAAACTCTTATCTCAATGCTCAAGCTTCTAATGTGCTTTTCGATGCATTGAGCAATGTAGTTATATTTCAACTCATGTCGTTCCGAGATGCTCATGAGTTGTGGACGAAGCTTCAAGATAAATATGGTGTGTCCAAGATTTGTGGGGATGATTGTTCTCCCTCCACCTCCGGTCGTATAGTCTTCTCAACTTCTTCTACTTCACCTACATGTGGTTTGCCACAAGGTAATGATATGGTGAGTAGTGTTGGTCATTGCAATGATGATAGTATGCTTATTGTGGATGATCCTTCATCGCTATATTATTGCAATGCTCCTTCTTTGGGCTTTAACACTTCGAGCACTCCAAATGTTTCACATGCTTGTGTTGATAGTCCTTGCATATCATGTATAAATTGCTTGACTAAATCTCATGATGATATGCTTTCTATGTCTTGTTGCCATGATAAAAATGCATCTATTTCCTCGAATTATTGTGCTAACAATGTAGAGGAAACCCAACACTCCATGGAACAAGATGTGGTGTTTAATGGTGCCTCAAGGGATCCTACATCATCATCTATTGCTTTTTGCCTTATGGCTAAGGCGTCAAAGGTATCTCCTACTTTGTACCCCCAATATGTCTCTTCATGATGATGTTGATGCTAATGATGATGAGGATAATGATGAAGAGAATGATAATGTTGCCTCCTTAAAAACTAAGGGGGGGATGATTTTTAAAGCTCTTCATAAAAATAAAATTGCTCGTTCCAACTTCATGGAAATAATGTCCATTGCCATTGATGGCAAGAAATACATTGAGGAGTTGGAATCTCATCTAGAGGAGCATGAGGTCACCATTGAGAAAATGGAAGCTCATGGGCGTGATTACGCAAATGAGATCGCGGAGCTATCTCAAGCTCTTGAACATGAACAGACCACCTCCGAATCTCTTGAGGAGACTTTTGCTCTAGAATTATCTAGAGTGAAGGAATCTAATGATAGGGCTCTTGAGGTGGACAATGTTTTTGAAACTAAAAATTCTAAGCTTGAAGTTGCTCATGCTAGACTCCTTGAGGATTTTGAGCACCTCGAAAATGGCTCAAGGGTCATCAAGGGTGAGCTCATCAAACTCACCGAGTCTCATGCTCAACTTGAAGCTTCTTATTTAGAAGAGCTTGCCAAGTTTCCTTCTCCTCTTGTTGTTAATGATGATGCTTGTGCTACTAATTCTATTACTTGTGAAGCATCCATTTTGAAGGAGAATGTTGAGCTACGGGCTCAACTTGAGGTGCTATCTAGCAATTATGGGAAATTGGAAGAAAGTCATGAAAAGCTCTCAAGCTCTCATGATGATCTTCTGGTATCCCATAGTGTGCTAAAGATAGCTCATGAGGCCATGATTGCTAAGGTAACATCTAGTGAGCCTCATGTGGATACTAGCACTACTTCTAGTCAAAATAGTATATTGCCATGTGCTAGTCCTTGTAATTCATCTACTCACAATGTTGGTACATATTGTGATGAATTGCTTTCCTTGCCTCGTTGCTCTAACGATGAAGCTTATACTTCCTATAGTACTTGTGTTGAGACTAACTATGTAGAGGAAATCAAAGAGCTCAAGGCCCAAGTCACTTCTTTGAAGAAAGACTTGGAAAAGAGTCATCAAGGGAAATCCACACTCAACAATATCTTGAGTGTGCAAAAATCCCCCAATGACAAAGGTGGACTTGGATTCAACTCCAATAATAATAAGAAGTCCAAGATGAACAAAAGGAAGGGCCAAGAACAAGTCAAGAATTCGGCCAAGATTGTTTGCTTCAAGTGCAAAATTGAAGGGCATCATGTTAGATCTTGCCCATTGAAGAAGAAGGCCATTAGTGACAAGCAACAAGGGAAGCGGCTACAAGTGCATTCTCATGCTCAACCTCAAGTTGAAGAAAGGCCTCTTCCCAAGAAGACTCAAGCTAATGCTTCTCAAGTTGAGAAATCAAGTGAGAAGAAAGTGAAGAGTAGACGTTGCTATCTATGTCGTGAGAAAGGTCACCTTGCTTCTTCATGCACTAGTGGTAACTTATCCAACCCAATTGTTATTGATGATGTCTATTCTCTTGGGAAGGATAAGGTTGGCAATGTGTTTGCCAAGTTTGTTGGTACTCAAAGTGGTTTGAAGCAAAGAACCATTTGGGCAGCCAAGCCTATTATGACTAACCTCTTAGGACCCAACTTGGTTGGGGACCAACTAGCTCAAACTTGATCAATAGGTGTTGTTGGAGGGCATTGGAGACTTGGCTACATTATGAAGAATTAAGGGGACTTCATCATTCTTATTGTCTCAAGCCAAGTCAATTGGATTATCAAGTTTCTATCTTATATCCAATGTGCCTCCTTGGGGTAACTTGTACTTAAATTGTTTACATTGAAAGTTACTTGCCCCTTGCATGTTTTGGTTTTGTCCCTTGCATGTGTTTGTATATGTTGTGATTCCAACTTGCTTATCTTGAGAAATCAAGTATGTGTGTGTTGGTTTGCACATCATGTACGTGTGTGTCATGCGTTGAGCCTTTATGCTTCTTGTTTGTACCCTAGTTGGCTCTTGTGAGAGATTAATGGAATATCCCATTATGGGGGAGTCATGTGCTTTGTGCACTTCGCAATCCTATAAAGGTGGGTACATGGGGAATACCACTTAGTATTGATATTACAAGATTATCTAGTCGCTATGTGGTATGTCTTCTCATGAGAAATTCAAATTCTAAATAGTCCATTAATTATCTCTTGTTGGATCCTCTTATTGCCTCTTGTTAAGTTCTTATTGGTATCACATTATGGGGGAGTAATATGCTAAGTGCATATTACAAGCCTAGAAAATGTGTAGATTTGAGATATTGTCACCTAGAATTGATATTGTAGATTATCTTGTTCCTAGGTGGCATGTTAGCTCTACAAGTTGCAATTTGCTTGTGTTTGGTGTGAAGATGATGTCGGATATCATTGCTATCTACCAACGGGAATTATTTCCATATACTTCTTGTCTTTGACAATTGGTAGTCTCTTATGTGTGGTAGAATTTGTTTATCATCTTTACTTTGGCTTTTGTTTTTACTTGCCTTTTCTCTTGCTAAGGTTTGTGTCAACTCCTGTTGTCTTCCATACCACTTGTGGATCTTGTTTATTTCTTGTTCTTGTCTAGTGTTTTCTAGATATAGTGAAAGTCGTGATCCCACCACTACAGGAATCTGCTACTTTGCCATCTGCCACGGCGGACGGCAAAGGCATGGATGGCGGACGGCAAAGACCTTTGCCGTCAGTCGCGGACGGCAAAAGGTGACGGCAAAGTAGGGGACGGCAAAGAGCTGCGTTGCCGTCTACTTCGGGCAGCTGACGGCAAAGGGGCCTTTGCCATCAGCAGCGGACGGCAAAGAAGACGGACGGCAATAAATGCGTTGTTACTCCATTAGGTGGTTAATGGCAGGCCTTTGCCGTCCGCTGCAGACGGCAAAGCCTTTGCGGTCAGCTGCTGATGGCAAACTGACCAAATTGGTCAGCCTCCCAAGAAGCACAGTTGCCTGCCATGTGGCCTCTTTGCCGTCGGTGGCAGACGGCAAAGATCCTGTATATTGTCTCTTTTTTTCTATTTTTTTTAATCCAACAATTTTCACAGCAAATATATATGACATATATAGATATATTTCCATATCACATATCCAGCACATAAGTTTCATATCACATATCACATCAGTTTCATCCATACACATTGTTCATACATAAGCAAGTTCCATCCATACACATTGTTCATACATAAGCAAGTTCCATCCATATACATATTACAATGCAAAGTTTCATCAAGATAGCAAGTTCTATCATAGCAAGCTAGATACAATGCAAAGTTTCATCAAAGGAAAAGCAAGCACTCCATCATAGCAAGCTAGCTTCCATGAAGTGAATGAAATCTGCAAAATGGTAAATAAGAAAGTTAGAAATAGGTGACTAGAACAAGAAGAAGACTAGAACAAGAAGTATATGTCATTTATGAGCTAACTTGGGTGAAATGGATCATATATGAGCTAACAAAGTTGAAATGGGTTGTTTATGAGCTAACTTAGTTGAAATGGATCATTTATGAGCTAACTTAGTTGAAATGGGTCGTTTATGAGCTAACTTAGGTGAAATGGATCGTTTATGAGCTAACTTAGGTGAAATGGGTCGTTTTTGAGCTAACTTAGGTGAAATGGATCATTTATGAGCTTTTATGAGCTAACTTAGTTGAAATGGGTCGTTTATGACCTAACTTAGATGAAATGGATCATTTAAGAGCTAATTTAGGTGAAATGGATCGTTTTTAGCTAACTTAGGTGAAATTGATCGTTTAGGAGCAAATCTAGGTGAAATGGGTCATTTTGGAGCTAACCTACGTGAAATGGGTCATTTTGGAGCTAACCTAGGTGAAATGAGTCATTTTGGAGCTAACCTAGGTGAAATGGGTCATTTAAAGCTAACATAGGTAAAATGGATCATTTACGAGCTAATCTACTAAAATGGGTCATTTTAGAGCTAACTTGGATAAATTGGATCACTTGTAAGCTAACTAAGGTAAAATGAGTCATATTAGAGCTAACTTAGGTAAAATGGATCGTTTATGAGCTAACTAAGTTAATTATGCAATTTTTGACATAAGTAAGCTTATTAAGTCATTTTGAAGGAAAAGAAGCTAACTCTAGGTCATTATGGTAAGCATATTGGAGGAAATAAAGCTAAGTCTAAGTCTAGAGAAACTTACCGTGATCAGGGAGGTGTAGGAGCGGGCTGGCTCGTGCCGGTAGCTGGAGAAGGATCGTGCGATGCGTTTCTGGAGTTAATCTGCACCAAAGATCATTTCCAATGTCTCGTTCGCATTATGACACTCAAATGTTAAGACTAGCAAGTAATGTCCATTCAAATTAAACTCACCGTGCTCCCAGGAGCAATCACTGGCATCGGCGGAGCGGTTTGACCGGACTTCTCGCACACAGACTGCACATTTGGTTTTCACAACAGAGTCATACTAGTTAGTAATGAGACTCAAATGTTAAGACTAGCAAGTAATCTGCAGAAGAAACTTACCACAAGGAGCTCATACATGGCCCTTGCCTGCATGTCATTCCGTGCCCTCTCCTCCTCCAACATCTTTGTCGTCCTCTCCTCCAACTCCCGCTGCCTCTCCGCCGCCTCCGCCAGAAGTTTCTCCGTTCTATCTCTCTCACTCTGTATAGCAGCCTGCAACACCACTCACATGACCATTTGTAATCATTGATGGAAGCGCACACAATGTAATGGAGAAATATAGCTGAGTACGTATAACTAACCTTGATGGCGAGTTGTACTGGCCGTTCACGAGGCCTTATCTCAGGAGCGGAGCTCGACTGGCGCGCCTTGATCTCCGGGAGAGTGCTAGGACAACGGATAAGTCCATCTCCCATGGCTATGGAGCCATGGGACCTCCCGCCACCAGATATCATCAGCAACTCTGTATCAATGGGACCCTAGCTCGGGTAAAAGTCCTCCCCTTTCAAAGTCTTCCCCTAATCTCTATATTGCACGAGCTTGTCGTGGGCGGAGATGTTGGTGAAGTTCTTTGGATCATCGAGGTCAGACGCAGAGAATGCCTTGACTTTCTTGTAAGAGCCAGTGTGGGCCATGGCATACAGGTCGTACACCTCTGGCACCTTATCCGACTTATTGTAGCGTGCCTGAAAGAGAGAAAGAAAGTAAATTAGTAATTAAAGGGCTAAAGCTAGCATGATGAATGAATTGCATGAATCATGAAGCAAACCACATACCCAGTTCCACCCATATTGAAATAAGTTGGAGCTGCCTTGGTGGTGTGGCACACCTTCCATTTGGGCACGTTTGTCCTTGGCCTTGTTGTGGGTGGCCCGCCATTCTTTTGAGCACCACCCATCGACCAACACCTCCCAACAATCCATTCGATCCGCACACCATCTCTGAGGGGCCTAAGTTAGCAAATAGAAACCTCCTAAGTTAGCAAATAGAAACTTCGGGGTCGGGGTGCCATGTCGGTGTCGGTGTCGGGGTGTCGGGTCAGGCTCCGGGTCGGCGTGTCGGTGTTGGGGTCGGGGTCGGGGTCGGGGTGTCGGGGTCGGGGTCAGGGTCGGGGTCTCGGGGTCGGGGTGTCGGGTCGGGGTTTTTTTCCTTTTCTTCTTCTTCCTCTTCTTCCTTTTCTTCCTTTTTTTCCTTCTTCTTCTTCTTCTTCTTCTTCTTCTTCTTCTTCTTCTTCCTCCTTTCCTTTTTCCTCTTCTTCTTCTCCTCCTCTCCTCTTTTTTCTTCTTCTTCTTCTTCCTCTTCTTCTTTTTCTTCTCCTCCTCCTTCTCTTCTTCTTCCTTTCCTTTTTCCTCTTCTTCTTCTCCTCCTCTCCTCTTTCTTCTTCTTCCTCTTCTTCTTT
>NC_041391.1:691930850-691978641 GCF_002162155.2 Triticum dicoccoides
GGGCGGCGGGGCGGGGGGCCGGTGGGGCGATGGGGCGGGGGGCCGGTGGGGCGACCGGGCGGCGGCGAGTGCTGGGGACGGCGGCACGCGTGTGGAGCAGGAGAGAAACAGAGAGAGAGAGGGCGGGGTGGGGCGCGCCGTTAGATATGTTGAATGTTTGCCGTCCGCCCTCTTTGCCGTCCGCTTTTTTGCTCTTTGTCGTCTGCTAGCAGACGGCAAAGAGGGGGGACGTTAAGTATTTTTTAAACAGCTCCTCACTGGGGCCCCCCTCCCTCTTTGCCGTCTGCTAGCGGACGACAAAGAACAGGCTGACGGCAAAGGCTTTCTTTGCCATCAGCCAGTTCTTTGCCATCTGCTTTCGGGTAGCTGATGGCAAAGAGCTTCTTTGTCGTCTGCTAGCTGATGGCAAAGAGCTGGTTGATGGCAAAGTAGCTGATTCCAGTAGTGCACCTTGTGCATTTTGTATTCAAATACAAATCCTATATAATGCACAACTTGTGGGGGAGCTAGTCTATTTTCTTTAGAACATTCTTCTTGTGATCCTTATCAAGTGTGTTTTGGTGGAAGGCAAGCCATTTCTTTTTGGTACTTTGTGCCATCATGAAACTTTGTTGAGAGCTTGGTTTGTTTGGAACCATCCTCTCTTTAGGAGTTTGACATCTTTAGTTTAGTGTGTATCAATGGATATCTCATTCCTTGATGTATCTTTAATGATATCTTCCAAGTGATTATTTCTCCATTTGGTATCCTTTTCACTTGGCATTTCTTTGCCTTTTGGTTTCGGGTTTTGAAAGTCTTGAGCATGCATGTTTACTTCATGCATTCCATTTGGCATGCTTTCTTTCTTTGACTCAATATATAGCGGAAACTCCACCTAGTCTCAATTTGGATGAGATGTGCATGAAATTCATTTTCATATCTATATGCACATATTTATGTGGAGTTTGTCCTATGTATTGGTGTTTCTAACTATTTGGTCCCGATGAGTTTGGGTACTGTTTAGTTTGTGTTGTTCTTCTAGGAACATTTAGAGATGCATTGGATGCTCGGCTCACTCACAAGGAAGGTGTTGTCACCATGTGCATATTGGAGTCAAGCTAGTATGATCAATGAACTACTATCTACCTTTAATTGGTACCTACTACATCCTTCCAATGATATCTCGGTAACAAGTATCTATTCATGCTTTCTCCTCTTGCATTCAACCTTGTGTAGGTTGCATCTTGGCATGATATCCATTTCATATCTTGTGATACTTGTTTCCTTTCTCAAAGCATCCCAACAATGATCTCATGTTGCTAGTTGTGATGTCTTTGATGGTTGTGTGGTAGGAATTCAATTATATACAATAAGACCATATCTAGCCATGTGCTATGCTTCCAAGCAAATATCTTATTGGTATATGTATGACTTCCTTTTGGATATCTTATTCCTTCGTGTTGTAACTATGTCGGGTGTACATCCTTCTTTGTAGACATATATAATCATGATTTCGTCTACCTAGAACCTTATACACCTGAGAGAAATTACATCTCTAGATGATATCCTTTCTTTCACGTCCACCTTGTCTTTCTTTTGTTATTTCTTTGGTGGCTCCGTGAAAGATCTTGTCTTGAGTGCGGGTGAGGGAGTTCCGGACTAGGGGGTGTCCGGATAGCCGAACTATCATCATCGGCCGGACTCCAAGACTATGAAGATACAAGATTGAAGACTTCGTCCCATGTCCGGATGGGACTTTCCTTGGTGTGGAAGGCAAGCTTGGCGATACTGATATGTAGGTCTCCTACCTTTGTAACCGACTCTGTGTAACCCTAGCCCTCTCCGGTGTCTATATAAACCGGATGGCCTTAGTCCATAGCAAGACCAACAATCATACCATAGGCTAGCTTCTAGGGTTTAGCCTCCTTGATCTCGTGGTAGATCTACTCTTGTAACCCACATAATCAATATTAATCAAGCAGGACGTAGGGTTTTACCTCCATCAAGAGGGCCCGAACCTGGGTAAAAACATCGTGTCCCTCGTCTCCTGTTACCATCTGCCTAGACGCACAGTTCGGGACCCCCTACCCGAGGTCCGCCGGTTTTGACACCGACATTGGTGCTTTCATTGAGAGTTCCTTTGTGTCGTCACCGATAGGCTCGATGGCTTCTTCGATCATCATCAACGACGTAGTCCAGGGTGAGACCTTCCTCCCCGGACAGATCTTCGTATTCGGCGGCTTCACACTGCGGGACAATTCGCTTGGCCAACTGGAGCAGATCGAAAGCTACGCCCCTAGCCGTCAGGTCAGATTTGGAAGTTTGAACTTCACGGCTGACATCCGCGGGGACTTGATCTTCAACGGATTCGAGCCACAACCGAGCATGCCGCACTGTCAAGTCGGGCATGATTTAGCTCTGCCGCCGGACAGTACCCTGGAGGCTGCACTCGAAACCGCTCCGATCTTCAATTCGGAGCCAGCTCCGCAGATCGAGGACGGATGCCTAGACACCGCCTCGGGGGCTGCAGCCTCTACGGCGATAGAGCCGAACACTGACTTTGTCCCTCATAAAGCTCGTGACTCCAAGGTGCCGGACTCCTCGCCGGACTCCGAATCTCCCGCGCCCGCCCTGATCGAATCCGATTGGGCGCCGATCATGGAGTTCGCCGCAGCGGACGTCTTCCAACACTCACATTTCGGCGACATCTTGAGTTCGCTAAAATATCTCTCGTTATCAGGAGAACCCTGGCCGGACTGCGGTCAAGACGGTTGGGATGCGAACGACAAAGAAATTCAAAACCCACCCACCACCCACTTGGTAGTCGTTGTCGATGATTTAACTGACATGCTAGACTACGACTCCGAGGACATAAATACGGCACTAGTCACCAGACAAAAAGCTACCCGAAGCGCAAGCTATTGCCCGAATTTGACGAGGAAGCCTTAGAGCCCCCGCAGTCAAAAAAGAAAGAAGCCGACTGGCCGGATAGACGACCAGATGACAGGCCAAGAGCAACACAGGGTGCCGCACACAAGCCGGCACACGATCAGCATAAAGATCCTCAGAAAAAGGATAACCCAGCGAGGTCTATCTATGGGCCAAAAAAGAAGACTCCAGGAAGTAACACAACCAGCTGAACACTTGAAGACAACGGCACACCCAAATACAGGGGTGCCGCAAACCCACTATGTTTTACCGATGAGGTACTGGATCATGGATTTCCAGCGGGATTTAAACCCATAAACATAGAGGCATATGACGGAACAACAGACCCCGGAGTCTGGATTGAGGATTATATCCTACACATACACATGGCAAGAGGAGACGATCTCCATGCCATAAAATACCTACCTCTCAAGCTCAAAGGGCCAGCCCGGCATTGGCTTAAAAGCCTCCCAGAAAATACGATTGGAAGTTGGGAAGAGCTTGAGGATGCGTTTCGAGCAAATTTTCAGGGGACTTATGTCTGGCCTCCGGATGTAGATGATTTAAGTCGCATAACTCAACAGCCCGGAGAATCAGCATGCAAATTCTGGAACAGGTTCCTCACTAAAAAGAACCAAACAGTCGACTGTCCGGACGCTGAAGGCTTAGCAGCCTTTAAACACAACGTCCGAGACGAATGGCTCGCCAGACACCTCGGCCAGGAAAAACCAAGAACAATGGCCGCACTAACAAGTCTCATGACCTGATTTTGCATGGGGGAAGACAATTGGTTGGCTAGGTGCAGCACCAGCGACCCGAGTACATCCGAAATTAGGGATGGAAATGGGAAATCATGATGCAAAAAAGATCAGTGCCGGAATAAGGAAAATGGCCCAAATAGTACGGCGGTCAACGCCGGATTCAAAAGCTCTCGGCCGAACAACAAAACACTGCCCCTAAAGGATAACAGTGACGAGCTATCCAACCTCAACAAGATTCTTGATAGACTGTGTCAAATACACGGTAACTCCGGGAAGCCTGCAAACCATACCCACAGAGATTGTTGGGTCTTCAAGCAGTCCGGCCGACTTAACGCCGAACACAAAGGGCTCGACACACCAAGTGAAAATGACGAAACCCAAAAGCAGCGCTCCGGAAACCAAAAGACTTTCCCATTAGAAGTCAAAATAGTGAACTCACTTCACGTGATAACACGCAGCGCGGCACCTGCTATACCAGGACACCGTCCGCAGACTGGGGATAGAACCCACCAAAATTCGCTATAGCAGCACTTCCTTCAAAGAAGTGACGCCAGGCCTTTTCAGCCAATCTCACAGGCTCTGTACCACTAGAGGTCATGTTCGGTTCATCCGACAACCTCCGTCGCGAAAAGCTCACCCTCCATCGCCCCATTTAGCAGTAGCCCTTAAGCACTACTGGGGCGTGCAGCTTTCGCCCGCTTTAATGCAATACCACATTACGCGTCTCTTACGCTTAAAAATGCCCAGTCCACGTGGCATATTCTCAAAACTCCAGGTGTCTCTCGACCACAAAGAATGTGCGGCTGCCTCGACAACCACACATTATTCCGACCTTGCAGGTCAAAGCCCCTAAAAACAGGTCATTTAAGACCTCGGACACGGTTAGACGAGTCCGGCATAACTTAACAAGGGGCTTCCCAGCCGCATACCCCTTTTTTAGGGGGCCGCGCGCACAAATGATGAAAGCCAATAAAGCTCAACTTTCTTCATCTTCCAAATTGTACTTTATTTTGATACACTTTTTGCACGATATTTCTTAGAAACTAAGTCCTTCTCTTTTACAGATGAAGCACGTGCTGCACCCATCCAGGATACAGCACAACGGAGACACTGGCGCAGACGTGCAGTAGGGACCCGTTGCAAGGATTCTTTTCAGATTAAGACCCTGCATAAACCTTTCTCACTGTCTCTTGTTGATACACATCCCCCGGTTTCCTACCAGAGCCGAGGAGGAGGCTGGCATTTTGGCATCGGCCGCGTCAGAAGTTCCCGCCTGTACCTGGACACTAGGGGCTTAGGGCTTTATTCTGCCCGATATCATAAAGACCGAACACCTCAGGGAGTGTTCGGCGTCTCGAGTTAGGCCTTATATGCATTAGCTCTAAATCATGTCTTTGGTCAAATGTTGGGTTTGCCCGGCTCCTGTGTTTTGCTGCCTTATGTTCCGTATCATCGGCTAACGCGGCACCAGGAGAACTACTGCGATTGTGCCCCGGTTCGGCCGGGAGAGCACCTCAGTAGAGAAAGCCGAAAACTGACTGTCATGATATAGCGAGAGACAGGTCAACCACTCGATCGACCATTGGAATGTTTAGAATTCCTCCGCTTTGACAAAGGACCGCTTCCCGGTCAGGCACATACGCGCCCCGAGTTCGGAGAAGCGCGGTGCCATCAGGGGCTATATAGTAGCCCCACATTCGAGCTCCTATGGCTAAGTGAAAGTGATAAAGCATTATAGTCCAGTTGCCTAGTTTGCTATGCTATCACCTCCTTAAAAGGACCAAGACGTTGGATTAAGTGTGAAAAAGCGTTTTCCTTTTTGCAAACACCCCTGCACCATGTGTGTGGGGGCTGAAGCCAAAGACTGCCATCTTTCAGATTATACATACATATACGGCCGCACAGGAGATAGTTCAATACTTGAACACACAAGTATAAAAAGTCATTGCATTATACACATGATCTTAGAAATCATACATGTCATTGAAACATAACATCTTTCGAGCGCTGCGACTCTATTATACGAGCGCCCTGCAGGACTTCCTCAAAGTAATGCTCGGTGGGGAATCGGCTTTTGTCCGAACCCCGGGATGCAACAGCGGTGGCATCCATCTCTGCCCAGTATGTTTTACCACGGGCGAGAGCCATCCGCGCACCTTCTATGCATGCCGACCGCTTCATCGCCTTAATATGCGGCACTGTCCCAAGGAATTGCTGCAACAAGCCAAAATAACTCTCCGGCTTGGGCCTTTTCAGCCACAGATGAGTGACCACATCCGTCATGGCCAGGCCGGACAATCTATTCAGCTCAGCCCACTCAACCAGCCGATCACTCAACGGAAGTGGACGCTCCGGACTATGGAATTGAGACCAGAAAAGCTCTTCCATTTCATGATCCTCCTGGCTTCGAAAGTGCACGACTGCGTCAGCCGCACTCGCAGCCAAGTCCAGATAAGGATCCTCTGCACCGTACAATCGGCCCAGCTAAGCATACTTCGGATCCGTGAACTTCCTACACAGCATAAAGGGCTTTCCAGCCACAATGTCTCCGACCTGATGCAGTTCCTCCTTCATAGCCCGCATCGCACTATGGGCATCCTTGGCCTCGGCATCGGCCTTCTTCAGGTCCTCTTGCTCCGCTCGGCGTTCTCCTTCAAGAACCTCCAGGCGGTCGGTAGCAACTCTTAATTTCACGTCCATTCCAGCCATATCCTCCCTGCTTCGGCAGTGAGCAGCCTTCTCGGCTTCTAGCCCTTCCGCTGCCTTCAAGGCAGCCGCCTCGCTTTTCCTGGCTTGCTCCTTGGCCCGAGCAAGTTCTGCTCGAAGGTCTTCCACAGCAGCAACACCATCTGCATCTAAGCATACAATTTGTAAGGAATGGGCGTCAGCTACCTTACTAACCAACCGCGGGGCAACCACATACCTTGTGACTCATCAAGTCGTCTATTAACCAGCGAGATGTCCGCATCTGCAGCGTCGAGTTGCTTCTTCAGCTCGGCAAATTCATCAGTCCGGCTGGCCACCGAACGTTCTGCCACCTGCATGGGAAAGACGACAGTTAATAACTGAGATTACGATCCTAGGCACGCTGTCGTTTTTGACAGCATACCAAGTCTCAGGGGCTACTATCTATACAGGGCGCACTTCATGTGCAAAACTGTCAACAGGTATGTCGTTTTTTGCATACCTCAAATCCCGTCAGTAAACTTCCGACGGCCTCATACAACCCGGTTTCGGCGTACGAGATCCTCTCAATCACATCACACATTAATGTGTGGTGATCTTCTGAGATGGACGCCCTCTTAAGCAAATCCTGCAGCTCCACCGGCCGTACTCCAATGGGCGCCGAACTCTCCGGTCCCGCCGGACTCGGGGAGACCCTCCACGACGACACCTCAGGGTCGTCCGCCCCGCACGATGGGGCGGCAGATGAAGGCGTTTCTCTTTCCATCATCTCCAGACGAAGGTCTCCCGAAGATGAGCTGTGCTGAGATGGGCTGAAATCCGAACTACAAGGTAAAAACTTCGTTACCTTTAGACATTAAGCAGGGGTGTCTGATAATTATAAAATCCCCCTTTTTCACTTACGGCTCGTTAGAGGGCTGATTCCTCCGAGGAGACAGTACGGCCGGGGCGCTTTCTGGCGCAGGACCTTCCGATACAGATTTCTTTCCCCGCTTTGAGGCCTTGGCCTCCGGGTCTTCGGAAGCATTCCTTTTCTCCCCCTGGAAGGAGGGACTCTCGATTCCTCCCTTACTAAATGCCTCCTTGACAGAGGTGACAGTTTCCCCGTGCCCCCCTTTGCCCTCCTTCGAAGGTGCAACCTCCAACATTTTGATTAACACGGGATCCTGCGTGGTCTCAGGGAGGGGGGCCGGACACCGTATCAGCTTTGCTTGCGCTATCCACTCCTGTCTAGGGATAGCTGGTTAAAAGGCAAGTTCACGATAAATGAATGGACGGTGTGTCCGGACACAGAGCTACTTACTTGAGTATCCGGGCGATTGCAGCTTAGGCCAGCGTCCTCAGTCAATTCCGGATGCGTCTCTTGTAATCCGAAGAACAGTTTATACATCTCCATGGGAGTCAAACCCATGAAGTGTTGAAGAGCTCGTGGCCCCTCCGGATTAAATTCCCATAGGCGGAGGGGGTGACGTTTGCAGGGCAGTAGGCGCCGAATCAACATGACCTGCACCACTGCGACCAGATTGATCTCCCTTTCTTGGAGGCCTCGAATCCGGTCCTACAACAGGGGGACGTCTTTGGGCGGCCCCCAGTCATGCCCCTTGTTGACCCATGACGTCAGCAGCTGTGGAGGGCCCGAGCGAAAGACGGGCGGCGGCTTCTGCCTGCTGCCCCGGGGAGCGGTGATATAAAACCACTCCTGTTGCCACAAGCCGAGCTCCTCTTGGAAAGAGCCCTTGGGCCATGGAGCTTTGGCCCTCTTGCTTATGACCGCCCCGCCGCACTCTGCCTGACGCCCCTCAACCATCTTCAGCTCCATGTTGAAGGTTTTGAGCCACAAGCCGAAGTGAGGGGTAGTGCGGAGGAAGGCTTCGCAGACGACAATGAATCATGAGATGTGGAGGATGGACTCCGGAGCCAGGTCGTGGAATTCCAGCCCATAGTAAAACATGAGCCCCCTCATGAAGGGATCCGTCGGGAAGCCTAAACCCCGACGGAAGTGAGACACGAACACGATGCTCTCGCCAGGCTCGGGAGTTGGGATAACTTGCCCTCACGCAGGCAGCCTATGCGAAATTTCGTAGGTTAAGTACCTGGCATCTCTCATCTTTAGCACGTCCTCCTTCGTGGCATCCACCGGCCTCGTAGGTCAGGACCGGACATTGTCGAAGATCGAAGGTGCCTGAATTTGGAGCCCTGGGTGTTGGAACTCGGGGAGAGGGGCGGATTCGATAGAGGATTGAATAAAAAGAACGGGCCTTGGTCTCATTATAAAGAGGAAGAATACCAAGAGCCGTCCCCGTGACCGTTTGGAACCCGCCTTCGATGGAGGGGGCGTGGCAACGGGCGCGGTTGGGTTACCCACGTCCGTATTGATGGGAATCCCGGAATAAGGGGAACACGATCTCTGCTTCGACAAGACGTGCCAAGGAAACCGCCTCGCTAAATGCACTGAGGTGGAACAATAAAAACAATTCGAGTAAAGGCTTGGAAGTGGTGTGACGTCACGCCACAGAATACGTCAGCAGATTGATCTTGTGTAATACTATTCTCTCTATGGTGGTATGTGGAATTTATTTTTGCAGAGCCGGACACTATCCTGGTGTTCACAATCTTCTATAAAATTATTCGGAGGAGGAACCCGCCTTGCAATGCCGAAGACAATATGCGCGTCGGACTCGTTGTCATTGAAGCCTGGTTCAGGGGCTACTGAGGGAGTTCCGGACTAGGGGGTGTCCGGATAGCCGAACTATCATCATCGGCCGGACTCCAAGACTATGAAGATACAAGATTGAAGACTTCGTCCCGTGTCCGGATGGGACTTTCCTTGGCGTGGAAGGCAAGCTTGGCGATACAGATATGTAGATCTCCTACGTTTGTAACCGACTCTGTGTAACCCTAGCCCTCTCCGGTGTCTATATAAACCAGATGGCCTTAGTCCATAGCACGAACAACAATCATACCATAGGCTAGCTTCTAGGGTTTAGCCTCCTTGATCTCGTGGTAGATCTACTCTTGTAACCCACATCATCAATATTAATCAAGCAGGACGTAGGGTTTTACCTCCATCAAGAGGGCCCGAACCTGGGTAAAAACATCGTGTCCCTCATCTCCTGTTACCATCCGCCTAGACGCAAAGTTCGGGACCCCCTACCCGAGATCCGCCGGTTTTGACACCGACAGCGGGTCTTATCTCGTTGCATCTTGATGCACTCTTTTGTGGTGAAGATCTTTTTCCTCATGCTTGTCTTGACGAGGCCTTTGCCATCTTAATTGGTATCCCTCGTCTTGATGAGGCTTTCATTTTCTATCTTCACCACGGGTTGTCACAAGCATAGGTTCTCCTCTACTTATTAGTAAGCTTGTGAACCCATTTGCCAGTTGTGTGTGAGAATGATAGGCCTTGCACCGTGTGCCTCATTCTTTCAAGACTATGTTGATGCTTAATGCTCATCCTAATTTTAGTCTTCTCAAGTGCTTCGCCATGACTCACACACATTATTTTGGTTGAGCCTATTCTTAAGTTGCCTCTTTCACTTGTTGCTCAACCATGTGTTTGTTGCAAGTACTAGGCTTAGTTTCCTATATGCTCACTTGCACTTGTTGTAAGTTTCTATTGATTTTGGGGGAGCTATGATCCTATTTTGTGCACTTTGTATCCAAATACAAAAATTCTTGATGTGCACAAATCATGGGGAGCTTCTCTAGTTTCTTTAGAACACTGCTCCACTCTTATCATAATATCCTTTATTCATGTGGCTTGTAGGATCATTGGCCTAGTTGGTTCAATGGTATCTTTTGATAGCTTGCTTCAATTGGTATCTTTTGGTTGCTTGATTGCTTGTTTCTCTCTTTGATTATGTCTTTGTGGCATATCTTCCTTTTGCAATCTTTGGGCCTCAATATAGTTTGTCTTCCTCCAAGTATTTACCGTTGGATATGTGTATTGCATTCCACTCTCTTGTTGAGAAATACACAATTTATGGAGGAACACATTTTTATATTGGCCTTCTAAGCTTTTAGCCCATTTTGGCAATCGATGCCAATGGGGGAGAAGTTTCAGAGAGTTTTTTGGAGAAATTTAGAGAGTTGTCTCCTCTTGCTTTGGTTTTGTTCCTTAGCATTTGCATCTCATTCGCATGCACTATTGGTTGTTGCATTGCATGGTGATGCATAATTCCTTATATAAACACTCTTGAAAGTGATTGTCATCAATTACCAAAATGGGGAAGATTGAAAGAACATGCGATGCCCCCATGTTAGGTTTTGGTAATTGATGACAATCTCTATGGACTAATGGTTGCCTTAAGTTATATTTGAAGGTTTTGTCTATAGGCTTTTCTTGAAGTCCATGTGTTGGTTTCAAGGAGTTTATGAGTTGACCAAGGTGCTATTAAGGAATTATCCAAAGATTGGTCATGTGAGTGTTGAGCTTATTGCAAGCATGTCTTGAAGAAGAAGATTGTGTGATCATTCATGTTTACCTTCAAGACATCATCCAAATGAAGAGAGTTGGAAAGATTCAAGGTTCATCAAGACTAAGTCAAGAGTGAATCAAGTTGATCAACTCACAAAGCATAGAAGATGTACCGAGAGGGATCAAGTGATCCCATGGTATGGTAAGCATTGTCCATTGCACTTTGTGTACTAACCCATGGTCTATGTGAGAGTTCTTTGTGGGGTTAGGTACGTATCCATGGGCTTGCGTCAAGAGGAAGATATCATACAACCCATGGAAAGGATGACATCAAGTGGTGATCGTCATCAAGATTGCCGTGTGCAAGTTCAAGTGGAGAATCACGAAGAGATTGAGTGCTTGAATCTTGCCATCCATTGTGGTGTCAATGGACTTGTGAAGATGTGCCTAAGAGTGGCTCACCCATAGTGGAGTATGGGGGAGCAATCATCTAGTCTTCATCGAGCCAATGCAATCAACAAAGATGGTCCAACTTGAGGGAGTCAAGATCGTCATCCTCTAGCTCAAGTGGACCATGTGCAAGGCAAAGGTTTGCCCTTGATAGGTTTTCTCTTTTACCGGTCTCATGGTGGTAGTTGGGAGACCGGGTTATAGGATCGATTGCCGTACTATCAGGGGGGGCTCTCGATGAGTAGTTTGGTCGTATCATTCATAGAGAACTCAAACCATTGCATCCTTGCATCATCGTTCTTGGTTCTTGTTTGGTTCTCTTTGTGAGTCTTAGAGCTTATGGTCATCTTGATGACAAGCTTGAGTTCATCGAAAACGGAGTTCGCATGCGTCTTCTATGATGTTTTCGGTGTTGGAGGTTTTACCGGTTTTATCCGAGGAAGGGTTCTCACCTTTTTCTTATGGGCCTTTCATAATTTGCTTCTTATTGATATTTCTTTCAAGATTGTGTTAGCCCTTGTTGCTAGCTTTCCAACAAACTTGGTTTCATCGAATTCGGAGCTCATATGCGAAAGTTGTGGCTATTTTGATATTGCCTGTTTTACATAGAGAGGTTGTACCGCCCCGTAGAGAGGTTGTACCGGTTGACCGGTACAACCGGTGTTTGGAGCAGTTGTACCGCTCCAGAATTGGTCCGGAGGTTGTTCCGGCCATGTACCGCTCTACCACCGGACTAGTTTCTGTTTTGGAGCGGTTCTTGGGTGGTTGTTTACCGGTTTAACCGGTACTACCGGTTCCCCAGGCTGTTGTACCGCTTAGAGCTTTTCCCAGGTTGGTTTTTCCTCTGCTTTGACCGGTTGTACCGGTTCGTGCACCGGTTGTACCGGTCCTACAACTTTCTGCACATAACGGGCAGATTCGTGGGGACCTATTTAAGGGGGTCTTCTTCCCCAATGGTTCCTCATCTCTTGAGCTCGTTTTTGCCCCCATTGTTGACCTTCTTTGAGCTTGCTAACTCTCAATCCCTCCATGGATTCTTGCTAGTTTTTGAGGGAAAAGAGAGAGGAGATCTAGATCCACACTTCCACCAATCACTTTCTCCTCTATGTGAGGGGAACCCCTTGGATCTAGATCTTGGAGTTCTTTGTGTTCTCCTTCTTGTTCTTCCTCTTACTTTCCTCCCTAGCATTAGTTGCTTTGGTGGGATTTGAGAGAGAAGGACTTGGGTACTCTGTGTGCCCTTGCCATTGCATTTGTGCATCGGTTTGAGTTCTCCACGGTGATACATGGAAGTTACAAGTTGAGAAGCTTATTACTCTTGGGTGCTTGGTACCCTTGAGCTTGTTCCTCTTGGGTGCCTGGGCGCCCTAGACGGTTGGTGGTGTTCAGAGCTCAATCATTGTGGGGTAAAGCTCCAGGCAAGCGTCGGGGTCTCCAATTAGGTTGTGGAGATCGCCCCGAGCAATTTGACGGGTACCGGTGACCGCCCCCAAGGGTTGCCAAAGTGTACGGGTTCGGTGACCGCCCCCAAGGGTCGCCATTTGTACGGGTTCGGTGACCGCCCTCAAGGGTCCCTTAGTGGAATCACGGCATCTTGCATTGTGCGAGGGCGTGAGGAGATTACGGTGGCCCTAGTGGCTTCTTGGGGAGCATTGTGCCTCCACACCGCTCCAAACGGAGATTAGCATCCGCAAGGGTGTGAACTTCGGGATACATCATCGTCTCCGCGTGCCTCGGTTATCTCTTACCCGAGCCCTTTACTTATGCACTTTACTTTGTGATAGCCATTTTGTTCGTTGTCATATATCTTGCTATCACATAGTTGCTTATCTTGCTTAGCATAAGTTGTTGGTGCACATAGGTGAGCCTAGTTGTTGTAGGTTTTGTGCTTGACAAATTAACCGCTAGGTTTATTCCGCATTTGTTCAAGCCTCTACCGTAATTATTTTAAAACGCCTATTCACCCCCCCCCCTCTAGGCGACATCCATGATCTTTCAGAGTGACAAATCCTAATCTCGATCTATGCCAACTCAACAAGTACCATCGGAGACACTTGTAGAGCACCTTTATAATCACCCAGTTACGTTGTGACATTTGGTAGCACACAAAGTGTTCCTCCGGTAGTTGGGAGTTGCATAATCTCATCGTCGTAGGAACATGTATAAGTCATGAAGAAAGCAATAGCAGTAAACTAAAACGATCAACTGCTAAGCTAACGGAATGGGTCAAGTCAATCACATCATTCTCCCAATGATGTGATCCCGTTTTTCAAATGACAACTCATGTCTATGGTTAGGAAACCTTAACCATCTTTGATCAACGAGCTAGTCAAGTAGAGGCATACTAGTGACACTGTGTTTGTCTATGTATTCACACATGTATTATGTTTCCGGTTAATACAATTATAGCATGAATAATAAACATTTATCATGAATTAAGGAAATATATAATTACTTTATTATTGCCTCTAGGGCATATTTCCTTCAGTCTCCCACTTGCACTAGAGTCAATAATCTAGTTCACATCACCATGTGATTTAACACCAATATTCACATCTGTATGTGATTAATACCCATAGTTCACATCGTCATGTGATCAACACCCAAAGGGTTTACTAGAGTCAATAATCTAGTTCACGTCGCTATGTGATTAACACCCAAAGAGTACTAAGGTGTGATCATGTTTTGCTCGTGAGAGAAGTTTTAGTGAACGGTTCTGTCACATTCAGAGCCATGTGTATTTTGCAAATATTCTATGTCTACAATGCTCTGCATGGAGCTACTCTAGCTAATTTCTCCCACTTTCAATATGTATCCAGATTGAGACTTAGATTCATCTGGATCGGTGTAAAAGCTTACATCGCCGTAACTCTTTACGACGAACTCTTTATCACCCCCATCACTGAGAAACATTTCCTTAGTCCTCACTAAGGATAATCTTGACCGCTGTCCTGTGATCTACTCCTAGATCAAAATTGCGCTCCCTTGCCAAACTCAGAGCAGGGTACACAATAAGTCTGGTACATAGCACATCATACTTTATAGATCCTATGACTGTGGCATAAGGAATGACTTTCATTCTCTTTCTGTCTTCTGCCATGGCCGGGCTTTGAGTCTTACTCAACTTTACACCTTGTAACATAGGCAAGAACCCTTTCTTTGCTTGATCCATTTTGACCTTCTTCAAAACTTTATAAAGGTATGTACTCATTGAAAAAAAGTTATCAAGCATCTTGATCTATCTCTATAGATCTTGATGCTCAATATGTAAGAAGCTCCACCGAGGTCTTTCTTTGAAAACTCCTTTCAAACACTCTTTTATGCTTCCCAAAAAATTCTACATCATTTCCGATCAACAATATGTCATTCACATATACTTATCAGAAAGGTTGTAGTTCTCCCACTCACTTTCTTGTAAATACAAGCTTCATGCAAGTCTGTATAAACTATATGCTTTGATCAACTCATCAAAGCATATATTCCAACTCTGAGATGCTTGCACTAGTTCATAGATGGATCACTGGAGCTTGCACACTTTCTTAGCACCTTTAGGATTGACAAAACCTTCTGGTTGCATCATATACAACTCTTCTTTAATAAATCCATTAAGGAATGCAGTTTTGTCATCCATTTGACAAATTTCATAAAATGTGGCAATTGCTAACATGATTCATACAGACTTAAGCATCGATACGAGTGAGAAAATCTCATCGTATTCAACACCTTGAACTTGTCAAAAAAAACTTTTTGTGACAAGTCGAGCTTTGTAGATAGTAACACTACTATCAACGTCTGTCTTCCTCTTGAAGATCCATTTATTTTCTATGGCTTGCCGATCATCGGGAAAGTCCACCAAAGTCCACACTTTGTTCTCATACATGGATCCCATCTCAGATTTCATGGCCTTCAACCCATTTCGCGGAATCTGGGCTCGTCATCGCTTCCTCATAGTTCGTAAGTTCATCATGGTCTAGTAACATGACTTCCAGAATAGGATTACCGTACCACTCTGGTGTAGACTGTACTTTGGAAGACCTACGAGGTTCTGTAGTAACTTAATCTGAAGTTTCATGATCATCATCATTAGCTTCCTCACTAATTGGTGTAGGAATCGCTGGAACTGATTTCTGTGATGAACTAGTTTCCAATTCGGGAGAAGGTACAATTACCTTATCAAGCTCTACTTTCCTCCCACTCACTTCTTTCGAGAGAAACTCCTTCTCTAGAAAGGATCCATCTTAGTAACGAATATTTTGCCTTCGGATCTGTGATAGAAGGTATACCCCACAGTTTCCTTTGGGTATTCTATGAAGACGCACTTCTCCGATTTGGGTTCTAGCTTATCAGGTTGAAACTTTTTCACATAAGCATCGCAGCCCCAAACTTTAAGAAACGACAACTTTGGTTTCTTGCCAAACCACAGTTCATAAGGCGTCGTCTCAACGGATTTTGATGGTGCCCTATTTAAAGTGAATGCAGCTGTCTCTAATGCATAACCCCAAAATGATAGTGGTAAATCGGTAAGATACATCATAGATCGCACCATATCCAATAAAGTGCGGTTACGACGTTCGGACACACCATTATGTTGTGGTGTTCCATGTGGCGTGAGTTGTGAAACTATTCCACATTGTTTTTAAATGAAGGCCATACTCGTAACTCAAATATTCTCCTCTACGATCAGATTGTAGAAAACTTATTTTCTTGTTACGATGATTCTCCACTTCACTCTAAAATTCTTTGAACTTTTTCAAATGTTTCAGACTTGTGCTTCATTAAGTAGATATACTCATATCTGCTCAAATCATCTATGAAGGTCAGAAAATAACGATACCCGCCACGAGCATCAACACTCATTGGACCGCATACATCGGTATGTATTATTTCCAACAAGTCAGTAGCTCGTTCCATTGTTCCGGAGAACGGAGTTTTAGTCATCTTGCCTGAAAGGCACAGTTCGTAAGCATCAAATGATTCATAACCAAGTGGTTCCAAAAATCCATCTTTATGGAGTTTCTTCATGCGCTTTACACCGATATGACCCAAACGGCAGCGCCACAAATAAGTTGCACTACCATTATCAACTTTGCATCTTTGGCATCAATATTATGAATATGTGTATCACTACGATCGAGATCCAACAAACTATTTTCATTGGGTGTATGACCATCAAAGGTTTTATTCATGTAAACAGAACAACAATTATTCTCTGACTTTAAATGAATAACTATATTGCAATAAACATGATCAAATCATATTCATGCTCAATGCAAACACCAAATAACATTTATTTAGGTTTAACACTAATCTCGAAAGTATAGGGAGTGTGCGATGATGATCATATCAATCTTGGAACCACTTCCAACACACATCATCACTTCACCCTCAACTAGTCTCTGTTTATTCTGTAACTCCTGTTTCGAGTTACTAATTTTTAGCAACCGAACAAGTATCAAATACCCAGGGGCTACTATAAACACTAGTAAGGTACACATCAATAACTCGTATATGAAATATACCCTTGTTCACTTTGCCATCCTTCTTATCCACCAAATATTCAGGGCATCTCTGCTTCCAGTGACCATTTCCTTTGCAGTAGAAGCACTCAGTTTCAGGCTTTAGTCTAGCTTTGGTCTTCTTCATGGAAGTGAAAACTTGCTTGCCATTCTACATGAAGTTCCCTTTCTTTCCCTTTGCCCTTTTCTTGAAACTAGTGTTCTTGTTAATCATCAACACTTGATGCTCTTTCTTGATTTCTACCTTCATCGATTTCATCATCATGAAAAGCACGGGAATCATTTTCGTCATCCTTTGCATACTATAGTTCATCACGAAGTTCTACTAACTTGGTGATGGTGACTAGAGAACTCTGTTAATCACTATCTTATCTGTAAGATTAACTCCCACTTGATTCAAGCGATTTTAGTGCCCAGACAATCTGAGCACATGCTCACTGCTTGAGCTATTCTCCTCCATCTTTTAGGTATAGAACTTGTTGGAGACTTCATATCTCTCAACTCGGGTATTTGCTTGAAATATTCACTTCAACTCCTGGAACATCTCATATGGTCCATGACGTTCAAAACGTCTTTGAAGTCCTGATTCTAAGACGTTAAGCATGGTGCACTAAACTATCAAGTAGTCATCATATTGAGCTAGCCAAACGTTCATAATGTCTGCATCTGCTCCTGCAATAGGTCTGTCACCTAGCGGTGCATCAAGGACATAATTCTTCTGTGCATCAATAAGGATAAACCTCAGATCACGGACCCAGTCCGCATCATTGCTACTATCATCTTTCAACTTCGTTTTCTCTAGGAACACATATAAAACATAGGGAAGCAACAACGCGAGCTATTGATCTACAACATTATTTGCAAAATACTATCAAAACTAAGTTCATGACAAATTAAAGTTCAATTAATCATATTACTTAAGAACTCCCACTTAGATAGACATCCCTCTAATAATCTAAGTGATCACGTGATCCAAATCAACTAAACCATGTCCGATCATGACGTGAAATGGAGTAGTTTTCAATGATGAACATCACTAGGTTGATCATATCTACTATATGATTCATGCTTGACCTTTCGGTCTTAGTGTTCCGAGGCCATATTTGCATATGCTAGGCTCGTCAAGTTTAATCTGAGTATTTCTGCGTGTGCAAAACTGGCTTGCACCCGCTGTAGGTGAACGTTGAGCTTATCACACCCGATCATCATGTGGTGTCTCGACACGACAAACTTTGGCAACAGTGCATACTCAGGGAGAACACTTCTATCTTGAAATTTAGTGAGAGATCATCTTATAATGCTACCGTCAATAAAAGCAAAATAAGATGCATAAAGGATAAACATCACATGTAATCAATATAAGTGATATGATATGGCCATCATCATCTTGTGCCTTTGATCTCCCTCTCCAAAGCACTGTCATGATCACCATCGTCACCGACGCGACACCTCACTACAAAAAAAATACACTTCCGTGATGACACGTGTTTGTCACAGTAGGTCGCGTTTTTTTTCATGCATGTACATCCATGACAAATTGATGATAGAATCAAGATAGTCATACCTGTGCTGTCGTAGAAGTGTTCCATGACATTACCAAAATTATCATCACGGAAGTGTCCACTTCCATGATGATAAATCGCGCGTCACAGAAGTGCTTTCGTCAAGGGTGACCGACACATGGCATCCACCGTAACGGAACACCGTTAAGCTATCGGGTGGGGTTTTGGATCCGATAACCCTTTAACAGCCCCGACCAATGGGGATTTTCCACGTGTAAAATCATCATTGGCTGGAGGAGACACGTGTCAGGTCCGCGCTGGCACAGGTGTCACTCATCCAATGGGCGAGACGCGCCTATGATATGTTGACACGTGGAGCGGCCCATCAAGTTTAAATGGGCCGGCCCAACTAAAGTCCCACAAGATTTTGTGGACCATAATGGGCCGGCCCAGCTAAAGGCCCATGAGATTTTGCGGGCCATAATGGGCATCACCCAGCTAACGGCCCACAAGATTTCGCATGCCATAATGGGCCGGCCAGGTAAAGGCCCACAAGATTTTTGTTTGCCATAATGGGCCGGCCCAGGTAAAGGCCCAGAAGATTCTTGCGGATCATAATGGGCCGGCCCGGCTAAAGGCCCATGAGATTTCGCATTAACGGGCCGGCCCAGCTGTAGGCCCACAAGAATTTGAGGGCCCTAGTAGGCCGGCCCATTAACTGGCTGCCATGTTTTGGGCCAAATGTCGGCCCATATTTGATCCGGTCCTTTAATGGCCTGCCACGTTTCGGGCCTAATAGTGGCCCATATGAGATCCGGCCCGTTAAAAGCCTACCACATTCTGGGCCAAATTACGGCCCAGATCAATTATGACCCTTTAAGAGGCTATGTGCTCAATTATGGCCCATATCAGATTCGGCCCGTCAACTGGACACTATGCTTTTGGGCCCACTTGCTAGAGGCCCACTTAGGAATTCGGCTTGACATTAGTTTTGGCCTCTTAAGGATCCGTTTAACATTTCGGCCCTATATTAATTTCGGCCTGTTAAATGCCCGTCATATAGTTGGGCCTAACTACGACCCGGTTTGCATCCGGCCTGCTCGCAGCCGATATCTGATTGGGCCAAACAAGGACCGAGACAATTTTGGCCTGTTAAAACCCCGTGATTTGATTCGCACAATCATGGGCCGGGGTTCATTTCGGGCTGTTGCCGGCCCGTTAGCTGTTCGGCACATTTCAGGCCCAACCTACATCGTGATTGCATGACGGCCCGATTATGTACCATAATTTTACGGTTTAGCCGGTGTACTGCGAAGACAGTAAAATAACTGCAGCATCGTGAATAAGAAAAAACCTAGACTATACAATAAAGAAATTACAACATATTACATCCACTGGGCATCAAAGTTCGCCACTATGATAATAAAGCAGAAGAAGACAGCAGATTACATACACTGGGCATCAAAGATGGCCACCAGGGCAAATAAACACGCCAACAAAATAATATACAAAACCGACAGCACTTCAATAGAGTTCAAGAAAGGTTAGCCCTGCTGGGGAGCTGCAGCACAAGCAGCTGAGCAAGATGATGAGACTGCACTTGTTTAACACTTAAATCTTCCTCACTATGAAAGATAAACAAGCAGACAGATGACAGGTTTTGCACATAAAAGTATCAGTGCTGACAATTCATCACATTTCTTACTGACAAATAAAGTGACACAGTTTAAAATTGCATTAACACAATATGGTATTGTTCAGGTCAAGACATGGCAGGAAATGACATTGTGAAGGAGTTGGCAGCTTCGCGACACCACTGGATTACAGATCAAGAACTCATAAGTATCAATGGTTAGTGTGATGTCAATTTATCCCATTTCAGATTGGCAAATAAAGAGACGGTTTAAATAATACTCCCTCCGTCCAGAATTACTTGTCATCAAAATGGATGTGTCTAGAACTAAAATACATCTAGATACATCCATTTCAATGACAAGTATTTTCGGACGGAGGGAGTAGTAGAATGATATGACATTGTTCATAGTTAAGACATTGCAGAATATGACATTGTGCTGTAGTGGGTAGGTTCACCACACCACTGGATTACGGATGAAGAACAGAAGCATACATGCAGTGCAAAAGAAGATCACTTGCTCTGTATACTTTAATTTACATGGTATGAATAAGGAACTTGGTTGTACAACTGAAAACTTAAATTGAGAAAGGACAAACTTTTGTGTATGAACTACTCCCTCCGTTCTAAAATAGATGACCCAACTTTATACTAACTTCAGTACAAAATTGGGTCATCTATTTTGGAACGGAGGGAGTACATAATAAACTTTAAACATGCAATTTGATGCAAACACCAAAAATAAACAGCTGTTGCAGTCATGCCTAACCAAATATATACAACAAAGTTTGAAGGCTTGAGATGGACAAACTTACATTATTGGTGAAGACAGGCTCTATAAAGGCCTTGTCCATGCTGATGGGGGGGCAATTCAAGAAGTTTACCACATAATCTTCTTCATAAGCATTGCCTTTATTCTACATTTTGTTAAGAGTAAATATAGATGTGATAATATACAAAAAATGGAGAATATTTAAGATAAGATGAAGAGTGGTGCTACATAACCAAGTAGCTATAAATGTAAGTGCAGCGATACAGGCAAAAGGTACAGCCAAGAGCAATGCACAGATAAACTTCTTCAGTACCAACCTTATGGTAAGAGTAAATATAGGTCTCATATGTAGAAAATGGAGGGCAAAGGAAAATAAGCTGCAGAGTGATGGTACATGAAAAACTACCTGTCAATATAAGTACACTGATAAAGGACAGCATGTACTTACAAGAACAATGCAGAGCTAAAAAAATTCATTGGCATTGGATATATTCTACACTAATGTAACCATTCATACAGATCAGATCATTTGAAGCAAACAATTGATAAGCAAGCTATCATGCATACTGCTGTCACATAATGAACCAGGTATGTATGCAAGTATAGTGATACAGGACAACAGGTACTAACAAGAGCAAAGCAGCAGGCAGCATATTTGCGATATCCTGTCGTTCTTTTCAAACCGGAGTTCTTCTTCGAGCTGATTTCCTGCAAAAAAGATCCGTAAGGCACATGCGGAAAAGTAGAAGTTCAAATTGTCATGTGATTTCATAGACAGTACCTCATCCTAGGAATGAGACCAGTGCATAACAAGGTTTTTCCATTCAATGTCTTCTAAATTTAGCACAAGAGACTTCACCGGAAATTCGTTTATAGACTTGCCATCAAAGTGTGATTTCCTCAGGTAACACCGATACTGCTGCAATGCTTCCTTGAAAAGCACAAGCAAGCTTTGCTCGTCATGACTATCCAGATTGATCCTCACCTAGTTACAACAATGTAATGTAAATCTTGATGTGTTCGATCAGCAAAAAACAGGAAAATAATAACCATGAATAATAGCACTTACACGTAAGTTGGACAGGAAGATATGAAAATGGTGTTTGTCTTCACTATAATCTTCCCATGATGGGAATATATGCATGTAGTCCCTAACAACACTGAAAACATTGTCTTTTAAACTGGGAATAAATGGAATGGGGTTCCAATCTGCAGGAATTGGCCGTCTCTACAGTTGGGATAGGTCTTCGGTTGGTGGACTTGCTATACTTTTTGCTGGAGTGGGATTTTTCTGTGGTACGGCTGGTGCTATGGCAAATGAAATCGGTATTCCTTTTGCTGGAGTGCAGGTCCTGTGTGGTGGGGCTAGTGGTGTGGCCAGTGAAGTATGGGTACATTCTGCTGGAGTCGGTCCTACGTTCTGTGTCATAGCTCTATCGAACATGGTAAAGAAGAGCAACCAGATTTTGGATAATAAAATGTTGGTTGCGCAGTGCCCACACATGATGAACCAAAGCGCATTAAGAATGCAACTCCCAGCTGTCTCTCGACCATTTCAGGCGGTTGGATGAAGATCCTACGTCTCCTAACCCTTCTTCTTCCTCGTCTGTGATTCTTCCCATACAGAACACCGCACAGGCCGCCGGCCGGACCACAGGCCCCCACTGCCTGTGTTCCTCTGCCACCCCCACCACCCACCCGCCTCGAGTTTTCTTCGTTCGGCGAGGCCCCACAACCACCCGAGACCCTTGGATCGCACCGGCGAACTCCGGCGAGCTCTGAAAAATCGACTGACCCAATTTTGAAATTTAGTCTACTGTGATTTAACTAGTATGGAATATAAAAGGGGAAAACCATAAGAATTGGGAGTATAGTGTTGAGCGTGCCATGGCGGGTCTGAAGGTGCAAACCGGACAAAGGCAACTTCGCAACCAAGACAAGAAATCAGAGTAAAGTAGTGGCGATCTATTTTCTTGCTGCGATAAATAAGTTGAGCAGATACAAAAGAGTACCGCCTCTGGTGCAGCGCCATGTACGTATCTGGTGAGAATTTGACGGTGCTGCGGTAGTGATGGCTGTCGGCAGCGTGGAAGCAGATCTAGGAGGGTAGACGGTGGCGGCAGGGCGCGGTGGACGAGACGGTCGTAGGAGCGGCGCCGGCAAGGTGGACGAAAGCGGGGATGAAGCGAGAGGACGGGATGCAAGGATCCCAGTCCGAAGGCGTGGATGAGAGAGGTCAATATCTTGTAATGGACGGCGGCGTCGGGGTATCAGCTCCGGCATGGTGGAGGAGGACGGCGGTGGATGGGGTGGCGGACGGCGGCGGACGGAGGAGGGTAGGGTGGAGAGGGTGTTTTGGCGCCCACGGAGTACGAATGGTGAAAAGGGAGGTAGAGAGGAAAGGGGAACCATGTAGTTAGGGCGCGCTTGTCTCAAATGCGAGGAAATTTACAAACTTAGCCCCCGTTTCAAATTTCTACTACATCACAACAACATTAGTCGGTTGGGGATAGGACGGTAATCTCGCATACACCGAATATTTGCCGACGAGAGTTTGTTTTTGGCGCCCACCGTGTATGAATATGAATCGGGGAGGAAGTCGATTTCGGCCGAGGGCACACTATGTTTTGGCGCCCACCGTGTATGAATCCGGGTGAGAGGCGGTTACGTCACGTTTGGGTGAAATTACAAACCTACCCCTATCGAAACCTATAGAAATCCAGCAGATAGGCTTTGCGCGGCAGGGATAGGCAGTAGTGATTTCCATCTCGCAGATTTTGGTTTCGGGCGGTTACTGCGACTTTCCCCGCTTCATTCAAATTTTGCACAATGCACGTTTACCGTGCCAACTCAATTTGAATCCCGTTTGTATTCTACTATTTTTTTCGGGCGGGATCCATTTTCAATTGGAATTACATTCTATATACATCATTTTTTACATATATACTTTCAAAAGCACAACAAAGAATTCTGCTCCTTTATATGTATAATATGATTTACAAATACAACGATCTCAAAATCTTAAGGTTGAATTCGAAAAAATTTAACCAAATTATGTTCTACTAAAATGTATGGATCAGTAATATCTACATATTAAATAACATAGATGTGCGTGAATTCATATGAGTATGCATGTTTGATAGATCAATTTTGGTTCGAGTATGGATTACATGTATCATCATCTCGAATTCAAATATTTGAATCCCTTTTTTGTTCACTCCTTTCACGCCCATCTCTCTCGCATGCATGCTCCTTCAGGTAGCCATCACTCTCTTTTCTGCAGCTCACCCGCACACTCACTTCATGTTTTTCCTATCCTCGCAAACATGGTCTCTCGACGTCTCCCTTGAGAAGTGTCACAATCTCCCTATCATTATACATTACACGGTTTTCATTATCTCTCACGTCTCTACTGTTCTCTGGTATCACTCGGTACCTAAGCTTTCTTTTTCACCGCCACACACACAGTCTCCACTCGTCTTTCACTTTGTCTTCCTCTCTATGGGATTCTCTCACACACGCTATATGTCTCTACATATGACTCATACCACTAAAATTACTCTCTCTCTCCTGTAGACACAACATTTGTTGCGGTCTCCTTTTCGCCTCCATCCCAGACTGACACCGATCAGACAACCCCGACTACCATCTCCTCTCTCTCTCTCTCACAGACACACACACACAACTTCTGCTTCCACCCCCCCTTCCCGACTACCGTCTCTCTCTCTCACACACAAAACTCTTGCTTTCGCACCCCGACTCGTATTTCTCTTACAATCATTTATCGACTAGCTAGCCTCTAGATAGGTTTATACACCTGCACACTCATGCTTCCACCATCGCATACATGTCTCTCTCTTGCTCCTTATATCTATGTAGCTTTTTCTTCCCTTCTTGAGACATGCCCTCTCGATCGTGCACACACACACACACTATCGCCTCATTTTAAGCTGATACCTATCGCACACACACTAGTTGTGTCTTTGTCACACATGCACTCCGTCCTCCTCCACTCTCCCTCTCTCTCACACACACATGGGCTTTTTGCAACAACTAGCAAGATGCCATGCGTTGCACGGAACATCAAGATGCATTTGTATGAGTAGTTTATCTTGTGGGGGAAAAGGATGAACGAGGGAAGACCTTATTTGCAAATATGGAGAGGGGTGTGGGTATCTTTTTGCAAAATTGCCATAGTTTCCTTCCTATCCGTCAGATATAGATCGGACGACCTATATTGCAGGATGGCAGGCACACGATCATCACCGACAATGCTTTTTATAAGAGTAGGGATAAAAAATAGTGTTGGTGATGATGGTGGGCCTGCCATCCTGCAATGTAGGTCGTCCGATTTATATCTGACGGATAGGAAGGAAAATATGGCAATTTACCCACACTCTTCACCACATTTGCAGATAAGGCCTTCCCTCGTTCATCCTTTTCTCCCACGAGATTTTGATGTTCCGTGCAATGCACGGGCATCTTGCTAGTAAGAGTAGAATTAGACATATACCACTTCTCGAATCTTGAAACCAATAACATGCCTCCCTTATCTCATCAAAACCGCCAAAGGAATATATTTCGAGTAAAACATAACATACTTTTAGTGATATACATATTTCAAAACTAGACTTTTTTTCTATCAAATTGGTGAATATGTATTAATCTACTTTGATAGTGTGGCAACGCATTGGCACATTGCTAGTAATCATTATAATTTTTTGGACACCAGACAAACGGTGGAGTACATATACGAAGAGAAGAGGCGCACGCACGCAGTCGGCCGGCCTCTCGCTGTCTCGCACACATGAGTGTTACATAAAGGCGATGTTAACAAATAATCCCTAAAACCCTAGGTGCATGATTGCTGCATTCGCGGGTACCGGGTACGTGGTGGAGCACCATTGTAGGAGTTGATGGTCGGGACCACAGGTGAACGACTTGGAGCGCGGTGGCTCGCCAGTTGCCACAGACTGAGTAGCCACGTTGAAAATATCATTTTTAGCGGGGTTAAGAGTTCCGATTTTAAATGGCACGTTATAAGTAGTAAGTAGTTTTTAGAACGATTGGTATGGAGCAAAAATGGAATTCATAGTACTACGTACCTCCTTGGCGTATGGTTGTATGGGTTTATGTTACGAGATGTTGAACCTGGTAGTTCTAGGGCAAATATTATGGTTTAGATTTAGATGCTGGTTTTCAGTAATCGGAAGGGGAAACCCTTCTTTGTTTAAAAAAACTACTACCTCCATTCTGGTTTACTAGTCCGCATCGTACTTTTGGGTCAAAGTTTGTCCACGAATTTTACTTGTAAAATGCGAATGGAAAATGAGATTTTGTTATACTCAAACAAAAAAGGACTGGAGGGAGTGATTGCTCTGACACGGACGCGACCTCTCATAGAGCAGGCATTGAACCGGCGCGCCGGCCAAGAGGGCCGCACTCGCTGCAGGCCCGGCTAAGCACGCCTCGTCGCCGCGTGCAACCAGCTTAAGACTGCCCTGCCTGCCTTCATTGAATCCACGCGTGTGCCGGCAACACGTCCTTCCGCGAGCCGGCAGGCATTTTAGAACACAAAAAATGACTAAAATATAATTAATTTACGCATGGTCTTGACTTGTTGTGCTCGCACTGGTAGCAGGAACTAGTAGTGGTTTTTCTTTATTTATAACTCTCCTCACATTTTTTTTGGCTTTGAAGTGAATCATGGTTGTGGACATTATGTATGAATGTGCAGATATCGGTGAACATGAGTTTGATGTGGAAGTTGGACTTGGAATGTCGGGCTTGTGCGTGAACTATACCATGTCCAATGCTTCGTCTGTTATTATTTGGAAAGTAATTGCTGTTATTACATGACCCGAAAAATAACATTTTGTGCCACATGAGTAGATGCACATACATCACAACAGGCATGCTGACTGGATAAACATTTGAACCTAGCTATTATGAAGGAAATTTTTTATTGACAACAATTTTAGATAGCAGGAGACGCCTAGCCTGCTCTGCCTCTGCTAGCTTATTTCTGGCTTCTTCCATCTCTTCTTTGGCTTGGGTGAAGAGAGCATCTAATTGCTTTTTTCGCTTCTTCAGGAACTCAGCTACATTCTCAAGGGCTGCTACATGCTTTCTTTCAGCCTTTACTAATGCCACGAGGACACGAACAGCTGGCGACTCCACCTGGCTTGTGTGTAATCCAGCATCATCTGGGAATTTGCACCTTGTGTCTAATCCAGCATCATTAGGGAACTGGCACCTTGTGTGTAATCCAGCCTCATTTTGGAAACATGATCTCGAGGTTAACCATACTTCCCTCCTCGCAGGAACTGCATCCTGACATGAAGTTACTTCTTTTTTTAGATCAATACTCAGAGAAACCTAGACCCATTTAGTAGAAGCCAGATAAACAGAACTCGGAGAAGTGAATTCAAAAGGAAAAGAAATATAAAAACAGACTACACGGTGAGAACACCCACTTCCTACATCAAGTTAAAAACGAAAGCATTAGGACGATTAAGACTCTTCTTATTACACATCGAAGAACACCACGCTTAAGAGAAACAGAAACTACAACATATACACATCGAACAACACGAGGCTAAACGAAAGTAATTGAAAGGGTGTTACTTACCAAAGCTCGTTTTACAGGTTCGGTGCAGCTCCTCTTTAACTTGCCACGCTCCTTGAAGATGTCCCGAATATCCCGTGTTTGGTCTTCACTGCTCCTCTGCATGTTCACACTCGTGGTTTCAAAATCTCAACATGGCAAGAAATATACTACTAGTAATACTCGCGCATCTTGTGCGCAACATTAAAGCACTCGTCTGCCATGTTAGAGCATCTCCAACAGAACCGCAACACGCGGCGCTTTAAAAAAGCGTTTACAGTGCTGAGATCGAGAAGTAGATACTAGATAGTAGAGGATAGTTCTCAGCATAGATAGATACAAAAAAGATAATTCAACTACTCCTCGTCGTCTGACTGCTCCTCGGTGATGTCCTCCTCCGACGTCTGATTGTAGGCGTGAAGATACCGATCATCGTTGGATTCCCAGGGCGATGCTGCTCCTAGCCTCATGTTGAATTGAGCGTCCGCTTTTCGCCTACGCTTGTCCTCGCGATAGGCGGCTCGCTCCGCCCTCCTCTTATCCCTCTCCGCCCTCCTTTGCGCATAGAACTCGCGCTCGTTGATGATGTCCTGCGGGAAGTGTTGGCGCCACAGCGCAATGGCTTCCTCGTCCATCTCGGTGATGCCGAGACGGTGCTCCCGCCTCCGGTTGTCGCGATGATCCTTGTCGGTGCTAAGCCGCGGCAGAGGTGCGAGCTCCTACGCCCGCTCCCGCGTCGGCACGTTGGGGAAGTTCAATGTTCTACGAGTCCACCGGACGCGCCACGCTGCCGCGTCGTACGCACGGGCAGCCTCGGTGGCGGTGTCGAAATTTCCGAGGCCGAGGCGCATCCCGCGGAACCGGATCTCGGCGGAGAAGCTGCCGGAGGGGCGCGCGTGGACGCCGCGGTATCCCCAAGTTTCCCGGTGACGCGGCGGCATGGTGGCGCGGCGGTGGCGAGGCAAAAAAGAGCGGGGAGAGAGCGGTGGCGACGCACAGAGCGGTGGCAAGGCATAGAGCGGTGGGAGGGCGTTGGATTTTATAAAGGGCACCGGATGTCGCGCGCCAAAACTAGTGCATGCCCGGCCGCTTTTTCCCGCGCAGGCGCGATCCTTTGCCGATGTCTCTACTATCTCTACTCTCTTCTCTACTGTTATATTTATTTTATATTTAATATTTAATATTTATCTCTACTTCCTTTACTGTCTACTTTTTTCCTCTATACTTTTTTTCTTGCAATATAGGCCGTCCGATTTATATCTGACAGATAGGAAGGAAACAAATGGGAATTTTGCAAAAAGATACCCATACCCCTCTCCAGATTTGCAAATAAGGCCTTCCCTTGTTCATCCTTTTCTCCCACAAGATAGACTACTCATACAAATGCATCTTGATGCATGCAACGCATGGGCATCTTGCTAGTTCTAAAAACCTTTCCATCATTTGCCACACTGCTGGTTGCAGATGAAAAACCTACCCAAGCGCAGTGCGATACAGGAGCAACGCACAATTACAAGCTGATATTCTGTTGGACAATGGAGGCTATAACCAATTACTTTTACGGGAACAATAGCACCCAGGAAAATTGAAGGGTAGGTATGAACAAAATTGGAACTGCACATGTACTGCTAAGTGATTCAATACACACATTACCAATCGAGGAGGAGAACGATGGTCGCGGTGGCCTCTGTGAGTCATGATCGGCAACGGGAGTCAGTTCATTGTCCACGACAGTGGTACTTCTGCGCTTGGCGTCGGCTTCCGGGAAGCAGATCCGAGACCGTGGAAGACGATGCCGGGGAAGAGGCTCCGTCTACGACGACGACGGTGGACCGGCTCTAGTGCGGCATACGAGGTTGTCGATGAGGCAGATGCGCTGCGGTGGACGAGTGCGCTGATGTAAAGGGGAGGAGCATGAAGGCTGCAGTGTCGTGGAGAAGTCTATTTTGCGGTGGGGATAGAAAATGGGGAGTATTCAGGTGTACTACTCTGGGTGCCGGGGTGGGGCTGGCTGGGTAGGGTGAACCTGAAGTTACGAAAACAGCCCCCTACCAAGCGTTGTACGTAGGCCTGTTCCGAAGGCTATGATGGTAACTTACCACTGTTCGAATCAAGGTCGCGGGAGATTTTCCCGCCGACCTCAAAATTTTGTGACACTGGACTCCCCGTGTGGCGTGTTGAGTGATTCGGCTGAGCAACTAGCGAGTAGTAGTAGTAAACTCTGCATATTAGGTTTGACCGAAGTCAAACTTCCTAAAGTTTGACCAACTTTATATAAAAAATATAAACATTTACCATAACAAATATGTATGATGTGGAAGTACATTCAATAATGAATCTAATGGTATTTATTTGTTATTGTATATGTTAATATTTTTTGTTATAAGCTTTCTGAGAGTTTACAAAACTTGACTTTGACCAATGCTAATACGCGAACTTAAATAAAAATGGAGGGACTACACATTTGTTTTCTTACTTTGTAGTGAACTAATCATTTGTTGAAATTGTGAAATAAATATATTAGGCTATTGACTTCGAATGTAATGGTCTATACAATTCAATAGTTACAATCATTGTCGAATCCCAAGATATATACAAGGTCTATAGTACTTCACAACATGCTCAAACTCACATAATCCCAGTCAATTGAGAATCTAATGCATTTCATAGTTATTACTTTGTAGGATGCAACAAAAACAACCAAAACTCTACATTAGCCATTATAGAAGCAACATTTTGACATATCCCATTGTGTGAATGAAACGTGCAGAGAGAGCTTTTGAAGATGGAGCAGATAGGGCGGGAAAGATTGTATGTATGTGGACGAGAGAGTAGAAGACAAACCTAACGAGACACACACACACACACACAGAGAGAGAGAGAGAGAGAGAAAGAGAGGAAGAAGTTAGGTCTGTGAGAAAGATGGAGACATGTAATATACGTGATTCTGTATACGTGGAAGGAGAAGAGACAACATGTTTGATGAGAGAGCTGGAAAAACATGGACGAGAGGGGAAGGATCTCATGGGTTGAGGGATTGCCAACTTTGTGCGGGGGAGAGAGGGATTGGTAATTTTGTGCAAGAGAGAGAGAGGGTGGGGGGAGGAGTCAGTCAGCCGTCGCCACATCACCCTGCTTCCAAATGACCACGCATTCTCTAGCGCGGTGTGGTCGCCGTCTTCGATCTGCTCGATGCCCTCTTTGAAGATTGAGGTGTTGTGCATGTTGGGGTGCAAAGAAGCACAAGCGAGAGTGGTCGCCGTATAACCTTGGATGGGGATGAATTGTGTGCTCGGGGGAGTGTGTGTGTTGTGCTGCGTGCGTGCGTGTGTGTGTGTGTGTGCGTGCGTGTGTGTCTGTGTGTGTGTATGTGTGTGTGTGTCAGATATTGAGCGAAAACAAACCTAAGGAGAGAAATGGGTATTCACAAAGAGATTGCGCGGGCCTTGAGGTGGGCAGGGGCCGAGTGAGGGTGTCAAAATGTGCGCGTTGGTGCATATGTTGCATGCGATTGTGCGAGGGACGGACGAATCGAGAGAGATGGTTGTTGTGTTACGGATGCTCCTCTCTCTCTCCCTCTCTCTCTCTCTCCCTCTCTCTCTCTCTCACACACACACACAAGTAAACTAGAAGACCGTTCTCTCATGTATACACAACGTATCGGCATCTATCTATGTCTCACTCATGCATGATCGTTTGCACATTCACACCTCTCTATGTCTGTATCACACGCACACTGTCTCCACATTGCCCTTCCGCCACAACACACATATGGACACATACACACGTTCTCTCTCAGTCACACACACAAAATAAGTATTAAAAAAACTAGGGCGCACCTAAAACGTCCAAATCCAAATAAACACAAACTGGAGCTAAATTCAAATATATGGAAATATTGCAGCGTCAAGAACTTTCCCAGGAAAAAAAAGTTGAGTAATATTCGAGGATTGTTTTCACACACACAAAAAGGTTCGAGGGATGTCCTTCGAGCGCGACACGGTGATGCACCCTTCGATCGACCGCGCGGCCGCGGTTCACGCGCTTGCACAGGATTTCGTATCGTGGCTGTGGTACTAACTTCAAAAAAACGCTTCCTAAGTCTAATGTTTACGTGTACCAGTACGGTTTTCTTTTAAGTTTGACCAACCTCATATAAAACTAAAGTAAGCTCCCATACACGCACTCATCAATATGTCGCCGCCGCCGTTGCGCATGCCAGCGCCCGCCTGCTCCGGCCAACAATTTCTCGCCCATCACCGCCGTGTCGCCGCCATCCCTGTGCCATGAAGCCAAAGGCTCGCCCGCTCACGTCGTCTGCAGTCCCTTCTCGCCATGTCGCCGCGCTGCCAAGCACGCGAGCAACTGGTGGAGCCGCTTCTATGCACGCAACATACAAAGAGGAGGACGAGCGCGTGCTCTAGCACGCCGGCACGGAGGAACTAGCGTGTCATTGTCGTCTCCGCTCGCGCAGAGGAGGCGCGCATGGTGGCTGTCGCGGAGGAAGCCGGTCGCGCGCGCGTCGAGCCCGCAAACCGGGTGCGGACGCGGAATCTACCTTCGAGACCTTGAATGCCATGTGGATCCTGCAATCTGAAGGAGCAATTTGGGTCAGTCGACTCATGTGAGCCGTTTGATGCAACATGGATGGCTAGAAGGGCTTCTTCCACCTCTTTTGCCGTCTTCTTCCTTCGCTCCGTCGAACTTATTTCACAAATCGACTGACCCAAATTATACTACTAGTACGTACGTATTAACTACAGTGGGAACACGAAGGTACGAGCAGTAGTACCAACTGCAATAAGAACAGTAGTAAGACATAGTACTAGTACTACTCTACGTACTAAACAGTTCAAATAACGAGAAAGAACATAAACATAGTTCTGTTGGGGCCTCAACACAACACACCCTTGAAAATAAACTAAGCAACTAGTCAGCTTGACACTGCAGTAGAACCATCATGAGTGACGACACTGCCACCTACTCGGAGTCCGAGTCCACATCCTCGACTTTGTCCTCGTCCCTCTTCCTCTTCCTCTTCGCCGATGCTTCTTTGCTTGAACCGAACACTGGGCTCTGCTTCTTCATCCAACCCATGTAGATATTTAAACAAAGGTAAGCATCCATTGTTGTGTACAGGATGTGATCTTCATCTAATATCTTCGACTCCCATGCATGATGAAACTCGTGATGAGGTTTCTTCAGTTTAGCGTACGAAGGATCAATCATGGCTGCTGCCAGGGTCAGCATTGAAGGTTGAGAGGAGGACACCAGGCTTGCCTTCTGGAGATCGAAGGGCTGGCCTACAATGAGACCTATCCGACGCAGGACTTCTTTGTCGTTCTTAAAACCTACAGTAACGAATTTCACTCTTTTGTCCTTGAGGAAGTTCTTAACATCCTGGCACTCAACGTCGGCATGGCATATGTGGTAGACCTAGCAAACTTTATGTACGCAAACCTGGATCACAGCGGGCTTCTTCCTCTCTTTGTCCTTTAGATCCTTCTCTTGTCCCAGGACTGTGGTGTACTCAACATCTAGCCCAGCGACCCACTCATCCGTTGAACTGTTGAACATGCGTAGGAAGCGAGCAAGCCATGCTTTCACCGTCGCGGATCCACGTGTCTAGATGACGATGAACTGATCACTGGTGATGGCTCTAACCTGGTACTCAACAGCGACCATGGAGATTTGGGAGGCCATGGATTTTGGAGGAGGGTTAGGAGAAGCTGAACTGTTGTACCCCGCAAAAACTGGGAGCGAACTAATGTGAAAGGACGGGACAACTGGGAGCGAACTGTTGTGAGGTAGAAGACTGGGACGAGTAGGGTGTGCGAACGGCATGGGGTTGCTGGCTTGCCTGGTGGATAAATGGCTGCAAGCCCCCAAAGAGTTCTCGAGAACTATGCGGGACCCACTAGATGTCATGTCTACTAGACCCATATCGTAGGCCTGACGGTATAGCTTCTGCCTGTTCACACGCCATGCCGGCGCGTGGATGTAACTTCACTTAATTCCATCAACCGTCATGCCTCCCACGACCTTCGCCTCCCTCGCGTGGTCGCGCCCTTTGAGACTTCGACCGGCTAAAAATGAGCATTTTTTTGCCTACTCCGCATGCATGATACTCCCTCTGGTCCTTTTTACTCCCGTCAACCGTTTGAAAAGTGTTTGACCAAATATATACTTTTTTTAAACACCACCTTATATTAATTAACCAGCCACACCAGTACACTCATTCGATACAATATTCACCACATAGGACGGTACGTTATTTACAAGAATACCATCTAATCTATTGTCAAAGCTATACTTAGCGATTAAGTGTGCCACCTTATTGGCCGAACGGCTAATCTTTGACCATTGAAGATTGTTGATCAACTTTGAGATGCTCAACGCTTTCATCTTCAGGTCACGCATAGCAGACATGTCATAGTCCTCTGATGCAAGAGACACTACCACAAAAGCGCAATCTGTCTCTAAAATTACAGGATTATGAAGAGAAATACCTATGTAGAGACCGGCAATGCAAGCCCTAAGCTCCGCTTCCTCCATGCTTTGACAGGCATCAATGAAATCCCACAACCAAATTTATACTAAAAATTATCAATATCTACAATACTGATTATAATGAGTATAAGAACTACGTTTTATAATGAGTGTAAAAATATTGATTTGACATTGTGAATGTTGATACTCCCTCCGTCTAGGTGAGTAAGTCATCTTAGGCTGTGCACCGTGACCAAGGAGGAGGGGAAAATGAGAGACATTAATGTTTATTTGCTAATTAAATAGTATTGTATGCAATGAACTAACCATTGCATGTCATGTTTGATAGTCTCAGGTCATTAAAAGCATGCACACCCTCATCTCTTATTGGTTGATATGTCAAGAAACAAGAAACGAGGTAGAAGTTAATGCACCGCGCCTACGTGTTTTGGGATTATTTGGTTTCCATAAGATGACTTACACACCTAGCTATTAGAGTACCACTACCTCCCTTCTAGTTTAAAGGGCTCGACTCAAAAATTTCACCTACTCTTAACAAGATAGGTGAGGCGGTGGAATAGTTTTTGAAGTCTGCAAAAGTACTCAACTAATGTTGTCGTTCTTCACAAAAAAATGTGTTTACGAATGCATGCATGAACACTAGTTAGTCTAACCCCCCTCTCTTCTTTAATTCTTTGCCACATCAGCATGTTTGCTATTCCCATGTACCAGCTAAGATACCACCATGATGGCCAGCCTTAATCATCACATGCAATAATTTAGTGCACCTTGAAATATGAACATGTGTGGGGCGTGTATGTTTTTAATGACTTGAGACTATACCTAGCCCGACATGCAAGATGACTTATTATGCACCGTTCCCCATACCTGCAGGAAGCCCGTTCGTCTCCAAATCTTTTCCTCTCCATGTGTGGAAACAATATGCCTGCCAAACTCTCCTTCTCCCTCCGGCGGTCCCACCACTCCACCCCGTGTGAAAAAATCTGCATGCATGACTCTCCTCCCCCCCACGCTCGTCCAATCCATTGTGACCAGCAATATTTCCACCCCTTCGCTCCCCCGTAATTTACTCCAACAAATATGCCCACGTAGCTTTTACTTAACTTCAGGTGCATTGGGTCACTGACATACGGGCCCAGCAATGTACTGGCCCACATGTCAGTGATGCAACTGGACCTGCAGTTAAGTCAATGCAGCTCAGTCCATATCTTACGTAGGTGTGCCATTGCTCGCTATAAATAATGCACCTCCCACGACATCGCTATCTCCTCCCCCTCACATTCACGTTCATCGCTATCTCCTCCCCCTCCCTCTCACGTCGACCACCATGGCATCTCCCCTCCCAAGCCCTAGGAGCCCCTCGCTGCACCGCGTGGACGGTCACACGTCGCCTTTTCGTTCCTCGCCGCCACTAGTCGAGGAGGACGCATCGGTGTTCCGCTCCTCGCCGCTACGCGACGCGTCGCCGTTCCGTTCCTTGCCGCCACTAGTCGAGGAGGACGCGTCGATGTTTCGCTCCTCGCCGCGACGCGACGGGTCGCCGTTTCGTTCCTCGCCGCTACTAGTCGAGGACGACGCGTTGGTGTTCCGCTCCTCTCCGCGACGCGTCGAGGTGGACGCGTCAGCGTTCTCAATCTCGTTGGCACGCGCGTTGGAGGACGCGTCGGCTCCCCGTTACGAGGAGAACACCGCGCCTCCCGCCGAGCCCCCCAGCCTTGAGGAGCTTTGGAAAGAAATGGATGTCGCCTTGTGGGAGGCTTTGCCTCCAGCAGAGCGCACCAAAATAGAGGCGGAGAAGAAGGCCGAGGAAGAGAAGCGCACCGCGCAACAAGCTTTCTGGGAGATCTATGTCATGTCCGAGCGAGTAAAGCAATTGGTTCATTGGCAGAAGGCTCGTGCGAGGGCCGTGAGGGTGGCGGAGGACGCCCGTGCCGACGCCCTGAGTGCAGTCGGGCCCAAGCGCCTCATCTGCGCTTGGCGGTACGTGGACCGGGTGCACGCTTCCAGCTAGGAGGAGTACCTGTTGGCGCTGGATCACCACACCGGTGAGATCGCGCTCGCCCGCCGGCAAGCCGCCAATCATCACCTCGCGAGTTGCGAGGCTGAGGAAGAGGCGTTGTGTCGGCGCGCTGGGAAATGGCCGCGCACCAGGGCACTCGTGGCGCGCTGCAAGCGCTCCTGCGAGCGCCGTGGCTTTTAGGAGGAGTATAATTTTTGTTTCGTAAGGCGATCTCATTAGTTTTGGGACGCAAATGATAAATCCCGAACCTTCAGGAATTTTTAGTGTCCTTAATTAAGTATGTAAAAGGGAAAGTTTGGAAACGTTGTGTATTATTACGCATTTTGCAAGTACGTGCATATAGAACAAACTTTACTATATACTATCGTACTACACGTCTCTCTCGATATATGCTTGCAGACTGTGTTACTCCCTCCGTCCAGGTCAATAAGTCATCTTTGGTTGTGCACGGTGACCAAGAAGGAGGGAAGACTTGTACACCTAGACGGAGGGAGTACTACTATTACTTATGTATGTGCAAATGCAGGTTTGAACATTATGATGCGGTTTTTGTAAAAGTGGAAAAACAGCACTAGTCAAGCTTGTGAAACGATTCAATGCAAAACAAATGCAAAAATGCTCGTTTGATTGTTTACTTTTAGCTTCCTTCTCTGTGGTTATTTCTCTGTGCACCGTGACCAAGGAGGAGGAGAAAACGAGAAATGTTAATGTTTATTTGCTAACTAATAGTATTGCATGCAATGAACTAACCACTGCATGTCGTGTTTGATATCTCAAGTCATTAAAAGCATGCACACTCTTTATCTCTTATTGGTTGATATATCAAGAAACAAGAAACGTGGTAGAAGTTAATGCATCGCGCCTAAGTGTTTTCGAATTATTTGGTTTTCATAAGATGACTTACACACCTAGATTCACCGCGCCTAAGTGTTTTGAGTAACATTTTATCAGTTAAATCTTTGGTCAAAAGTTAGCACAAATTACAATGGTGAGGAATAAACCAGGACGGAGTAGTAGTTTAGAAGCCCAAATAAATGAGTGAGGCGCCTTATTGTTACTCTCCACTGTGACTAGTCTTGTGGGAAAAGCTGGGGAAGCCGCCAAAAGAACTGGCCCTAGGAGTAGTAGCTAGGGATCGAGCGTGGGAGATGAACCGGAGAAAGTAAATGCAGAGAGATGAAATGCAAAAAAGATGGAGGGATGTGATGGTTGCTTCTCCATTTATTTTACCAGGCCATTTATTACTGGGAGTGGTTGGGTTTTGTGATATGATGGCTTTACTGCCGCGCCACGAGCGGGGTGAGAGGTGAGACTCCCGTGCAGCGCCGCCCTCTACACTTGTACTACATCGGTCGTGGGTTATTAGTCCCCCATTGAATTTGACTGAAGATTTAACTGAAAAAATGTTAGTGCATGTCAACAAAAACTATATCGTTGGATTCGTATTTGAACATAGTTTTGAATGATATAATTTTAGGTGACATGCATCAGTATTTATCATACTATATATAATGTTAGTTTAATTTTTGGTCGTACTAATCTATAGTAGTAAGGTGAGCTCACAAACATGCATCAGTAAGAGTGAAATGCATTGATCGGGGAGTTGTTTATTTTGACAAAGGATGTGGGGGTCATCTCATGTGTAACGGGTATCGATAGGTTTCTTCGGATATTATCTCATCTCAAGAGCTCACAAACATCCGGGTGAAATAGATAAAAAGGTATCTTTTGCAAACAAAAGCGTTCAACTGTTCAACCTGCATCCAAAACTTGTGAAGAAATAACACTTATTGTGCTTTGCAAGAAATGATCTTTAAGAATTAGTTTTTGACTATCGATTGTTATACATGTTGGCTACAAATGACATGGCACTTTCTTATTGTCAACAGTTGGCTATACTATTAAGTAATATTAACCATGCCCTTATACACCTAGACGAAGGGATTAAATCAGGATGACTTGCAAGGGGGCAGAGGAGATGTAAGAAATGGTTCATCGTAAGTCTTTCACTAGTACTATAGTACAAATTCATACATGGAAGATTCTAGACTAAACCATAAAAGGATACACTTTTATTCATGCGCGATACTCCAATAGAGCAAGATCCTGCATGGAAGTCTCCACATGCTTAGACAGCGGATTACATTGAGCGAAGACTAATGATCAACATTTAACTTGATAATGCGTATTTTTTTAGAAGAACAGGGAGGCTCCTCCCCGGTTCCATTATCAAATGAAACGTAAAGTGTCTTACATCAGCTCACTAAGAGGAGCAGTTCAAAGGAAGGACTGCGGCGAAAGCCACTCAAGTTTAATGACAAGCTTACCGAATCAAAAGCGGCAAAGACATGGGCCATAAGCGCCCACACACACACTACATGTTTTCTAAGTGCACTTGATAATGCGTATGTCCAAGTGAACCTTCTTGGAGTCCCCGTGCACCGAGTCGGCGGGTAAAGGATAGAACGGATGCCATGGGTTTTCCAAGTCCACATTGGAGGGATAGTCCAAGCTCCTCAGATTCCAAGTCTGTCCGATGAGGCCGGTTTCGCCGCCCACGTCACCCGGAGGGGTAGTAACATTGACCCTGCACCCGTACATCTGCCTCGTGTCAGTGTCAGCATCAGCGGCGACGCCCCTGACGCACGCTACAAAGACAGGGCGGCGGCCTGCGCGGGCCTCGCCGGTGCCCACGATCAAGAGGAAGACGATGTCGTCCTCCTCCGAAACTAGCAGGCGGCGGTGATCCTCCAGCGACTCTGGTATGGTGAATCAGTAGCATGTGTTATACTTGATGTTCTCCGCCAAGGGCCAGCAGTGACCACTGCACGCATCCGTCAGGTGATGCACCATGTCCGCCGGCGAGCCACAAAACGGCATCGGGCACACATAGCAGTGGACGAAGGGCTCCTTGGAGGCATCGACCAGATCGTCCATGAAACAGGAGTGGTTGTAGGGGACGTTGCGCCAGTTGAATATGTGAGCAAGTTACTACAAGATTTAATCCGAATAAGCACAAAATAAATCATGACGGCTATAACAGAGATGAAACTAACCATGTGGACTAGCATAGTAGTAGGATACAGAGTAGAAACATGAATTCTACCACGATTTCAAACAGGAAGGACAGAAACACATACGGTGCAACGGGAGTAGCACCGTTGGCATTGAGGTTGTCGCCCATGTCGTTGAGGAAGAGGTTGCCGAGGTTGGGGAAGAAGTCATCATCGGTGAAGTCGTGGCTGCCAGCAGTCGCGAGAGTGCGCTCCCCAGATTTCAACAGCGCCCGCCGAATGGAGCACAGGAGGGAGTGGCTGTAGGGGACGTTGCGGCCGCCGAATGGAGCGCAGGAGTAGCACATGAAGTAGTAGATGGTGTCCTTACTAGTACTCCCTAGTCTCTATCTATCTACATCTATATATATCTACTCTTATAGAAAACCGAGTTGGTGATGATGGTTTGCCTGCCATCTTGTAATATAGACCGTGCGATCTATATCTGACGGATATAAAGCCAACTTTGACAATTTTACAAAAGATACCCGCACCTCTCTCCACATTTACAGATAAGGCCTTACCTCGTGCTCCTTCCTATGTCTCTATCTCTACAAGTACTTTTTTTATAAAAAATCAAATAGTGTTGCACCGTCCGCTGCACGCCCGGCTGAACACGCCTCCTCACCTCCATCATCACCAACTAAGTCTTTTATAGGAGTAGGAGTAGAGAAAAAACCGAGTTGGTGATGATGGTGTGTCGTGCAATGCACGGGCATCTTGCTATTTTTTTGGCATATAAGTCCAAACACCACGTAGACACGGTCTTTGAGCACGGTTCGTAGTCATTCCACGATCGGGCATCAAAGTTTGTAACTATTTTAGATTAGAATATACTACTCCTCCGGTGCTAGTAGTAGAGCAGAGTCCTACTCTACTACTCTACTCTAGCAAGCTAGGGCATAGTACTGTAGTAGGTACTGTAGGGAGTACCAGTACTGTGATCACTCAAGCAAGTTGTCTGGCATCGATATGACCCTACGCTGCTGGTATGTGTCCCGTAAGTCAATCGGCGTGCTGTAGTCATCATCACCTATCCACTTCCCACAGCACATATTCGCTTCTCCATCTTTATCCGCACATAATCTCGTCCAAGCTTCCATCCTCGCTAAGGCGCCTCCCCCCCTCGTCCAAAACCCAAGCACTAACAATGGCAGAACCGAACAGCGTCCGCTGAAAGAGTGGCTGGAATTCGCTCCCCACAGAGGTAATCAAGCTCATTGTTTCACGTGTGGACAATCTCAGTACCATGCCGCTCGCCGCGTGCTCGTCGGGGCTGTACCGTTTACTCAAAGCCCTCAGGCCTAAGCTTTTTAAGCCAGCTCCTTGCTTGTTGATGCCGCTTGATCTTCAGAAACGGCGTGTCACGCAGCATAATGATCGTAGGGTGGCGAGCATCAACCCCCTTCACTGTGATCCAATCCCCGTCAGCCTCAGCTACATTAACGGTATGTACTGGGTCGGCATGAACGCGTCTTGGATGGTGCTCGTCGACGGTCGCGGCAGCTGGATGCTCGTGGAGGTCTACACCCGGCGATTGATCCCCCTTCCTTCGATTAACACTGCACTGCTTTGGCACCGCGGCCCAGAATACTCAGAATCTTACAGTAGCCAACATGATACCAAGTTTGATTTGCTCAAGGTTGTAATCTGCCAAGTGCCCACAAGATCTGGGAATTATAAAGATTTCAGGCTAATTGCGTTCTTCAACCGCGGTCTCGCCTATCTAACAGGTCACTGCGGTAAGTGGATAAATCTGCACGTCCATCGCAGGATCATACATCCTCCATGGTTCTCTGATGCCATTGAACACAAGGGCTTCATTTACGTTGTCGACTCCTTCTATGGCTGGACGTATTGCTGGCCTACTCCAGTCATCGCTACAAATGGTTGTTATAGCAGTATGTTACTTTCCTATGATATCATGATGGCTTGCTTATATTACTGTCAACATTTACTGAAAAAATATTCATGCTCATAACATGCTGTTATTAAGATTGACTAAATCAAGAGCCCTTTTTTATTTGACTCCAACTTGATATGATGTTGTAGGCCGCCTGGTGTCCCTACCCTTCCTAATCCCAGAACCTTTCAAAGAAAAGTGGCATGGCAGTTGCAGGTGGTTCCTGGCTCGATCAGACGACGGCGAAAGATTGTGATCGTTCGCACGTACCGGACGTGTTGTTTCGTGGAATACAATCATAGTCACTGCAAGGTCTTTGAGCAGGATCCCAGCTTCTCTGGGCCTTCAGGAATTTTTGACTGGAGGCTGGTAAGTAGCCTTGGCACACGCTCTCTGTTTGTCGGACTGAATTATCCGATTAACCAGGAGACAACCGACGGCAAGGATCATGATGGCAGCGCAGTTTCGTTCATCAGGCAAAACTGTGTGTACACAGCATACCATGCGTCTCTGCATGCACCATACCCTGATATGTGCCGCCACGCTCTGCAGCCCAAAGTAGGAGAGAGGGTCGCAAGTATCAGACTTCGACCTGCTAGCTGGAGTTTCCCCCATCAGGCACCCATCTGCCATCTGGTTCAAGCCGTCAGCCAATCTCCACGGCTTAATAAATAGTAACGTCTAACTGAGCCAGTTAGTTAGATGCGTAAACTTGGTGTAGTAGGATCTTTATTTAGTTTGATGCATACACTTGTTCTTTTTTGGTAGCCCTTTTGTAATGATGGCTGATGTTTGGTTTGGAAGAGAGAGCTGCGTCTTCACTCTTCTGGACTGCTTACTGCTTCTGTTGCACCCCCAGCCCTGGTTGCTGCTGCTGCTGTTTTCAATGTACAATCAGTAGTATATTTTGTCTGTTGGTTGAATATAAATGTGTTGTTAGAACGACAAACACAATGTTTTGGAAGTCGTTGCACGATTCGATCCTTTAGTGCCCCGTACCGTACGTAGCTCATACCATTTTTCGTACGGAACACATTTTCCACTTGTTGATAACATGCAGCCCACTGATGAAGGCCCAATAGAGAAGCCCATAATTAACTGGAAGGGACACTCTCACATGAATCCGGCCCAGGTACATGCTCATGGTCCCCTAAACATAAATAAGTAAATAAATAAATAAAGCTAAATGCCCATGCACCAGTTCTTTGGGAAAATAGGTAGCCTAGTATTTCTTTTTGAAGAATACCCAAGCTAGGCCTATTTGTTTTCTCCGAATTACTGGGCTGCAAATCTTTCAAGACGAGCAAATGGGATGTTAGCAATAAGCCACGCCACGGTGGTGACCAACATGTGTGTGTAGGTCGAGTCAGGACGCAGGTGCGTGGCCGCGTCCATAGCTGTGGTCAGTTAGTCCGGTTGAGTGTGTTGCCGAGCGAGGCGTGGAGGCCCAGGTCTTGCGTGAGCAGCGGCTCACGTTCACTGGAGACCGAGTCACTCGCGTGCATGGTTTGCTCGTTCCGTTGTGATCTGGTTAGTCCAGGTAAGGTAGAGTCAAGGTTAGTTAGTGCATGTGTGTGCATGGGTTAGCTGGTTAGTGGCTGGCGTGTGTGCGTATCGTGGAGTTAGTGGCCGGGTGTGCCGGCCTGGGTGTGTGTGTGCACGGGTATAAAGCTCCCCTCTGTGTACTCTTGTATGTAGAGCCGTGTGTAGCCATGTAGCCACTACAGAGGAAAAGGATTGGGGCGTTCGTGCGCCTGTGGCGGCGCTCGTGCGCTGACCGGAAAATCTTGTGTCTGTGTTCTTCTTCTTCCACCTCCGTTCGAGTGAGAGGAGAGGTAGCTAGAGGACTGCGGTTCCAACAATTGGTATTAGAGCTTGGTGTCTTGGGCGTGCTTGCCGTGTCGGAGGCGTGGCGGCGGTGGCGGCGTTCGCCGGCGGCTGCGTGGTGAAGCTCCGGGCCGTGTGTCGGTCTATGGAGGTGCGCGGCGCGGCGAGGAGGCCGCGGTGGCCGCGTCGGACGGGGCGTGCGCGGCTGACATGGAGGCATCGGCTGCGGCGCGCGGCGAGCGCGTGGCAACGGCGACGCGCGGCGAGCGCGTGGCGACGGCGACGCGCGGCGAGTCTGCGGATGTGCGGTGTGATGTCGTGCGCGCGAAGAGCTCGGTGGTCGCGGAGACGAGGAGGTCACGGAGGACCTGCGTGGTGGCGCAGAGGTCGCGGCGGCTCGGCGCGACAACCGTGGAGGCGCGTGGCGCGGCGGACCTGCATGGTGGTGCAGAGGCTGCGGTGGCGCGGCGTGGCGGCATTGAGACCACGGCGGTGCAGGGCAATAAGACGCGGCGGCGAGCCGGGCGCGACCGGTGCGTGTTATGGGTGCGCACTGGACGCGTCGGGCGCGTCGGGACCGCGGGCGCGCGTACGAGCGTGCGGTTGACGTTGGGAGGAGGCGTATGTCGCCGTGATGCTCGAGTTCGGCTACATCCTTCCGACGTTTGTCGCTAGCGGCTGCCATGGCGGATGCGGAGGCGGCTCGCGGTGAGCGTCTGGTGCTGTCGGGCTCGTCGGGCGCGTCGGATGCGCGCGGGACGTGCGGGATGCACTGGTGCGGTCGGGCTCGTCGGGCGCGTCGGATGCGCGCGGGACGTGCGGGATGCACTGGTGCGGTCGGGCTCGTCGGGCGCGTCGGGTGCGCGCGGGACGTGCGGGGCGGAGAGGGACGCGAGGCGTCTGTCGCCGGCGGAGAAGGAGCTCGGCGTATGTCGCCGGGGTCGTGACGGAGCACGGTGCTACTGGCGTCGATGCGCCGGGTCGGGTCCGTGGGCTGGGTCCCGGCCGTGACGACGACGAGAACTGCAACAACTCTAACGACGGCGAGGTTGTGGCTTAGGGAGAGAATGTTAGCAATAAGCCACGCCACGGTGGTGACCAACATGTGTGTGTAGGTCGAGTCGGGACGCAGGTGCGTGGCCGCGTCCATAGCCGTGGTCAGTTAGTCCGGTTGAGTGTGTTGCCGAGCGAGGCGTGGAGGCCCAGGTCTTGCGTGAGCAGCGGCTCACGTTCACTGGAGACCGAGTCACTCGCGTGCATGGTTTGCTCGTTCCGTTGTGATCTGGTTAGTCCAAGTAAGGTAGAGTCAAGGTTAGTTAGTGCATGTGTGTGCATGGGTTAGCTGGTTAGTGGCTGGCGTGTGTGCGTATCGTGGAGTTAGTGGCCGGGTGTGTCGGCCTGGGTGTGTGTGTGCATGGGTATAAAGCTCCCCTCTGTGTACTCTTGTATGTAGAGCCGTGTGTAGCCATGTAGCCACTGTACAGAGGAAAAGGATTGGGGCGTTCGTGCGCCCGTGGCGGCGCTCGTGCGCCGACCGGAAAATCTTGTGTCTGTGTTCTTCTTCTTCCACCTCCGTTCGAGTGAGAGGAGAGGTAGCTAGAGGACTGCGGTTCCAACATGGGATATTAGTTTTTTTTTTGAATTTTGTTCTTCACTAATATCTTATGCGTATTTCATTGGATTTAACATGACATAGTACTAACTTATTTTTAAATTTGTTTTAGTATGGCTATTAATTTTTGGATTAAGAATATTTCGTTCCCCAGCAAAAATTTTCCACATATTTAGTTAAATTTTTGACTCTGGTACTGACCAGAAAATGGCCGACAATTCTAAAAATGGAAAATGGGCTACAATAAATTCCATATGAATTAGAAAATGAGTAAAAATTATAAAAGTAATAGCAAATGGGCTGTACACGCCACAGATTTCGAGGCTGACTTGTTTACGCAAGGCTTTGTCAGTGAACACACGATTCTAGCTGCCGTGCTTCTTCAATCTCTGATCTTCCTGCTGCAGCCGCCTAAACTAGCGCCGGCAGGACTGCCTGCTCCCTCCTCTTGTGGCCCACTGTGATGCCCCGCAGGATTCCCCGGTGTACCCTACTCCCTCGGCTGGCCTGGCCGCACGCAATCAACTGCCTCCTTATTACGTGAAAAAAATGATTCCTCCCACTGACATCTGGGGCGCACCGGTTGGGAGGCTCACCTATGGGCCTACTACGTTGACGCGTACGCAGGGCTTGTCAACTTAGTCAACAAATGATTCTAGCAGCAGTAATCATTGGATTTGAATCGAACGGTCCTGCTGCTTCTTCAATCGCTGCTCTTCTTGCACCAGGCGCCCAAACCAGCGCCGGGGAGACCGCCTACTCCTGCCTTCAGTGGCCGGCTATGCTGTCGTTGAGGCCTCATCGCCCCCTACTACTCCCACCGCTAGCCAGGCCCTACGGCGACGGCAGCCTCACACCACAGCCGAACCAGTGAACCCTGGTACTCCTCTCTGTGTGGGCATCCACTGCCGCGTCTTCCCCGGCTCCGCGTCGTCCCCTTCCTAGGCCTCGCCGTCGTCCACCGCCTTGGTGCTCTCGGCGCGGCGTGGTCAATGTGGTCAACGATATTCCATCGGGAGAGTACTGTACGTGTAGAGGCTGACAGCTGGGTCCATGGCCACAGCCCAGTTTTTTGTGATTTGCCAAGTAAGTCGCTTTGTCAGGCCTATTGGGCTGCAAATCTTTCAAGACGAGGAGAGCTTTCATTCGGCTGGCCGAGAAAATGGCCCATCGGTAATGAGAAATGGGTTATACATTTTTAAAATACATCAAACCGGCAGTTAGTTTCAAATATATTTTTTTATTTCGAGATTTTAAATTACATTAATTTTTATGCGTGGAGAATTTGTTGGATTTTATAGTGATATACATTTATTTTTAAAATCAGTTTGAATGTGAGTCGAAATTTCGGGATTAAAAACAGTTTGGACCGCACCGAAATATGCAAAATTTCGTATAAGTTTTTAATCGTGGCCACAATATGGGCTGTAATGCTAACAAAAAGAATATGGGATCCAAAAAAAACCTTAAGAATTAGCAAATGGGCTGTAAATTATTAAAAATAATGGCAGATGGGTTGTATGCTGTTTTCCACAGATTTGAGGCTTTCCTAAAAAAAAGGTTGACGCACAAGCAGTGACTGTTGGATGGCCATCCAACGGCCGTCGTGCTTCTTCAATCTCTGCTCTTCCTGCTCCAGCCGCTCAAACAAGCGCCGGCGGGACTGCCTGCTCCCTCCTCCCCGCGGCCGGCTGTGCTGCCGCGCAGGCCTCACCGCCCCACCATACTCCCATCGCTGGCCTAGCCATCCCTCTACTCACCCACACCTGCTGTTATTCTCCGGCGACGGCAGACGAACCAGTAAACCCTCGTTCAGTCGTACTCCCCTCCACGTGGGAAACAACTGCGGAGTCTTCCCTGCCTCCGTGTCATTCCCTTCCTAGGCCTCGCCGTCGTCCATCGCCCTGGTGCTCTCGGCGCGGCCTGGTCAACATGGTCAACGACCGACATGCATCTGAAGTGGATTGTATGTGAAGAGGCCGACAACTAGGTCCATGGCTGCACGCAAGGAAATGCCTCCTTATTACGCGCAAAATAATGATTCCTCCATCTGACATCGGGGACCCACCGAAAGGGCCTCAGTATTTCACGAAAAAAACAATACCGCCGCTGACAGCTCGGACCCACCAGCTATATCTTCGCACGCAAGGAAGTGCCTCCTTATTACGCACAAAAATAAATGAATACTCCCCCTGTTAGCTGGGGCCCAGTATAGTGGCAGGCTGACTTGTGGGCCTACTAAGTTGACGGGGACGGAGGGCTTTGTCAACTTAGTCAATATGCATGATTCTAGCTCCAGTGACCGTACGATGTCCATCCAACGGCCATAGTGCTTCTTCAACCTCTGGTCTTCTTGCTCCAGCCACCCAAACCAGCGCCGGTCATGCCTCGTGCTCCTGCCTCCCATAGCCGGGTGCGATGCGGCGGAGGCCTCACCGCCCCCTACTACTCCCACCGCTGGCCAGGCCATCCATCTACTCACCCACACCCCCTGTTATTCTGCGGCGACGGCAGCCTCACACCGCAGCGAACCAGTGAACCCTCGTACTCCTCTACGTGTGGGCATCCACTGCCGCGTCTTCCCCGGCTCCACGTCGTCCCCTTCCTAGGCCTCGCCGTCGTCCATCACCCTGGTGCTCTCGGCGCGGCGTGGTCAACGTGGTCAAGGAACGGCTTCCATCGGACATGGACTGTACGTCGAGAGGCTGACAACTGGGTAGGCCCACAAGTCAATATTTTGCGGAGAAATATGCAGCAAGGAAGTGCCTCCTTATTACGCGCAAAATAATTATTCCTCCACCTGACAGCGGGGATCCACCGGACGGGCCACCATATTTCGCGAAAAAAACCTTTCCCCCCTGACTGGTGGGACCCACCAGCTACACCTTCGCACGCAAGGAAGTGCGTCCGGGCAAAAAAAAATGATTCGCCCCCCTGACTGCTGGGACCCACCAGCTACATCTTCGCACGCAAGGAAGTGCCTCACGGTCGGGACCCACCTGGTCGAAGCGTACGTAGCGTTGTCATTCTGGTCGCGAACGTGTGCGTACATACTGGTCGGTGTAGAGGCGCGCACGTGTCGTAGATGTAGAGGCGCGCACGTGTCGTAGTAGAGGCACGCATGTAGCATGTACACATACGTACATCGGCGAGTGTGCAAGAAAGAAAATACAGCCACGTATGTACATACGGGCAGGGTCTCGATTGCCTACTCGCGCATACGTACATGGCTGGGTCAGAACGGAGAAACAGCGTCGTCGTCATGTTCATGGGGAGCCAACCGGCTGGGTCGGAATGGAATGCGTGGTCGTGTTCATCGGGAGGGCTTGGATGGAACAGTCGATGGAAACGAGGCCTGGCGTACTGCACAATGGAGGAAACGGCCTTGTGTTCGATCGGCCACGTTCGAAACGGGGTCCTGTTGATCGGGAGGGGCCTGGCGTACCGCAAAACGGAGGAAACGGACCTCCTACGGTCGAAATGGGGATCCTGTTGATCGGGAGGGGTGTGGCGTACCGCAAAACGAACGAAACGGACTTGTGTTGGAGCGCTACGGTCGAAACGGGGGTCCTATTGATCGGGAGGGGTGTGGCGTACTGCAAAACGGACGAAACGG